>NC_031768.1:30397961-30741549 GCF_001522545.3 Parus major
GCGGGGAGGAGGAGAGAGAGAGAGAGAGCGGCCGGCGCTGGGGAGGAGGAGGAGGAGAAGGAGGAGGAAGAAGAAGAAGAAGGCGGGCAGGAGACGGTGGTTGCGTGCGTCCGTCCGTCCGTCCGTGCCGGAGGGGGAGCCGCGATGTGAAGCCCCCCACTACACACACACACAACACGCACACACACGCGCGCACACACGGCCCGGCAGGGCAGGAGGCAGCGGCGGCGCCCCCGGGAATGTGTGTGTGGGACGCGGCGGAAGGTGAGCGGTGGCGGAGCGGGCGCTTTCACCCCCACGGCGCAGCGGCCCCCATGGCGGGAGGGACGTGCGGGGGGTGGCTCGGGGACAGCGAGAAGGAAGGCCGGGAGGAAGGGAGGGGGAGCGGGAGGCAGACGCGGGGCCCGCAGCCGCTGCCCTGCCTCACAGCCCCTCCCTGGGCCCGCGGCCTGGGCCTTTCCCGTTCTCTTCCCGGCGCGGGAACGGGGGGAAGGGAAGGGAAAGGGGACCGGCGCGCGGCGTTATGTAACCGGCGCGTGGGGGCCTCGGCTGCCCGCGCGCGGGAGGGCGGAGGGGGACACGGGGACAGAGCCCCGTGCGCGCCCGCCAGGCGCCGCGGGTGCGCGCCAGGTGTGCGCGTGTCCGGGTCAGCCGCCCCTCCCCGCACCTGTGCGTCTGTCTGTCTGTCTGTGCCTGTCACGTGGGCCTGCGCTGTAGACACAACACGGGTCCCCCAGGCAGAGCCGGGGCGAGCGAGGCTGTGCCACGGCTTTCTGCCAGCGCTGAAGGGTCACTGCAGGGAAATGGGCTGGAGGGGGAGGAGAGGGGAAGCCCGAGCCCTGGCGCCACCGTGCCCTCTGGAACGCTCCCCGCGCTGTAACAGCGTGTATCTTGTCTGCGGTTTCCCGTAGTGTTTGTCACAAGTTGTATTTGCTGAGCAATAGTGCTGGGTATAACCGGTGTGATGAAGGGAAGAGGGACGACCTGTTCTTGATGAGTAAGCCCGTGCTTACAAACACTACAGGGATAGATGTGTTCACATCTTGACCCCTTCCCCGTCTGATTTTGATGCTTTTTGTTATACAGTTATCATTGACTTGACCTGTGATACTGAGCTAAAAGCCCGTGATAGGAAATGCACTGTTATGGCATGTTAACCTTAAGAAGGAAGAGGAGCATAGTATCACCAACACATTAGGTTTTTTGGTAGAAACTCTGTGTGTTGTATGCTGTAATATTCCATTATTTCTGATACTATAAAATTAACATTGCAGTCTTCAAAATGACAGAGCTGTGAATACTCTGCTTGTGTTAATAATTGTCTTAATGAAAAAATGAGTTGATGTCTGTTATGCATCTTGATCTAAAATTCAGATCCTAACTCAAGATTTGACACCATAGTCCAAAGAAGCAAAACCAGTAGTTTTATGATCTGAATTCTTTGTTCATTTAGATGCAATTGTTGCTCAAATAAAATTGGTTAGAATAGTTACCTAATAACCATTAGTTGCAAGAAGTAACAGCTAAAATTTGTTTCTGGAATAGTCCTGTCTTACTAAGGTTTATGACATTTAACACAAATGAAATCCAAGATCAGACAGAAATCCAAATCTGACAAATTCCTTGCAATCTTGCCTCAAGCATGTAGTTATTACCCATTCCTACCATATTGGTCTTTCATTCAGTCCATTTCTTCTGCTGGATAATGTACCAAATCCCTGTTAGTAAATAATCCCAAGCTGTCACGCTGGAGGTCACTGGTAGGACAATGTTAGTAGAGGCACAGTGCAGACACCTACTTTGTGACTCACTGATGTTTAACTACTTGAAGAAAGGTGGTTTTAAAAGCAAAGTGCTAATAGGAAAAATTCATTACTATATTTCAAGGCTCATTGTAAATTGGTTGTACATTTTTTTCTGTGTACAGTAGAACACAGAAATAATGTACTGAATTACTAAATAATGTACTGAAAAAAATGTGGGTTTTTTCAGTACATTATTCAGTAATGGGACCTTCAAACCTACAACCAGTCCATCTTTCTGAGTAGTGTGTACACTCTGGTACAGTCTGTTCTGGTGCAGTGATAGTGTGTTGTAAGAGAGTGCCAATTTTCATTAGTTGTTTTCTGATCCTTCGACCCACATGACTTGAAAATTTTTATGGAAAATTTTAAATCTTTCTACTATCCCTTTCATTTACTAGAGAGATTTATAATTTTTTTAAAAAAATCTTATTCATTAGTAAGAATTAAATTTGGGTTTGAGTAGGTAGAAAAAAATTAATATCATTATACAGCCATTTTTTAATAATCCAGGACAAGCAAGAGAAAAATAACCTTCCTGACCCTGCCATGTGCTTTCCCCATTTAATTTGTTAGCTATTGTTTATTTCATAGAGAATGTGGTTTTTTTTAATTCAACATTTTTCTCTTTTAATTAAAGGGGTGTATTATTATCACTGAGATCTCTGTCAGCTCTTAGGAGGTTTGCGTAGTGTATATATAAAAAGGGAGCCAAATATCCAAATGTTAAAACCCTTCTTGAAGAATACAATGCAGATTAATTTGGTGATTGTGCCATGTGTTTACCTAAGCATAGCAATATGAGGAAAAAATTAGAAACAGATAGAAATGAGAGTGGCCATGGAGTTACAAAAAAAAAGTTGGAAGTAAAAGAGCAAATCTGAAGTAGATGCAAAAAGTAATGAGGAATTCTTAGACACGTGTCATACAGTATGCTTGTGGGAGTGTCTTTGTCTAACAGATAGGTATTTGTAGTGCTCTGTCCTGAGAGCAGCTTTTTCCTCTGTTGTGGAAACCAGACAGCATTTTAACTGGACACACAAAATGTTTTCAGGGAAGAGGGCCTGCTGTGTCTGTGATCCCTCACTCTGTATTTCACATGGAATGTCTGGTGCTCATAAGATAGAAGTCAGAATTAGGAAAGGCTTCTTTCTCAGTGTTCAGCAGAAGAGAGGTGAGTGTGCAGAACAGCCCTGAATTCTGGGCTGTAATGATAACTTCCATTCCCATGGCTTTTATTTCAAAATCAACTTAAGGACTGCTGCTATTGTAACTGAGGAATCCATGACCATGAAATTCCCCTAGGAGATACTTTTAGTTTGGTATACCCATAGCAAGGATTGCATATTCTATATTCCTTGCTTTAAATGCGTAGGTACACTGTGGTCCCTGAATTTCAGTGTTAGCTTTTGGATAAAGCAACTCCTTTCCTATCTGAAAGTTTCAGGTTTCCCAGTTGGTATTCTACCTATTTGGTAGTGCTCAAGCTGGTGACTTGAAATCCAGTTACTTGCAAAAGTAAAGCTTAGTCATGCTGTGGTTAACTCTTCTGTTGGTTTTGCTTTCCATTCCCAGATATCTATAAGTACTTTACTCAAGTCCCACTGTAATGGAGTTCTTGGTTGTAACCTCCTTATTTGGTTTTCCTCAATTAATGCACAAATCTTCAGTGTCTTGATTGATGAAAGTAAATAACCCTGGAAAAGAGAAAGGTGGTTTATCTTAGGAGAAGGCACTGCTCAGGTAGCTTGCAGAGTCATTTTTGCAAATTTGCATTGCAAAATTTGGATTGGTTTGAATGCTAAAGCAAGAAAGCGATGTAGAAGATGCACAGAGTAGGGTGAAGAACTGCTCTAAGGTTTTTCCATATAAACATAGAGACTGGCAGTCTTCTGGCAGGGTGAGACATGTGGTGTCTTTTGGCAGAATCCTGGGGACTGTTGATAATATGTTTTGTCAGTTGTCAGTGAATATCCAAAGTAAAACAAAGTTCTGTCCACCATGTTCATGACTTCACCTCTTTGAGCTGACCCAGATCAGGTGTTTGTTCAGGACATGATGAGTTAGCATCTTGAACAAACAAACAAACAAAGTGGTTGTACTCCAGTTAGGTAATTTTGGAAACCTGGGAGCTGTTGCTTTGTAAAGGAAGTAATGGAATTGCTATTAATTCTTAGAAGCAGGAAAGCCCTTGACCCCATGGCATGTAAGGTAAATGATTAGTACAGTTTCCCAAGTAGTGTGAGTGTATTTTGCCATTCTATGAAATTGAATGCAACTCCCAGTTTAAGTAAAGAACTAAAATAATGATCTATATTGAAAGGATACTGTTCCTGATTTCTGAATCTGCTTGTTGTTTTCAGGAAGTATTAGAGCACTTGACTCTGATACTGCCTTTTTGATCACAATTCCTTGATTTTCATGCTGTAATTGCGTTATTTGGTAAGTAGTTCCAATAATCCTCTTAATAAACCAGTAGTAGGGGAGAGGTAAGGTTGTAATGACTTTTTACTATAATTTCTCTCTGATTTGAAGTTTTAAGTGTTCCCCCTTCCTGTAACTTCTATATTGATTTTTAGTCCAAGTTTTACAATTGTAACATTTGCTTGGGATAGGCCATTTTTGCTCTGTAGCCATTTTGTATTGATTGTCTCCACTAAGCACCAGTGTAACATTGCTGGTTTTATGTCAGCATAGACATAGAACCAGAACAGGCCAAGAATATAATTCAGATTTGAGTTTAGATTAAAGGATCTTGAAAAATTGGAGCATTTTTGTTTTGTCCCAAGATCTTAGAACTGTATTTTTTCTGAAAAATACAGAAACACTGTGATCTTCCTTTCTGAACCTAGGAGGAAACTTGATAATATGTTTTGTCAGATCAGAAGTTTGTTTTGTTAATAATAAACAAACACACCAAAATACTTTTCTTTTGTGTTCTGAACTTCTGTAGTTTGTTACCTTAAAAAATTGAATATGTTTTTATTCCATTTATCTATTCAATGGATGTGGACTTTTAGCATCCTTGGTATCCAGTGTCAGCTAATCTTCAAATAAAATAGGCTATAGATGAAAAAATATTTCCTTTTTTTTGATCTCTCCACTTGCTAGTTTCATCTGATTCTTTCTAGTCTTGTTGGTCTGAGTTGATGAAATAAAGTAATATCCATGGACTAAAGAAAGGTGTAAAAAACTTGAGTAGAAACTTGAAACTTCAAGGCTAAGCATAGAAGCCTTATGTTGTGAAGATTTTACTTCAAAAAAGATTTTGCAGTTTTGAGAGTTTCAAAGGCAATGTCAGAAAAACATTTGGGAACTTGACTATGCAATGTCAGTTCAAATTAAGTAATGTCATTCAAAAGCTGCTATGAACAGAAAATCTACCTGTTTCAGTACTGAGTTTGTAGTTATCGATGCTTTTGCTGGTAAAGTTGTTGAGTTCTTAGAGTTTTGCTGTCCATATGTGAGTAAAGAGTCCTCCTTAGTATCTGACATAATCTAGAGTTTGCAGAGTGGACACCTTCTCTCTCATTTTCCCTGAAAAGCCTGGCAGGATCAACACTTTCTCAGTGATAATATTGGGTTGACCATAAAGTACAACTGCCTTGGCCATGTCTCCTAAAAAAAATCCAAAGTCATCATAGAATCATCATGGAATAGTCAGGGTTGCAAAGAACCTTAAAGTTCACCTTCGAGTTCCAGCTTCCCTGTCATGGGCAGGGACACCTTCCACTAGGCCAGGTTGCTTAGAGCTCCATCCAGCGTGGTCTTGAAGACTTCCAGGGATCCACAGCTTCTGTGGGAAACTTCTTCCAGTGTCTGACAACCCTCACAGGAGGGAATTTCTTCATAATGTCTGATCTAAACCTCCTCTCAGTTTGGAGCCGTTCCCTCTTGTTCTGTCCCTACGTGCTCTTGTAAATAGTCTCTCTCCCTTTTTCTTGTATTCTCCCTTTACATACTGGAAGGCCACAATGAGGTCACCCTGAAGCCTTCTCTTCTCCAGGCTGAATAATGCAAATTCTCTCAGCCTCTCATCATAGCAGAGGTGCTCCATCCTTCTGATCACCTTGGTACCTCTCATCTGGACTTGTTCCAACAGGCCTGTGTCCTTCCTGTGCTGGTGACCCCAGAGGTGATGCAGCAGTCCTGGTGGAGTCTCACCAGTGCCGAGTAGAGGGACAGAATCCCCTCCCTTACCCTGCTGGCCACACTGCTTTTGGTGCAGCCCAGGGTATGATTGTCTTTCTAGGTTGTGAGTGTGCATTGCTGGGTCATGTCCAGCCTCTCCACCCACCAACATCCCCAAGTCCTGCAGGGCTGGTCTCGATCTGCTCCTTCCACAGCCTGTATTGATTCTGGGGGTTGTGCCCACTCAGGTGCAGCACCTTGTGCTTGGCCTTGTTAAAGCATCCTTGGATGCAGGAAAGGCTGTGGATGTTGTCTGTTTGGACTTCAGCAAGGCATTTGACACTGTCTCCCACAGCATCCTCCTGGAAAAGCTGCAGTCCATGGCTCGGACAGGAACACTTTGTGCTGGATTAAGATCTGGCTGGATGGCCGGGTCCAGGGAGTGGTGGTGAGTGGTGCTGCATCCAGCTGGGGGTGAGTCAACGGTCATGTCCCTCAGGGGTCTGTGCTGGGGCCAGCTCTATTCAATATCTTTATTGATGGTGTGGGTGAGGGTATTGAGTCCTTCATTAGTAAATTTGCAGATGACACTAAGCTGGGAGCGTGTGTCGATCTGTTGGAAGGGAGGAGGGCTCTGCAGAGCGACCTGGAACAGTTGGATGGATGGGCAGAGTCCAATGGGATGAAGTTCAACAAGTCCAAATGCTGGGTCCTCTGGCCACAATAACCCCGTGCAGTGTCATAGGCTGGGGATGGTGTGGCTGGACAGTGCCCAGGCAGAAATGCACCTGGGGGTGCTGGTGACAGCTGGCTGGACATGAGCCAGCCCTGTGCCCTGGTGGCCAAGAAGATCAATGGCATCCTGGCCTGGATCAGGAATGGTGTGGCCAGCAGGAGCAGGGAGGTCATTCTTCCCCTGTACTCGGGACTGGTGAGGCCACACCTGGAGTGCTGTGTCCAGTTCTGGGCCCCTCAGTTTGGGAAGGACGTTGAGACACTGGAGTGTGTCCAGAGGAGGGCAGTGAGGCTGGTGAGGGGCTGGGAACACAAACCCTGTGAGGAAGGACTGAGGGAGCTGGGGTTGTTTAGCCTGGAGAAAAGGAGACTCAGGGGTGACCTTATCGCTCTGTACAACACCCTGAGAGGTGATTGTAGTCAGGTGGGGTTGGCCTCTTTCACCAGGTAGCAGCTGACAGAACCAGAGGACACAGTCTCAAGCTGCATCAAGGGAGATATAGGTTGGATATTAGGAAAAAGTTTTTCATGGAAAGAGTGATGAAGTACTGGAATGATCTGCCCAGGGAGGGGGTGGAGTCACCATCCCTGCTCAAAAAAAGACTGGACATGGCACTTATGATTATGGACATGGTGCCATGATCTAGTTGAGGTGTTAGGGCATGGGTTGGACTCAATGATCTTGAAGGTCTCTTCCAACCTAGTCATTCTGTGAATTCTGTGAAACCACATGTACCCTCTCATTACACTGGTTATAGCACTGGCCCAGTGCGGGGGTTTGTTTCTGTGCCATTCACTACTGCCAAAGTGGTCAGTCTGACTAGTGAGCACTCACATTGGTCAGCAGCAAAGATCAGTTTGTTGTGTGTGCACATACATACAGATATCCATGCACATGTGTATAGTCAAATACCTAAATTCACTCAAAAGATATAGGCTCTTCTGAACGATTTTACCCATCGCCTGGGGAAGCTGAAAGTAGTGTGTGTATGTAAGGTTTTCACAAGCACAATTCCTCTGAATTTGATGCTAATAAATTCAGAGCATCCACAGATTCCTGGCTTTGATCACCTCATAAAAATTTTACAGTTATTTTTGAATAATTATACCTCCACTTACCCACTTTTTCTACCTTGTTAAATTTTTCTTTAGCTTTACACGGATGTTTCAGTTGTGCCTGGAAAGTCTTGCAAAGTCCTAAATCATTTAGCAGCAGTAACTGTTCTCATTATTTGGGAGTGGGGATCATGAGTTTACTTAAGCTACCTACTGACTAATTGACCTATGCCTTAGCATAGGCTGCTTGGGGAAGACAGGAGTTGTGGGACTTGATTGTCATACTGAGTGCACAAACCAAAAACCTTCTAAACAAGTTAGGTTGATTTATTAGGTAGAAAACTAACATTCCAGTCCTTATTTTCAAAGAAAAAAGATACATAATTCTCACTTCTCAAACACTATAGATAGCTAATCAGAGGGGATTGAAGGAAGACTATGCATCTCATAAACTCACCTTGTTTATTGTTTTGGATACTCAAGTCCAAGAGAGCATTTCCTTTTGGTGATTTACAATCCCTTCACTATGTTACTATTTAGAATCCTGATTTCACAAACTATG
Organism: Parus major; assembly: GCF_001522545.3. Taxonomy (NCBI): domain Eukaryota; kingdom Metazoa; phylum Chordata; class Aves; order Passeriformes; family Paridae; genus Parus; species Parus major. The sequence continues at coordinate 30,406,248 of NC_031768.1, forward strand.
CTTCTTATTCTGATTTTACTTAGTGATTTTTATTCTGGATTCTAGGCACTTAGAAGCTGGCATAAAGATTATGAATGTGCCAAGTACTCTTGGGGTTGAAGCCCCAGAAGAATTTTAAGCGCAGAAAAGAAATGGTGAAGCTAGTTGATGAAGTTTGCTGAAAGTTGTCATTGCATTGTGGCACTAAGAACCCTTGTGTGAAAGAAGTGATGATTGAACTAAAAAGTGAATTGAGCTACGTGGTTACATATAGCAATGAACAGTTATGAAGAAAAGCTACTTATCACTGAAGAACTCTGAATGAGCTGGGGAGGTCATGACTTTACCAAAAAACACAGAAATGTTGAAACTGAAGGCCAGTTTTCTGTAAGTGGAAGAAAAAACCAAGTTAAACCACTATGTGTGACAAGCGCTAAATGGATTGCACTGAGTGTTATTCCTAGAGGGGAATTGACAGTTGGTTTCAAGTTAAATCTGTCTTCCTATTTTTTGAAGAATTAACCATCTCAGATGCCATGTATAAAAGCAAAAATGATATATTGAAAACAGATTGTTCAAAGCTGGTGTGGATTGTACAGTGATCTTGGTTCCTGGACCTCATGCTCATGCATCCTCAAGTCATGACAATTAAAACAATTGTCTGTTCCAGACTCTCAAATTAGTTGTGAAAACATAAAAAACCTTTTGTCTTGTACAGCTCTGGTATAAACAGTTATCTGCTGTACAACTGCTTTTTGTGTTATTGTGACGTTTAGCCAGCAAAAGAAATCTGTATTTCTTTGTTGTTACTTGTGTGTAAATGATTATAAACTAAACTGATCCGAAATAAGGACCATTTTGAGTAGCAAAAATAGTCACTTTGGAAACTGGATTACTTTAGTAAAGAGTTCTCTTTCTGGGGAACTGATTGAACTAGAAGTTCTCAGAGTATCATTTCTTTGCTGTCAAGCTCAAATGAAAGCATGCACAGAAAATAGTTTTAGAATAGTTACCTGCTTATGAGGAGTTGATTCTGAAGGACCTGAGGGGTTTTCCATGTTTTATGTGAGTTGTATGGTATTTTGCCTTTCTAGCAAATGACATGGATGCTCATATTTTACACAAACGGTATTTCTAAATTTCTCATACTACTTTTTTCTAACATTTAAATTGCCCAAAATTTTTAAGTTTGTTCTTTCCTAATTTACACTCTTATCTTTATTCACAAGACATGAAGGTGGTGTTGGGTGTTTTTGGGGATTGCTATTGTTTCAAGCATCCTTCATCTAGTTTAATTTCTCTTGATTTAAAATATCATCAAAGATTGAACTGCAAAACAGAACTTGATGGTTTACCCTGTAACATCAGGTGCCTGTAGTCAGGAGTGCTTATCCTATGGGGACAGGTGGCAAAAGATGTGGATGTTTGATTGTAACTTTTTTTTTAAAGCCCTTACCCTATGGAAAAGGTAAGGTAGCCTATCCCTCTGGCTTATTGTGGGGGAAAAAACATAAGCAGCACTACTTAGGGAAGAGTAGCCAGGTCATTGGAACTCTGTATCTGCATTTACACTGCCATTAGTTCTAGTCATGACCCAAAAGTTGGTTTCTAGAAATTTCTAAAATAATTTTTAAATCCCATCCATTCCTCTTTTTTTGCCTGTCTGCTTTGGCTTTATCTGATGCTTTTGTAAGTCACTTTGTTTTGCTAAACTTGTGGAAAGCTAAGCCATAAAATTTTGTCCGTTTTCTGTTGATTTAGTGAGCTGATTTATACATAGCACCTGTGTGAACATAGGGGTCATGTGAGCTTGGAAGTGTTGTTGTACTTGGAAGTACTAGAGGTTGGGAAAAGGGAATAAAGCCTGTTAGGCCAGCAGAGGCTGAAGAGCAGAACCATCCCTTTTGTTAGCAATCAGCCAACAAGTTAACTCAAACATCTTGTGAAACTTCACCCTGAGACTTTATTTACCACCTAGAATAAAATTCAGTTGCTTTGCAATATACTAATTAGTAGTTTTAATATGGAATAGTAGTGCTAACCCTGAATTGTCTGAAATCACAAGTGTTTAAGCATACAGTATCTTTAAAAAAGCTTTTGCCTTTTTTTGTGTAAATTCTTTCTTCTGGATTCTGGACTTTTCAGTATGTGGTAGAAAACAGTTTGCTACCCTGTAGCAGCAGTTCTTTTCCAGAAGACTCAGCCAAGAGTAATAGGACTCTCTTTGCACTTAGAAATGTATAAACACATAAGATAGTTCTTTGCTCAGAGAGCTTGAAGACTAGTGCCAGGCAGAGTGGTGAGTTTGATGTGGGAGCTGGAATGTAGAGGCATGAAACTCAAACAAGCCACAAAATACCCTCTTGTTGGAAAAAGCTTCTAAGCCCTGCTGAGCTGGGATGGATTCAATCTACAGTTCAAGGAGAAGATTCTGATACTCATTAGCAGTGGCCCAAGACACCCATATTTCCGCTGGAGTTACGCCTTCTGTATAGGCTTGTGGCATGTCAATATGTTAAATAAATCAAGTTCTTTTGCATTAGAGGACAATGACAGCATGTCTACTCTGGTCAGAAGTGCAGACTACTGTTACAGTGTGTTATATTCAGTTACCTAAAATTGGATTATCTGGATAGAACATTACTTGTGTTATGTATTTAGACGCAACTTTGGCAGGGTTATTTGTTGAGTCACAGTGCAGCCTCATTTTGTCTTTGGAAATAGTTCATATGCTTTCTTGTAGGGAAGAGCCATAATGTTTATATTCTGCCAGATTCAAGTTGGCTACTTGAAGAGGTAGCAAAAATACCTCTGCACTGTATATATGCTTGGCAAAGAGACTGCTGAAACATATGACAGAAGCAGGGACTAAGACTGCACTGGAATTAAAAAGCTCATGACGATCCATGTTCACTTCTTACAGAGTCATTGAGATCTGTATTCTGTGCTCCCAACCATTTTTCCCCATAATACCTGTGGTTTTGGTCTGGGTTGGTCCCTTTTCTATATTATTCCAACTGTCCAGGATGAAGAAATGCCACCGTCTTACAATCACACCACCCCAAATTTAAAATATTTTAAAGAAGTAACTTTCTTTAATGTGTACTACAGATGAGACTAAAACAGACACTAGCATCAACATTCAGATCTATGTTCCTTATTCTGTAATTCTTGTATGCACACAGGCATGTTTATAGAATTTATAGAATGTAGACTTAACATTTCATTCCATTACCTGATCTGTGGGCTTTGATTAACAGTCTTTAGTAACAAGATTAAGCAATTGTGGATTGGGAAGTATAATTCTAGGCCTGTGAAGCAGGGTGCAAAGGGATGTTACATATCTTTGGCTGTGTTGACTATTTCTGAGCCACTAGTGATGTACAAAGCATCAAAACTCTGTCTTTTAGCTTCAATATCATCCAATAGAAATTTGAATTTTAGCTAACCCTGTTTTGCAGAATGATAAGATTTTGCCTTTTATATGTGATCTAGAAGGAGATAGAGAGCCAAATTATGCTAATTTTGACCACTGGAGCTTTTAACTTTACCTTTTTGCTTGAAAAGTTATTTCTCTTGCACTGAGAAACAGGAATGCGTTCCTAGGAGTATGTTTATAGCTTTACGGGCCTTTGTGGAGTTTCAGAGTTAGTTGAGGTTCTTTTTTTTTAATTGCAGAAGATTTCATTATGTTCACAGGTTCAGAATATGAACATTTGAATTTTATTTAAAAAGCTTTTGTCTGGGCAGAGGGTCACTTTAGACCTTGTCCTTCAGGGTCTAGAAATAACCAATAATCTGGTGGTTTGCTGAGTCTCTGAATTTGTGCAGAGAAAACTGTTCTGAAACAAGTTAGGTACTGTAAGAAAGAACTACAAGAAAGATTAACTCTTTTCTGAAATTGGCTTGTTTGTGATGGCTGTTTGAAGTCCCCTGACTTGATTTCTACCCACACACACTTCATCTACTTCCCACCATCACGGGTTCTTTACTAAGTGTTTCCCTTACTCATGCCTTCATCATGATTCCTATAGAGGGAGCATCATACCATCCTTATATTTCTTATTTCATGGATCAGTGAGCATGTTTTAAATCTTGCTTCACTTTTCCTCTGTTTTAAAATACCTTGTGCAAGACATTTCTCATGCTCATTTCATTCCTTAGGTTTCAGCAAGGCAGCTGTAAGAGGTTACCTTCATTTTCAAGGAAAAATTTACACTGTAGGACAAGTCTTTAGCAGGGAGACTCTACAGTCCAGAAACTTTGGTTCATCACTCAGGTCTTGGAACTATAAAGGGAGAAACTAGTCTCCCAGGTTTTCATATCAGCATTAAGAGAATAATCTGTGACCCTGATGACTTGAGCCAGAGGCATCTAGTAATCACTGAAGTATCATGTTCCTAACCTGTGTGTTTAGAATTTAAGTGGTCTGGCTTAAGTTGACTGAGTCAAAAATTGCATCTGCTAAGGAAATGGTAAATCACTATCAGATGTTTTAAGTGGGCATTACAGCCTAGTTTCTCTAGTTTTGCAGGCTCTAGGAAGACAACTTCTGAGCAGTTGATACATGATGTTTATAGCACCTTGAGCTAAGTAGTTTTATTTGATTTCTAATTTTAATCTAGGCATGTAACCATGCTTAGTTTAACGTAACATAACCATGATTCTGATTTTGACTGGCTTTACTTTCAGACTAGAGGTCTTTCTTCCTCACCTTCCAGTATCCTGAATAAAAATGAAATGTGTTTCAAGGTTTCAGAAAAGCTCACTCTTATGAAGGCAGTTCTTCAGATTATCAGCCATTAGGTATTTTAGTTTAAGCAGGAGGTTGTTGTATAGGGGTCAGAGTTAAGACGTATCAAATCCTGTCTTCTCAGTGATTAGAGTTGTGGTGATTTAGAGTATGTCTTTTGTAGAGTCTTCTTCTTTTTTCAGATCAAGAGTTTATATTTGTATGAGGTTTTCTATTTGGTAGTCTTATTATCATAGAACAGCCCAGATGGGAACTGACCTCAAAAGAGTATCTAGTCCAACCTTTCATGGGTAGGGAAGTCTGGTTGAGGTTATCTGGCACCCTGTCCAATTGCAACATGAAAATCTCCAGAGATGAGGACTCTGCCAGATCTCTGCGTTCCAGTCATTGATTGTTCTCACTCTAAAAAATATTTTTCTTACATCAAGATGAAACTTCCTGGTGCAGCTTGTATCTGTTGCCTCTTGTGCTCTCCATGTGGCTTCTTATGAAGAGAGAGCCTCTCGCACTTTTGTAGTCACCTCTTAAGACTTTGTCATCCTTTATTAAGAGGCAGAAAGAGTAATCATTAGTTAAAATTCTGGTGTCTTTTACAAGCTCATACACTGGTAACTGTATTATCTAAAAAAACAAGATGACAATTTTTTCATTAATGGTTTTCCTTTTTTCATGAACTTACACTTTTCTGTTTTTCCAAGAATGTCTTAGACAGAAGTGATAGATGTAAATTATAATTCATTTCAGCTGATGAAAAAATACAAATTTTCCATATGAAAGAAATCATCAAGCCGTTTTCACTATGTACTGTCCTCTGCAGGAAAAAAGTCAATTTTGTATCTTATGTGGTCATCTCCTCTCTTTTTCCTCAGTGCTCCTTAAGAGTTCTGTGGTATCTATTACGTGCAATACAAACCACTAAAAATTAATTTCAGAAGGCCTGATGTCTTGGAAATAGGACTCTGGATAAGAAATTTAGAGGGAAAACACAGCAATATGAGAAGGGGTTGCTTTGTCTTATATGTTGGTATAGAGCTTATCTCCTTGACATGTGATTGATCTTCATAATTGTGCATACAACAGCGTTTATGTCAGTTGTGTATCAAGTTATAGGCAACTGCTAGCATAGAACCAAATGCATTATGATCTTTCTGTGTTTGTGGAGATCCTGAAATATAAACCAGATGCTTACTTTTTCAAAATACCTGCTACCTGCTTTGACTATAATTCTATGGTTCCCTAATTTGGCATATTTGCAGTAGTCCATGAAAATGACAGTACTTATGAAAACTTCTGTTGCAGCTGTGTCTTATTTTGCAGTCAAACCTGCCTGCAATCCAAGGTGGTTTAATGGGATATCAGAGTATGTCTGCTTGGTCCTCTAGGACAAAAGGGAATTAAGAGACAATAGCTAGAACTCACTTTCAGCTAGGTTCATAAGTGGAATATTAATGCAATAGATGAGGCAGTCTCCAAAACTGCAGTAGAAGGCCTGGGTAGGAAAATTATCAGAATGTGTTGTCATCTCCATCCGTAACTGCATGTGCTTTTTGGTAAGCTGGAGACTCTGTGAGGCTTCTGTGCTCTTGTTACTGGACGATGCTGTGGATAGTCTAGAGACTCAAAAGCAGGCAAGGATGGAAAAAAAACCCGCTTGACTTCCTTCTGTGTATTTACTGCAGTTTTGCATGGTTTTTAGGGAGGATAAAGGAATATAAATTAAATATTTAATGAAATAGAGGACTTAAGACAGTCACCTCTTTTTAGTTTCAGTCTTGTCCTCATCCTCTTAGAGCTGATAGACCTAAAAGACTATTTTGTCTTTTTATTTAGAGAACTATTTTGATTGGAAAGTGAGAGATGTAAAAGCAGACGGTGACCTCATGATCTTACTACATCATTAATCAATATTCTAAAATCAGTGTTACCACAGCCATAGTAAATATGAATCACTTGGGTGCAGTGAACAGTTGGCCACAGTCCAAGCATAGCTTTTTCTATCCAGGAGTTTGTTCTAGCCAACTAATAGCTCATCTGGGGACATGGCTGAGTGCAGTTCATGGTCCAGGGATAAGTGTCTTGCATAAAGGAAAACAGCAATTTGGCTGGTTGGGTTTGTTTATATTTTTATTTATTTATTAAGCAATGCAAACAAATAGCCCCAGAGAATCATGTCACAAACCTAACTATAGATCATACTAGGTCACTTAATTAGCTGGCTTTTCTTTGACCATAAGATCACCTTTGGTCTTTTGCTTTGATGCAATGTATTGCATTACAGCAACAAGTGCTTGGATGTTTTATAATCAGCTGTAAATCCATCGGTGAAGTTAATCCAGTCTTTAATACCAGGAGGTGGTTGCCTGCATCACACCATGTCTATGGTATCAAATAGGAAATAAAAGATTGTTCATGACCAGGACAATGTTTTGCCTGGATGTTAGCAGCTGTATTTAAGAACCTTTTATTATTCCTTTTTTTAATAGGAGAGATGTATGATGAACAGAACGAATTGAATAAATTGTAATGGACAGTGAACTTCGTAAGGAGTTTTTTATGTTCAGGGTGAATAAAGCAAAACATGCATGTGTGGGTTTTGATATTTAGCAGGAACCACAGTATGCATTACTACAAAACTGAGGAATCAGGCTCTTATGATTTTGCATTTCTAGATTGGCTGTGAAACTCAAATACTTCAGTGAAGTTGATTGGAAAAAATTAATCTTTGTGATAATCTGTAAATGGCCTGTTGTACATGCTGTCATTGAAATGACACCGATGATAGTGCTGAACATTTAATTGATCAAGCATTGTTGTTCTTCTGCAGAAGCTTCAGTATGAGGCGGGGTGGATGGCGGAAACGAGCTGCCGATGGCGATGGTTGGGGAATATGGGTATGTTCAAAACCTAATGGCTTTTTTTTAAAGAGGTAAATGGCACTGTGGTTAAAAATGGGTTACAGTTTTGTTATACATGCTAAAAGGATGCTATATACTAAGCCCTTTTGCTTTACTTGAAAACACATAATTAAGTTTGAAAGTTTTTAATTACCAGATTTTGCAGTCTGTGTTGACAATAATCACTAAATTTCATTATTAATAAGTGCAGACCCTTGAATAGCTTTGAATCACCATTTAAAAAATAAACTAAGTAATTTGAAAACTATTCATGGTTGTCTCCACCACATTCTGTATTTGGACAAACAATAACTGAGGTACCTAATTTACATAAATGTTTAGAATATTACTGTCTTGTGTATATTTAAGAACTGAAAATACATGGAACCAGATTGTTTTGTTAGGCAATGAGCCACCAAATTAGCACCCATATTTGCATCCTATTTTTTCTTCTTCTTTCTTTTTATTCTATAAGAATTTTTATATATCTAGAGTATTTTCCTATAAGGAAAAGATTAGGGAGTATGAAATAAATCCTGTCCTGTTGGTAACAAGATGCAGTTATCTTGTAGATACAAGTTTATGGTAGAGCATTTGCTATTTTTCATTTGAAAAAAGAATGTCTTTCGTGTGTCAGCCAAATTCAGTTTGAAGGAATGTTGCTTACCTTTCCAGTCTTAGAATTGACTGATTTCTGTTTGTAAACATTAGGAAATAAGACTGGCATCATGAATTGTGTTTTGTTTTAATTTAAAAACTAGGGTGGGTACATGTCAGCAAAAGTTAAGAAATTGGAGGATCAGTTCCGGTCAGAATCAGCCATACAACAACAGAGGGATGGAAATTCATCAAGTATCTTTAGCGGAGTTGCCATCTACGTCAATGGCTTAACAGGTAAACCTTTATTTTTTTTAAGGATCTGTGTTGTGTTGTTCTCTCATTTAACATCCTGAGTAGAGGTAACTGTAAAACACATGAATTTGCACCTAAGTAAATACATGACAATTACTGTATATGTATTGTATATTCTGTTGTTTTTCATGATAAAGGTTTTCAATTAAAAAAATAAGATTTACATTTTGAATATAAATATTGCTTTACTATATCGTTTACATAACTTGTAGAAATAGGAGTCAATCTTTCCATGTTTCTGTGGTCTTATTTTTTGAAAGGAAGTCTTTTAACTTCCTTCATCCTCCTACACTTACTAAATTCTTAATTTTTCAAATTAGTAATGGTTAGATTGTATGCCTTAAATTTACATTTGGGAGAAAATATCAAAGTTTTCTTGCTCAGAGTAGCATAATGTGTAAGACAGAACCTACTGTTAGTGGAAGGAGGAGCAAGAGAAGAGGTAAGACATTTATGTATTGTAGGGACCATCTGTGATGGACTGATAGTGCATGTTAGCTGGAGTAAGGTTTTTAATCTACCATACTTATGTTCATCCTTCTCCTTACTTCTGTAAAGCAGCTTAATAACCTTTTGGAAACTCCTCAGAAGCCTTTTTCAGGGATCTCTGCCAGGAATGTTGTGATTATTATGTAACTGATGCATAGAGCTTCAGTGAGATAGATTAGTGCTGGTTTAAGCACAGGGCTCAAATAGATTGAAAAAGGTTAAGGTGGATATGTTAAACTATTAATACATCTGGACTGCTTGTTTAATGAAGGCAGTTTCTTTAGTGAAAATCCAGCATTTGTGTATTCTTCAAGTGGCTAGTCCCTAAAAAGAGCTCTAGAAGATGGTTGTCTAAAAGGCTGGAGTAGAAAAGGTAACACGTGGAGAAAGTGTGCGCTGTTTTTAGTTAAAAGTTACAGGAATAATGAAGTGTTAGACATATTTAGAGAGCTGACAGAAAGGAATTGTAACTATAGGCTTTAAAAAAATTTTCCTTGTTGTTGTATTGTTCAATTTTTTTTTTATTTTTTAATATCTTGTGCTAGATTCACTATTCAGACACTGTGTTGACCTAAATCTTCTGGTGCCTGTGTGACACCACTGTAAACATTTTCCAAAGCTAACGCTTTCTTCTTATTTTTTCCCACCTCTGCTTGCAAAATAAGTAATCTTTTTAAAACGATTGAGGAGATCAGAAGGGTTGTTAGTTTTTAATGTATTCTTTGTTCCCTATAACAACTCAAGAATACCCTGGTAAGGAAGGAGTGAGTTAACTGCTTCAGTACATCACAAATTACATAGTAGGAGTTCTGTGCTGTTGCTAAACCCTTTTGAGATTAATTATTTTCTGTTGCTTCTGGGCATAAACTAGCCTCCTGAACTCTGGTGAAAAGAAATCTAATTTTGTATTATATTGATGTAAAGCATTTTTTTATATACTTTTACATTACATCTGCTTGAGTATTTTTTCCTGCCTTCTCCCATACATATTGTGGGAAGCTTCTCTATAGCAAGTAGAATGTTTGTATTTTGAATTAGTGTTTTCAAAAACACAGTTTCCTGCATTTCCTGCAAAATGTTCTTCTGATTTCTTCTTTGAAGAGCTTTTAAGTATTTTCCCGGAGTAAAACTACCATTTGTATTCTTTCTGACCATGGCATATTTATCAATTAAAGTTATTTTTCTCACTGTATTTGCTGACACTAAATAGGAATATTTCTGGTTTTAATTTTTGTAGATCCCTCAGCTGATGAATTAAGACGGCTGATGATGTTACATGGAGGCCAATACCATGTATACTATTCTAGATCAAAAACAACTCACATTATTGCCACCAATCTTCCAAATGCCAAAATAAAAGAATTGAAAGGAGAAAAAGTAGTACGCCCAGAGTGGATTGTGGAAAGGTAAGTTTAGGTCTACTGCATTTGGAGATGTCCCCTTTTGGGGAAAAAAAAAACCAAGAAAAATCTGTGGAGAAAAAAAAATTAAAGATTGCATTTTGAGATTGTGGTTTAGCTTAAAATAAATAATTTGTAGAACAGCTGAGTAGAAAAAACACTATACTATATATATACTATATATATACTATATATAGAGATACCAGTGTAATCATGGAAGGTTTGCTTTTTAGGAATTGTTCCTTAAGAAGCTTCAGCAAGAATATTCAGAAAGTCTCAAGCATATTACTTGACTGAAACGGAACATTATTGGTTTTTTTCCATTTAGTATCTAACCAGTTGACCAGATTTGATCTCAGGATGTTAAAGAACTACTATGTGATTATTTTAAATCTCTTGTCTTGTGTATTGCATAAATTTCATATAATCTGTATATAAAGAAGGATGCCAATTGAAAAGTGTTCTCATAAAATTGGAACTAATCCATCCAAATGTTTATTGTTTTCTGACTTTGTAAGTAAATAATAAAAACTAAAGAAAAAAAGAAGGCCACATTTTATTTACATAGAATTTATGTTCATTGGTTTCTCCATGCACTGGAATATATAGCAGTCACTGAAGTTGTTGTTGATAAAGACAGTAGCCAAGCTCAGAGCAATTAATGTGGTTTGCATCTCACTTCTTTCATCTGAGGAACCCACAGGAAATAGAACAGACAGGAATATGTTCTAGAAATTATTCTGCCAGTGTTATGCCATTCTTAAGTAGCCTCTTTCCTAGATCACCAGCAACAGGCAAGGAACTGTTCTACAATGCATGTGTGAAATCTTATTTGCAGTTTGCTGATTTTCAGTCCTTTGTATTATGGTCAATTTTTAAACTTTAGTTAGACATTTTAAGTTACTCGGTTTGAAAGATACTTCAGGTAGTTGGGGGTTTTTTCCAACAATTTTACACCCTCACCCCTGTCTTTAAGGACTTGGAAAACTGATGGCAGGTGTGGTTTTGTTTGGAAGATGTTACTGGTTTTTATTGGTGTCATTAGAGCTTGCTATGATTTTGACCAGGTTGGAAAGACCAATTTGTATATGTTCAGTAGAGACCTGATAGAACCTAATATGTGAAATCTCTTAAAATCTTTTATTCTGGTGTCTTGTGTTGAGGTTCTGCATCCTGGTTCTGGAAGGTTATACTGTAGAATAAGTCAGAATAAGAAGAACCAAGAATAGACAGATACATGAGTTTGAACACAAGGAAATGGGGAATTCACTGTCTCAACAGAACAGGGTTCATATCAGAATCTAGAATAGAAGCTGATTTCACAACCACCTCTCTTTTTTCCCCCCTTCTTAACGATATTAAAGGGTACTCAGTGATTAAATAATCCTCTGTATATGGAATACCAAATTATGTTCTTAGTACATCAGTTGGTTAAAATCAGTGTAGTAGATGTAGAGTTTCCAGTTTCATCGAATTGGAAGGGACCCTAAAGATCATCTAGTTCCAACCTCCTTGCCATGGACTAGGTCACCTTCCACTAGACCTTGGAAGAGGTTGCTCAAAACCTCATCCATTCAGGGATGGGGCATCTGCAGCTTCTCTGAGCAATCTGTTCCAGACCCTCACCATCCTCACAGTAAAGACTTTCTTTCTAATACCTGATCAAAACCTACCCTCTGTCAGCTTCAAGCTATTCCCCCTTGTTGTGCCACTAGATGCCTTGTAAAAAGCCCCTCTGCAGTTCTCTTGTAGGCAATATGATGGGTTTGCAAGAATCTACCCTAAATGTTGCTGTCAAAAAGTACTGGTAAAATAGTGTTGATAGATCTTTGATCTTGTCACCCAAGGCTGCAAAATGAAGAAGCTTTGATTTGTTTCTTATGTGCATATATTATGATTTAGTCCTTAATTATATGTTCACATGCCATCTTTTTTCACTATGGCACCTGCCCATTGTCTGCACAGAAAAGATTGAGTTCAGGTTGCAGACTGCTAATAGTGACTTGACTTTTTGTCTCTTGTTCCTTACTCATTGCATGTGACTTGAATTCTTTGCTGGTAATGAAATGAATAATTAATTCCTTTCTTTTATTGGTGCTTATCACTATAGCATCTGTCTGCTTTCCAAAGATTAATGAATGTAACATAACACCATTATAATGGCTATTATTTAATTTAATTTAATTTTTTTCGAGAGCCACCTAAAGGACATTAAGGTAAAACACCAAAAATGTTCATAATTTGGAACGTACCACAGAAACTATAAGTTTCTGCAGAGTTACTTGCACAAGGATAGGAAGGCATATGTAGAACTTTATTGCTTCATTAAAAGCATATTCTGAACTATGGTCTAAAGTCAGACTCTTTTAAACCTGTTGTTAATGGAAGTAGCACTAGAATTTTGGTTTAATTAGCATCCCACAGAGATCTCCTGTAACACTAGCTGCAAAATCTAGTGTTGCAGAGTAATAGTGTGGTTGCTGTAGTGACAGAATCATTCTTTCTGCATGTCCCTTATTGTGTACCTCTCTGCATTTGCAAGAGATGAAGAGGATTACAGACAAGCCTCCTTCCTAAGTCAATATTCCTTTATTTGAAAAATAAACCACACCATTTTGTAGTGTAGAAAGGTTGTTGTGTAGTGAAAGCCAAATTCAGGTGATCTGAGAGCTTGACTTTCAAATTTGAATATTCTTTTAACGTTCTTTGACATTTATAATCACCTTTCAGAGACTGAGGATAACTAACATGAGGTACCAGTATTTGTGGATTCCTTATATTGATGTATTTGATTATTTTTCCTAAAGAACTGTGTTAATCTAAGACAAATATGAAGAAAATAGTTTAAAATAACTTTTAAAAAATATTCTGGTATGACACCTAGTTTTCTGATGAGGATTTCAAATGCAGAAGAGAGGAGTAGATATCATTTGCTATGACTACAGTAGCACTTTTGACACAGTCCCATTGCATTTTTGAAGACAAATCGGGGAGATACAAATTAGATAGTGGGCTGCTGGCCTAGGGATGCAGGTGCTGGCCCAACTTGCTTGGTCACCATAGTGATCAGCAGTTCAAACTAGCAAATAGCCACATGGGGCATTTCTGAAGGGTTCATACTAGGGCAGATGCACTTCAGTGACTTCACTAATAACATGGACATTGGTGATACAGTGGAAAATAGCTTCAGCAAGTTTGTGGATGATTTAAAAGGCAACAGTTGATATACTGGAGAGCAGGGCTGCCCTTTGGAGAGCATCAGCAGACCGTAGGAATGGGATGGCAGAAACTTGATGAAATTCAACAAAGCAAAATGCAGAGTCCCGAACATAAGACAGAATTAGTTCTGTGCAGCCAGGCAGGGCTGAGACACACCCTTGTAATCCACCAGGACCCTCAAATTTTATCCTAAAAGATAACCATGAAGGAGCAGTTGTGCCCTTGTAGAGATAAAGGCTAACAGCATACTTGTTTTATTTGCAAAACCACAGTCCAGATCAAAGACAGTTATTCTTCCAATTTGTTCAACACTTCTGAAGTTAAATCTAGACCTGTGTGTCAGATTTTGGGATTTTTAGTACTGACAGTTGCAGTGTTCATTTCAGAGGCGTACCATGCCAGTATGAGCATGTGATGCATAACAAGAGACTGAGGAAGCTGGTTCTGTTCTGCTTGGAGAGAAGACTAGGATGGGGTCTGATTGTTGTCTTTCATTACCTGTGTAGAGGTTACAGAGGGTGTGCAGGCAGATTTTTCTTCAAGATATACAAGACGATGAGGCAATAGTCACAAGTTGCAGTAAAGGAAGGTTCAACTATAAGAAAAAGATTTTTCTCAGTTAAAAGAGAGTGAGCAGTGCAACAGGTGCCTAGAGAGATTATGGAACTTCTGCCTTTGGAGTTACTCAAAATTTGGGTTGTCTTTTAGTCCTGGGAAACCTGATACAACTTTAAAGATAAGCTTGGATCATTGTTAGGACTAGAGATCTCCAGAGGTCCTTTCCAACCTAATTTTTTTTAGTGATTATGAATTCTGTGACACAGGGAAGGTGACATAGGTAAAGATGTTGAATGATGCATCTAAACTAGGGTTCCTATTGCTGCATCTTAATGCCGTTTATTAAAAAAAAACCCTGTTGATCTAGTAATGCAGCTACTCCAGTAGCTAAAACCTTGATGTCATGAAGAAGTTATTAAATAAATGTGGGTTACTTTTTCATCCTGAAATTGTAGCAATTACTCTGAAACAGTAACAAGGTGTTTCTGCGCCTACATTCACACAGTCTTTTGAGAAACAGTCAAATCAGGCATTGTAAAAACTCAGTTGCTACATTACCACTTTGTGTACAGGAAGACTTTGGAACTCTCTCAGGCGTATTTTTAACTCTGTTTAGCAATGTTTAATGCAAATTATGTTCCTTTATGATATATATTCATGTATCAAACAGTATTTGCTGTATTTTTTGGGCTGTTTTGCTGTCCCTTTTCCATAAAACCTTACCAGGTATATGTATATGCTTAACTAGTTTTAATTTATGTAATTGGGAAGCGTGATCTAGTATATTATCTCTAATTGCAGCCAGAAAGCTCCCAAGGCCTTTTGTTCTACTGTCCACCTCCCTTGACAGTAGTAGAGATTCGAGCAAGAGAAAGCATTCAGGTGCTGAAAAACAGAAAAACACTGAGCTAAATTACCTTTAAAATCTGACCAGTTCTATCTTCAAAACTAAATACTGCTTTGATATGGGAGAGGTTCCTCTGCTGGAAGAAGTCCCAGCATCACTGAGCCTGTATTCAATATGAAGAATGGTATACAAAGAAGAGGTGAAGTGCAAGCTTGAAAAGCTGTTATCTCTGCTGCCAGCAACAGGTGCTGGGGTGAAGAGATTAAATCATCCTGTGCTGTATTTTTGAGACGATTTCACTTCCAAGTGTGTGGCTTCCCTAAGGAATTTAGCAGTTACTCAAGTATAATTGCAGTTTCAACGGAAGAAGGAAAAGAAGAGGGAGATACACTGGAACACGAGAAATAACTGGAATGATTGCTGTAGATATTTATGAAGGGTTTGTTTGGAAATTATTCTTCTGTTTAGCTTGCCTCAGTGAATTTTTTTTACAAGAACAGGTAATTAGCCTTGTGGAATGGAAAAAGTAGCTATTTTTTAACAGTGAACCACATCCTAGCTGACCTCATTCAAATTCTATCCTAGTTTGTTCCATGCTAAAGAGCTTAGTCAGCATTGCTCAGGTAGAGTAACCTGGACCACTAACCAAGAGTTTTTTGACTATTTTGTTTAAATTAAATATTTGGGGTTTGTGGGTGCCAGTTGGAAAGAGAAAAGGATATAGACAACTGACCAACACATCTTTGCAAATACCTTTTGTTGTACTAGTCACCGCGTCATAAATTACTTTTCAGTTCAATCCAGCTAAGGGTGAGAAAGGGGTTGTGGAAGGCACTTTAAGTACATGTAATGGGGGGAGGGTTTAGCATAGAAGGTTGGGATTTTTTTAAGAATTTCACAAGCAATAACCTGTTCTTCCTTTTTTTTTTTTTCTTTCTTTTTTCAGCATTAAAGCTGGACGCCTTCTTTCACACGTTCCATATCAGCTTTACAGCAAGCAGTCAAGTGTTCAGAAAGGTCTCAACTTTAACAGCGTATGCAAACCTGAAGATGCTCTGCCAGGTCCAAGCAATATAGCTAAAGATCTCAACAGGGTGTAAGTGTTTCTGATTTTGCAATGCAGATGCTCATCATTCACCCAGAATGAGTTTGCATTTGTAAATATCATTTTTAAAGCTCATTTCAACTTTGTAAGAGGCAAGCTCTGGGGTGCTGAAATTTAAAAGTAAGGTACAGCTGTATAAATATATGAGGAAAGAACTGTTTTACTTTGACTCCAAGCCTTATCTCTAGTCTTTGGACCACAGTTTGCTTGATAATATGACCTAGGAGTCCTAGGAATTAATATATCTGTATGGCAGCTACAGGCATGCATTAAAGTATTCTGATGGGTGACACTGAAAAGTGGGTCTTTGTTTCAAAAATAAAAGCTGGTGGCTACTTTTGCTGAAGGTGATTAGGAATGAATATAAATGCATACTAGTTGTTAATCTCTTTCTTAGCCTCTTAAAAAAAAGGAAGTAAGGAAGTCACGGGTCATATACATTAGGTATGCTAACACCAAAGTTTAAATCATGCTTGAGAGAGATGGATTAGAAAAAGTATCCTAAGTGACCTTGAGAGGAGACTTGAAGAGAAGGCATCAGTGAAACTTTTTAACTAGCAGAGGAATTGGAATTTGGAAAGAAACGTAGTGCTTGAACTCTACTTTAGATTTATTTTTTTTTATAGGAAGATTCCTGCATCTTTTTCAGAAATATACATCTGTTCATTTTAGGCAAGAATAATAACATTATAGATTTTTTTTAGTCTGGAAAAGATATCTGGATGTCATGTGGTTCAACACTGCTGCTCAAACAGGGCCAAGGATACTGTGCAAGATACTATACTTTCTGATTGGTACTGGTGTTCTGAGTTCTTCCACAGTCCGCTGATTTTTTTGCAATCCAGTCATGCATACTGCTGAGGAAAATTCACGAGTAGAATTTTTCTACAGTTAGAAAAATAAAAACCAGTCTCACAAAATTAGTATCTGAAGCAGTATTTCATACCCATATTTTAAACAATGAGTGGTAGAATCACCATCACGTCTTACTATTGCATTGTTAAAGATTTTTTAAATGAGATGAATATTCAGGCTTCTCAAAATATCAGTGTAGTCTGAAAAACATGACTTTAAAAGCCTGCCTATCCACTAAATATGTATACTTGAATATACCATTTTCAACCACACAACTCTTCAAAAAGACTATGTTTACTGTAATTTATGTTTTGATAATCTTAACCAAATTGTTGTCATGCTTAATAGGCTTTCTGGTTTCAGTAGCATACTGAATAGCTAATTTTTTTCCATCTTTTTTGTGTACTTAAATTGCTAGCTTTGGGAGTTGGGAGTGATGGTTGTTGGATTTGTTAGGTTTATTTCCAGCAGATCAAGAGTGTGTAGAGCTCTTGAAGACTTTGGTTTCCATTTCCAGAGTTAATTTTTTTGAATGAAAGCTTTGTCTTTGTGCTAGTGCACTTGTGGCAAATGACTTTGGTTTATACGCTTAAAAGCTGAAAATTTGTTTGTGGTTTTTATCAAAGCCAAATATACATTTAATTTTTAGGGCTTGAGCAGATTTTTTCATTAAGAAAAAATAAAATAAATCTAATATTAATCTAAAATAATTGTCTAAAAATTGTTCTCTGTGAATACTTTTTCTTTCAATTTTGTTTGTTTATAACTAGTTAAGAAAAATCACATCTCTTGGTAAAAGGACAACTCCTTCTGATGGTTTGCTTAGTCCTGCAATATTCATGCTGTGTGTGGCAGTGCAGTTCTGTTAACAAATAAATAATTATTGTAATTTAGTTGGAGACTGCCTGCTGGATTAAAGGCCTTGGAAATAGCTTTTCTAATGTGAGCATGGTCACTCATGTAAACTCCTAGTTAATAATACATGAAATCTGTAAAATCTTTGGTATGGTGCTATATTTTGTGCTATTGAGAGGATGTGGCTCAAAATTTGAGGTAATTGTCTTAGAATGTAACTGAAGTATATATTGAGAACAATCAGGAAAAAAAAGCTTGAACTTACATATAAATGTGCCTTTATTTATAAAAGATACAGTATTTAATTATTGTATCTGTTTCAGAAATCATATTAAAAAGTATGAAATGGAAAATGAAGTCACACCCAATGGGATAAGCAGCTGGAATGAAGAAGAGGAAGAAGAAAGTGACGATTTTGGATTTACAGAGCTGGAGGAGATTCTTCCCATACGGAAGCAAAATGGGATTCAATCTCACAAAGACAGCACTGCCCTTTTTAATGGACACACACACACTTACACCAGTGCCTTAAAGACACAGGATTGCTTGGTGCCCTCCGGCAACGCTGTCGCGAGCAGGTTGTCTCCAGGCCCTGTGCAGGAGGAGGGGAAGACTGACAAAGGCATGGTTGACTTTAGAGACTGCACAATGCAGCAGTTGCAGCAAAGCAACAAAAATACAGACTTTTCGTGGAATCCACACAGGACTATGAGTAACTCATCCTCAACTTCATTTTTGCACAGTAATGCTAAAATAAATGGTGCTCACCACTCAACTGTTCAGGGGCCTTCAAGCACAAAAAGCACTTCTATACCTGCTCCTAGCAAGGCAGCTTCCTTACCTGTGTCCAAACCTTCAGATTGTAGTTTTATTTCTGACTTTTACTCACGTTCAAGACTGCATCATATATCAACGTGGAAGTGTGAATTGACAGAGTTTGTCAACAGCCTGCAGAGAAAAAACAGCGGTGTCTTTCCAGGAAGGGAAAAAATTAAAAAATGGAAAACAGGCAGGTCTGCACTTAAAACTGACACAGGTAGATACTTGTTTAAGAAGGTTTATATTAAGAAGATGCCTTATATCTTCATACATTAAATGTCCAAATGAGACTATATAGTTTAGTATTGAGTATTCATATTGTAGTCAGACTATCTGGAAAAACTTGATGACTTCGGTGCAGTGAACACTAACGGATGCAACTGCTTTTGGCTTTGTTTGGGTTTTTTTAACTTAAAATGTTACTTAATGTGATACTCTGATCTATATTAAATTCTTCCTTGTAGAAATAGTATTTCTGACTTTACCAAGATATATGGATTGATAAGGGAGAAAAATACTATGTATATCTAAATACAAAAATCTGTAGTTGCTGTGTGAAAATCTGCAGGGGGAAAAAAGAGAAGAAAAAAATCCTTACTGTTCAGCATGAGCATTTAAAAGATGAGTAACATTTGGACGTGAGTTAAAATCTAAATTTTTTTTTGTTAGTAAGAGTTTTATATAGATGTGGGTCTGTTAAAGTGGGTAGTAGTGTCGTAAGAGACTTTTGAACCTGGCTTGAAAAGAAATATTTCATGTCATTGCCTCAAGGGCCAAAGTGAAAAAAATGTAGAATTCACTAGAGTCAAAGTGTTACAGATAAAATATTTTGCTTCTTTAGAATCTCTTGTTTACAGTCATACTAAATTAAAAGGTTAGCTCTGTACCATTAAAGAGATTCTGACTCCTGTGCTGTAAAATTATTCACTTGTAATCAAATGAAAAAATGCTTGAGAAATTACCACATCAAAAAAGTTGTTAGATAATAAATTTACTGATTCTGTGTTTGTGTTAGGACACGCCAGTTATCAAACATGTTAGCTTATTAAGTACTTAATGTGTATTTTTTAAAATCAAAATGTGGTATAAGCTAATATATTTTTATTTTCACTTTGATTTGGCCTAGAGTATTCAAATAGTTAATGCCTGTGATTCAGTTGACAAGTAGCAGCTCCTTAACTTGGTTGCTTGATTTGTAAATACGCCCATTAAAAGACAGTCCTTTTTTTTTTTTCAAAGAATGAGTTCAAAATGTAAATGATTAAAACCAAGAGGATATTTTTCTGATTACTCAGTAATTAACTTGGATGTTAAGTGGAACAGTTCACTTGATGTATTGAAGTATTTTTTTTACTGTTACACTTTATGCATTGTTCAAGTTAATTTTTTTTGTTAGATATTGCCACCTTTGGTAGGTCAGCAACACAGACATGCATACTTGAACTTGTAGAAAGCATTTCTAGTGTTTTAGCCATGTACATTTTTCAGTGAGGAATTACCTTGCTCATTTTTGCTGAATGTTTGCACGCGTTTAAGTACAGCAGTGACAAAATCCAGTTGCATGGGACTTTCAAAACTAATTGTGGTGTGTTTCATGAAGAATAATGGTAGCTCGTAGTGCAGCTAAACTTACATTTTTATCTTTTGAAGCAGTCTTCTGATTGATGAACATAAAGGAGTAAAATTCTCTTCCTGATTCAGTGTTAACATAGCGAAATTAAGATCCAGTGCTAACAACATGCATTTAATCTCCTTGGATTCGGGGAACTTGTTAGGGTAGAAAGTGTTAATTATAAGAAAATAAAAAATAGAAACTCTTTTAAGTTAATTTGTTGTTTAGGCTGTTTGTCTGCTGCTTGTGTTTACCTTTCTTGGAGTAGATACCTTCTTGGTGAGAGGAAACAAAAATATTTATGGTTTAGAAGTGGTAAAAACTTGATAATAGACCTTGATGACTACTGTGAGTAGTACCAAAGTGTATAAATTAGGGTTCAAGTTTTCTATTGGTGTATCTTCATACTAGGTAATGTGTCTGTTGCGAGCTCAGCCAAGCCACAGAGCTGTATAATGCACGTGGATATGGATTGCTTCTTTGTGTCTGTGGCTATCCGAAATAGACCAGATCTCAAAGGTCAGTATTTAAGTCTGCGTGGTACAGTTTACTCAGTTAAGCCTTTAAAAAACCAAACTTGCACAATTATAACATTAATTTGGCGTATAAATATTCTTTCTTGCATCCTCAATAGTTAGGCCGTGCAATTTTCATATTCTTGTTTATTTTCTCACAATCCAAAAGCATGTGGAAGAGAGAACTGGAATTCTCCTTGCTATCTCCTTTCAGTATCTAAAGTAAGAGAGAAGTAATATCTGTAGTAACTATTCTCTGTGACGCTGTATATAAGTTTACTTAGATTTTAATTACCATATTAGAAATTGAATTTCAGTTATACTAAAAGTGAAGTTTGTCACTGTCTATTAAAAAAAAAAAGAGGAAATAAAATGAGAGATCCTTATAATCTTCCTGAAGTACTTTAAGAAGCTTTGTTTAACTAGAAAGGTGGAAAGGTCAGGGTTGAGAACTGTCTCTGCTTGATGCATATTTTTCAAAGGAAATTTGCTTCTCCTTTCCTTTTTTCTCTAAGCTCTTACACATGAGATATCATAAGACCTGGAGGATTCAGGAACAATTCACTTGGTGTTTAGAAGTCTGAGTTGTGTGATCATCCTTAAGACATAGGAAAGTTAGTGGAGCACCTTAGCAAACTTTGGTGGGTTTGTTTTCTACAAGTGTACCATTCAGAAGTGGAGTTCTGTGCAAACACTGAACTTCAGGGGTGCACAAGTCTGAAGACTTGTTGCAGTGGTGACTATCACACTCACCATTTGTCACAGACCTTGGGAAGAGAGTAAGCTGTATGTGTGGTTCCACTGCTCTCTTCTGTCCAAAGGCAGGAGCAGCTGTATCAAAGATTCTCCTGCTATGTTTGGCTTTTTAAACTTGATTTCCTGCCAAGTTTCAAATTCCATTACTGGAACATAAAGAATGTAGAACTTTTTTGCAAATAGTTTGCCAGAACTTTAGTGCATAAATTAACTTCCTTGGGAAACACCATGGAGGTGTTGATATTACAGAAAAGTCAAAAGTTTACTAAAAGTTTTGGTTCACACAGTTAAGCTAAGTGGAACTAAGTGTTTCGGCATGTGTATATTTTTTTGATTTACTTAAGCTAATAAACATATTGAAGTATTTAAAATCAGTCCAGTGTTTGCTGTATCTTAAACTAATGAATCATTAAGTCACTGGTGAAATTTTGCAGCTTCCATTTATATTTGTTATTGAAGACAAACTAGTATTGGCAGTATTTTCACCCTTGAAAAACTTTTCTTCTTTACATGTGACTGCAATTAAGACAGATTTGTTGTCACAATTCCAAGGCTCTTTCATAGCTATTCCCTCTTTAGTGCTTTGAGGGCATCCAAGCTTCAAAGAAACTATAAAAAGTAGATTAAAAATTCTTATGATCTTATCCTAATTGTGCTCTTATTAAAATATAAGCTATTATAGGTATTGACCTGTAAGTATATGCATTTTTTCTCCACAGGAAAGCCAGTAGCTGTTACTAGTAACAGAGGTACAGGAAAGGCACTGCTGCGCCCTGGTGCAAACCCCCAGCTTGAACAGCAATATTACCAGAAAAAGCTATTGAATGGCAAAGCAGGTACAGATAAGTCTGTCTGTATGTATGTTTTTAACTGTTGTTATAGAAGACTTTTTCTTTAAAATTGTTCATAGAGTGTACCATGGATAAATTTATTTCTTTCATGTGTGGGATTTCAGAAGAGAAATACCTTTGGACAACATGGTGCTCTGTGGCCTCACTAATAGTAGGCCACTGTGGCTTATTGTTAGTTAGCTTTGCTCAGTATGGGTAAATTATTTTAGACTAATTTTAGGTTTTACTCACTTTCTTGAAGTTGAGTATAAG
The DNA here is from genome assembly GCF_001522545.3 of Parus major. NCBI lineage: Eukaryota > Metazoa > Chordata > Aves > Passeriformes > Paridae > Parus > Parus major. Next base: position 30,428,919 of record NC_031768.1, read on the forward strand.
ATTGAATGTTAAGTAGTTATTTAAAATGAAAAATAAATACAGGTTTTCCAGGATCACTTTTTTCTCAGAAAGTCGAGTATAGAGAAGAAGGTGCAAAATAAATTTTAGAAGTCTGCTACAGGGGTTTTTTATTATAGAAGTAGTAACAGCAGTACATGTCCAGTGAGAAACTGAAAAATTGTTTGAAGTTGGCTTTTGAGTTGCATATGTAGAATATCTGTGTACAATCAGTTAATTTGGGTGGTCTGTGAGGCATTTTAGGTCTCTGGAAAGTTTGTGCAATTTTCATGAATTCTGTTTGTTCAGTACTTTGTTTCCTGAAAACCAGGGTGTCTCTTGTATTTTGGGAATTCCATACTTGCCTGCAGTAATTTAGAAATTTGTTACTTTCTGTGTCCTCAAGTAGTAGTATACTAATATAAGCTGAAGTTTTATTAATATGTTTTATTATACTGCCTGAAATTTATTTAGTATTAGAAAGTATATTGCTAAACATTAGCAACTTAAGTGGCCAGTAGCAGTCCTTGTAATCATCTAGAAGTGTAGCTCTTACCACCAAGTTGGTAAAAAATGCATATACAAGGGGTAACTGCTATTTGAAGTTTGATTTAGATTTGGAAGTTGAGTTTCTCCTTTGCCCTTTCGTATATGCAGTTTTTACCAAACGTGTGGTACTAAGTATTGTTAGAAAGTTAACACCTCGGTGTTTTATTTTGGTGAGACAAGATGAGGCAAAAGACAGATTGTTCTTCCATGGTTATTTTTGAAATGTTAGTACCTTGGCAATTGGCAGGTTGTTGGGGGTTTTTGAAGACATTTAGAAGCAAGGTATTACTGGAACTGATGTCATTTCATATGTTGTTTTTACTGTAGTTTAAGAACACTTCAAAACTATGTAGAATGTATGTTTGTGGAACACACTGGCCCTTAAGCTTTTAAGGACTTTTCAGTATGCTCCAGACAAAGACAAGCTGTGATCTTTATGGAGCTGGAATTTCTGTAGAAGAGCTTGTATATGAAGTATTAAATGGTAGTTCAGTATATACAGTGATTTGCTAGCTTTTGTTAGGGCCTTGAACTGGATTATACAACTGAGTGGTTTGGAGAGTTAGACGATTGAATTACAGTTTAGCTGATACCTAGCATGTTCTTTTGATTCACAAATTCAGTAGTATCTCTTCTGCTGTATTTATTGCTTAAGTGTACAGCAGCTTTCAACCTCATTGTATAACAAGCTTAGTTTCTTACTGTGGCAGCTTTTTCTGCGTATCACACATTCATTTCTTTTAACTTCAACATCCAGTCTCAACTGGCTTGCATGCAGGCAGGCAGCTAGCTCTTTCTTTCTTAACACTTAGGCTGATTGTGCAGCCTATTGTTTTGGTGAAAGGATTTTTTCCAAACACTCTTTTTATAGTCTCTGTTTAATTAGCTGCAGTTCATAATATTTTTGAGTCTCTGTTTATTTTATCTCCATGTACAATCATTTTACCAATTAAAAAAAACAAACCTGTTGTTTCTGCTTGCGTTTTCTCATAAGTACATGGTTTGTCTTCCTTTTGGGATAAAAAAATTTCAGTTAGTTATGGTCTTAGATGTAAAGGTGGAATTGCTGGTTAGGCTTCTCAGACATCACAGTATCTTAGAAAGTGACACACTTAACAGCATTTAATTGTGCCTTGCCAGAGGGAAGTACAGTGCAGTAGGCACAAGCATTACATGCAAAAATGCTTTTTCTAAAATGTCAAAAATAACAGAATGGTAAATTAGGCTGTTACAACAAACACAATGGGGACATGTTATATAAATGAAATAGGTAGTTGAAAGGAGCATAGAACAGGAGCATATTTTTACATCCATGCTTCAACATGGAAATCACTTCAGTTTTTGGTGCTTCATACTTTCCAGGCTGTTCTCTGATACTGCCTTCTCCAGATCTTGCTTATTTGAAAAAGGTTCCAAATTACAAACCAACCAAAACCGCAGAAACAGAGCACCTCACCCCCTCAAAAAAAAAAAAACCAACATAAATACAACCAAAAAAAAAACCCCAACACAAAACCCCAAACCCTTATGAATCACTTTTGACCAAATACTGAATTCTGCTGCTTCAGCTACTTCTTTTTTTTTTTTTTTTTTTTTTTAATTGCTTCTTTGGTGATACTGGTTCCTGACTCTGATCTGCATTACTAGACAAATTTCTAGTGTCAATAGAATCTTCAGTCTTTTATGAAATACTTTCTTTTTCTTGTATTAATTCATCTAAAAATGCATAACTTTTAGATTTAAAAACTTGATACCATTCTCACCCTAAATCCCCAGATTGGAGATAGGCTTTCTAGATAGTAGAAATTACTTCTCTACATACATGCCATCTTTAACATTCATGTTCTAAAGATAAAAGATTAACATATGTTAATCAAGATTCATAGTTTGGGGTCTCTTCCATGGCCAGGATGCCCAAGATGTGAATGTTTTCTAGACTTCCTTTCCCTCAACCCTAGAATCTCCCTTTTCATTCTAAAGAGCAGCAGATTTTAACCATCATATTAGTCACAGATTTATTCTCAGCGATTTCTTTTTCACAGACTTGGGTCCTGGCCTCTGATTTCTCCATCCGTTGCTCCACATTCACCATGTGCCTGTCTAGTTTCCCAGCTTTTGATGAGAGGTTCTCTACCTTGCCTTCCATTGAGGACAATGTGTTCTGCATTGCCCTGAATTTCACATGAAGTGACTCCATCAGCTCATGGGGGGATCTGCTCTGCTGCGATGTGGAAAAAGTCGACGAATCCAGTGAAGATAGACAAGATGACAGCATCATCTCAGGCCAGGGCACAGGAAGGCATGGACTAAAGAAATTGTTCTTGTCATTCTTATCTTTATTTGGGGCATAATTTTGCTCTAATTTTCAATTGCAGACATCTTAGGTAACTTATCGAGCTCATCATAAATTAAAATATTTAAGAAATTGAAAAGTCCACAAATTTAGCAGAAATTCTGAATAAAAGCACATGAGTTAGGCTCTACCCCTGGTATCTCCACTCACTCATTACACCACTTTCTCTGGTTTGATAGCTACTCATATGTGCACACAGCACCAGGTTTCTTTGCAGTCAGATTGCTGGTTAGTACTGTGGAATATAATTAGGCATTGTGGCACTCTGCAGTAAACTCCCATTTATATATTTATATTACAAAGGTGTATGATATTAAAGAGACTACAGTAATGAAAAGAACTGCGTAGTGGATTTCATTTTAAATAAATAGAAACATTTTATCTATATGATACCTCGTTGTTTTGATTCTGATGGGAGTTTGGGCAGGCATAGTAGTTTTTGCATCTAGTGATTTTTTTCAAGCTGATCCATATTTAGAGTATAGCAAGTATTTCAAGGTCTACATGCTGTGAAAACCCAAATAGAACTAGAAAATCTTTTGCTTGTTTCCATTATTCAGTGTCATGAAATTCTGTCTAGTACTTAGTACCCAGTGGGCCTGGAGGATCCTTTAAAATTTATATAAGAATATGTAGTATTTACAGAATTAGGGAAGGTCTGTCTCATTTTAAGTCTGAGGTTGCAGTATTTATAATTGTATCATTTTGATCCAGGATGAGTTTGTGATGATATTTGAAAGAAATTGTTATGTCCTAATAAGAGAATTATTAGTAAGTAAAAACAGTTTTTTCAGTTAACATCCCCATAAGAGGGTTAACAAAAATACAAGTTTCTAGCTAGCTTTTTTTAGTTAAACTAATTGGCATCTGATTTTCACTTCAAAATCACTTTGTGGTATCTGGACTATTAGAAAAATAGTTTTAAGTATGATATGAAGTGGCTCTGTGTTCTATAAGAAGTTTCAGTGTTCTGATATCTAGGGTGCATTTTGTAAAAAGGAACATAGCTAAATGTCTTCTTGTTTAGTTAAGCAGTTGTTAAATAATTTTTAGTGTCTTGTATTTGTTGGTGGGATGTGGTTGTAACAGTTAGCCATGTGTGTTTGGTCATTTTTATGGTCAGTAAAGCTAAGATCATTCTTATTTTACAGTATGGTGTATGTCGTCACCAATGAGCTGCCGCCTAGTAATTTGGGGGGAAATAGAAACACCATTTTTCTATTAATATTGTTCTCAGCAGTATGTACAGACCTATCTAGAGGGACATTACTGGGGAAGGGGTCTGGGTTTTTTTCTGGACCACGATATGAATCATCCTCTTCATCAAAAGATAACAGTATAGAAATTGTATAAAATAAAATCTGTAAATTTTATTTGCATTTATTCTGTTGAGCTCTTAGGAAAAATAACATATACAAATTTTATTTTTTAAGCAGAAATTAGAATACCTGATCAGTTGGACTCATCAGTATGGGAGCATCCGGATTCCACACGTGTGAATGGAGCTGACTGTGATCTCACTGTTCTGTCCATGGCTGAAATAGCTTCTTGTAGTTATGAAGCCAGGTAGGTAAAAGTTACCCAGTAGTTTGCTTGAAAATCCCATACCAATAGGCATAAGATGTCCAAATAGAGTGGTTATTAGAAAATATGTTTCTGTTCAAAAGTTGTAATTACATAAGTTGTTAGAATTTAACAGAAGCTCTTCCCTGTGGATGCTGCTGCTTGGTAGATGTTGCTCAGTAGCTCTCGACCCCAACCTCCGTATAACTTGAAATAAAGCCTGTGAAGAGTAACTTTGTGCCTTTCACTGTGATAGTGTTGATTTCTTGTTATCATCATGTCTTTGTATCAAAGTTGTAGTATTTTATAGAATTAATGACACATACTGAAGGTTTAATTTCAAATAGAAAGTGTGACTATTAAACTTAAAACCATTTTTGCAGAGCCTTTGCTCTCTGCAAAAGATCATCTCCAATGACCTAACTTACAAAGGTTTAATATATGAAACAACTTTTATAAATATGCGTTCAAAATACAGGGGTTTTCCATGGTGGAAATAATACTCCAGAAACTATTTCTTCATTGGAAGCTTTCTTAGGCTTGCTAGGATAGGCAGGCTTCTATTTGTAGCTCAGGAAAGCTTTATTTATTACAGGAGCCTAACTATGTAAGCTTGCACCTTGGAATATAAGATCTCACTCCCTTAGTCACTTACATGTGTGTTTTTAATTTGAAACAGAAGATGGCAAGTGTGCTTTCTGGAATCTTTGTCTTTAGCATTTTCCTAAAGGCAGATTTCTCATGCTCCATGGCTTAATAATGCACAGCTAATTCAAATACTCTAATTGCAGTTATTTTTTAACCTATTAAATTTCTACCTGTTGACCAAATTCTTATTCCCATTTTTGAGGGAAAAGACAAACAATTAAATTGAAAGTACTCCCTCTTAATTTGTGGAAAAGTTTGCACTGTGTTTACTTGGTGTTTATTTTATTATTTAAATGTAGACAAGTTGGCATAAAGAATGGAATGTTTTTTGGCCAAGCAAAAAAGTTGTGTCCAGATCTTCAAGCAGTTTCATATGATTTTGATGCATACAAAGAAGTTGCACGGACAGTATATGAAATACTAGCAAGGTAATGTGCTGTTTTTTTGCATCTTCATGGTAAGGTTATCAAACATATTTTCTTTGCCACTACTAAATGCTATTATTCATTTTGTATTTTCATCTCCTACTCTTGAGCTTCAGTAAAGCTATTCCTGTTTGAGGTCTTTCTTTGTGGTATTTTTGTTACTCTGAGCACCATGCTTCTGAGCATTCTTTTATCCTGAAGCCAAATCCTGTAAACAATCAACATCTGACTTCCAAATGAGTCACTTAAATTTTTTACTCATTTACATAGTGAGAAGCAGATCCATTCTTAGTGGGGAGATTCTTCCAAGAGATGTTTTTTGTGTAATTTAAGAGCGTTTTATTAGAGTAGCATCTATTAGAAACTACTTTCTGGTTTAAAATGCACTTGAAATAAAACTGGAAATTTGTTATTGTAAGTGAAAAATAAATATTCAACTTCTTCTCCAGCTGTTCCTTTAAAATGAAGATGCATATTGAAATTAGTCTTACATTAGTAATATTACTGTAACTTGCTGTTTTAGCATTTTTAATATCTAAGTGATGTGTGATACAAAATAGGCAGGGAAATGCCACCACAAAAGGAAGACTTTATTTGCTACATATTTGTTTTAACAGATGGTGAGCTGTTGCTGGTGTTTCACCTCCTTTACTTTGTGTTGATAGCTATACTCATAACATCGAAGCAGTCAGTTGTGATGAAGCACTAGTAGATATCACTGAAATCCTTACAGAGACCAGACTGACTCCTGATGAATTTGCAAATGCTATCCGCACTGAAATCAAAGACCAAACTAAATGTGCAGCTTCTGTTGGGATGGGTAAGTTACTTCATTTCTGTTTACAAGCAGTCACTTCTTTTCTTAATGTATCAAAGCTATGTTAGTTTGCTAAAACTCCAAAGTGTTTGTGGAATATGTTGCCATTTACTTTAAATTAGTGTGAATAAAAATCCAAAAATTTTTCATAACTGAAAAGTTTTAAGTGAAAATGTATAAAATTTCTGTAGCAGAGATCACAGGATATTCTGAGTTGGAGGGGATCCACAAGGATCATCAAGTCCAGCTCTTAGGTCAATGGCCCATCCAGCTATCACTTCTCCTTTATCTGAACACTATGCTAAAATTCCACTCTTGCATTCTTTTTTATGAAATGCTCCTGTATTGTTCCAGTAAATAAAAAAAGGAGCACAGATTCTGTTCCTTAATGAAGATAGCAGTAAGAGTTTACAGGGTGACATGATTCTTAGAAGGTATTGAGAGCAAAGATTTGTGTGATTTGTAGTAGGTATTGTATATGAAATCACACATCGGAAAATACTTCCTTGATTTATTTTTTCTTGGCTCATTCCTTTCCCCTTTCTTTTAGTTACTAATTAATACTAGATTTAAGTATCTGTACATACCATGTACACTTAGTACAAGTAAGTGTATATAAGTGTGTGAAATCTGCTTGTGAGATAAGCTGAAATTCATTACTCTAAGCAGAATTCTTCCCTTATTAACTTTGCAATTACAGTTAGCACTACAGTTTCACTGCTGTTGTAGCAAATAATGCTAGCTGGTAATTTAAAAAGTAGGCACTGCAAATATATATATGAATATATGTCATTAAATTCTTGGTAAAAGTTAAAGAATTTGACTGTACTTTGTGCATTTTTCCCTTGAGTGTTAAACTGTAGCATTCTACCTGAGGATTGACAGAAGTTACCACAGACATGCTTTATTTTGTTGTTTTTACAGGTTCCAATATTCTGCTGGCCAGAATGGCAACTCGTAAAGCAAAACCAGATGGACAGTATCATTTAAAACCTGAAGAAGTGGACGATTTTATCAGAGGGCAACTTGTTACCAGTCTTCCAGGTATTCCTGTCTTTTAGAGGGCATTTTGCCTCCTGATATTAAACCAGTTTCAGCTACAAATTTGCTTTCTGGATCAAACTGGATTAGCTGCTATTCCATGTTTATGATCCAAAATGTGATATACAGTAAAGACATATGACATCCACCTGTACAAAAACAGGCTTTATTATATTTTTTTATTACTCCAGGAGAATATTTAAAAGCTTTATAACATAAAGCATTTCCAGGTATGTAACTTTATTATGTTACTCAGTATGTATATGTAGTATAATGTACACAGGCATGGTGCAAGAAATGCTGAGTAAGCACTCATTTATGCTTTTAGTGATCATCTGACCTCAGCCATCATGTATACACATATATTTAGTCTTAAATATAAAAAATAGTATCTTTATCTGTTGAAGATTAAAAAAGGAGGGAAGGGCAGTAAAAACCAGGCAGCCATAGACACTGAAATATACAGTATCCATAGACAGGTGCAGGTTTGCCAGAAATTCTCATTATGTAACCCTTAGTGGCCAAACCCAGTTTACTGCAGAGTAGGGCTGTAATTTCTCTTTGGCATTTAACTTATAGGAGATATTTTTCCTCCAGAATATTACTCAGAGAGTACTGTGCTTTGACTTTAGCATTTTAAAGTTTTCAGAATTCACTTGCACATTCACAGTGAAAACATTTCAGTGTTTGTGCTAATAATACCACCTCAACAGAGAAATAGATTATCAAGAATAGAGTCTGATCATCTAAGTTTTTTAATTTTTGCTGGCTTTGGTAGTGTGAACTCATAGGATTAATATTTCCTGGAAGTAACAGGCCACCTCTCCAAAACCCAGAAATACGCTTCAGTTTATCACACTTACATATGTGCTGTTGCCATGGATACCTACAATTTCCAGTGCTTGGTAATTCATAGCACAAGTGATACAGGTATGCTATCACTTTTACCTGAAATATTATTTTTCTGCCTAGGAAGCAGTGTAACAATGGTCAAAATATTTGTTGGTTTTCATTTAGATTCTATCACTTGTACATGAGGGGAAAACATATTATGTCCAATGTTGGACACTCATTTTGGACTGCGTTGTTGGGGGGATTCAGAGCGATGTAATCTGTAACAGGCAATTTCCAAGCAGGATTCATTCATATTTTACCCAAAAATAATGCTGTGGTCTGACATCTTAAACTAAATACGAGAAACAGGTTAAAGATACACCGGTGATGGCAGCAAAAGTTTCCATTCCAACCATGTTTTATGGAGCAGAATTTATTTTAGATATATTTATTTGTTACTGTGATATGACTTAATATAGTTTAAAAATAAAAATTTTAGGTAATTAGAACCTAACTGCCTTTGAATTGTATTAGGTTAACAGAACTAATTGCTTTGTTGTTAGGAGTTGGCAGGACAATGGAATCTAAGCTGGCTTCTTTGGGAATTAAAACCTGTGGAGATCTGCAGTGTGCTTCAATGTCAAAACTACAAAAAGAATTTGGTCCAAAAACAGGACAAATGCTCTACAGATTTTGTCGTGGTTTGGATGACCGACCAGTTCGTACAGAAAAGGAAAGAAAATCTGTTTCAGCAGAAATCAACTATGGAATAAGGTTTACACAGGTAAATTAAACTTATTTCTTTTTTGCAGTGACTTCTTTCAGCTGTAGAAGAATCTTTTCATATTCTGATTATTTTCACTTACACTTTGATCTGTTAGAGCACCATCTTAGCCACGAAATAGAAATGAGGAAAATGAAGAAGTAGGAGACCAAACGATAAAATGGGAGGAGAGACTGCAAAACTATTGGACTGAAAAGAAGCTTGCACAAAATTAGCTGGCTATTCTGCATTCGTTATACAAGTCTGGTACAGAAAAAGAGAACTGCAGTAGGTTTGTCAGCACCTAGCATTCTCTTTCATTTAAATGGTGATTATTCAAAGATGCCAGTGCCTGAAACTATCACCAGCTGTTCACATACAGCATTTTTATTAGACGTTTTACAAATATTTTTGTTTGGGGGGGAGTGTTATTAACAAAATTGTATTTAAAAAGTACCTCAGCATCTTTTTGAGATCTTGAGTATTTATAAATTCGGTAGGGAAAAAAAGAAGTTTGAAGAGACCTAACAGTGTTGTGTAGTCCAGACCTTTGCTCAAAGCAGGGAAAGCTAATAAATCAGGCCAGTCTGGAATTGGAAATCTCCAGGAATGAAGACTGCAGACTTCCCTAAGCAACATGTTCCACTGCTTGACTTCCTCATGGTGAAAAAGATTTTGAGTCTTACACTCTTCATCTTTTAGGTTTGTGCTTAGACTTGCAATTCTGTATTGGGGTTTCTAAATACGCTTTTTAAAGACTTCTTTCAGCATTAGGACAGGAATCTACCATCTCACCTAAATTAAGTGACCTACAGTGAAAACAAACCACTTGAAGTTAAATGAGACAACTGCTTGTGAGTCAGCTTGCTCTTTTCAGTTTACACAATCTGGATTGTATTAACCCTTAATGATTTACCTTCAGTATTTGAAAACTAGTAATTATCTAAACATGTTGTTTTTCCCCTTCAGCCTAAGGAAGCAGAAGCTTTCCTTCTGAGCCTCTCAGAAGAAATCCAGCGTAGACTTGAAGCAGCTGGTATGAAGGGTAAACGATTAACTCTTAAAATTATGGTCAGAAAGGCTGGAGCACCAGTAGAGCCTGCAAAATATGGAGGTCATGGAATCTGTGATAATATTGCCAGGTAAGTACTAGGCATGAACACACTTCTGCAGGATCTAAAATTTATAGGAAGACAAGACAGAAATTTCAAAGTGCTTGGTACTTTGGCTATCTATAAAACTTGCATCAAAATAGGTAGAATATTATTATCAAAGCTCTGTGTTTGAGTTGTACATTTGTGGTGTTCTGGTTGTCAGTAATTCATATATGCTTCTTTATTGTTGGTGTAACTTTGTCCAGCTTGTTCAGTATTGGAGATGAGGGTTTTCTTAGAGTGTTTGAAGAAGACATATTTATATCCTGCACTGTGCAGCAGTGTATCCATACACATGCAGCAGCATTGATTTCTTTCAGTAAGCGGCCAAGTTGAAAGGTTCTGGTGCTGCATAGTTCTCTTTCCCTGAGCTGTGTGATATTGAGTACTTTCCTTTTTCGTGAGGGTCTTTCTACTGTTCCTTGGTAGATCTCATACTGATTATGACAGTTGGAGTCAGTTCTCAGATTGTACAATTGTGCTTTGTACTTGTCAAGAAAGATGTCTGATAGTACAGTAGTCCTCCTGGTCTAGAGTGCATGGAAGCTGTAACAGTATTTGCAGAATGACTTGCTGCAGAGACTGAGAGCCACTTCAAGTTCTGAGCATGAAGCTGGCATCAGACACCTTGGACTGCAGTCCTTCATCTTAGTACAGCTAAGTTTGTTAGTGTTGAATCTTGTCTTTCCTGTTATTTTGCCATTAAATCTGCAGAGAATTTTTTTGGTCCAAGAAGAGACAATGAAGTTCTGAAGTGGAGCTTAGAAAGTTAAATCTTGAAATTGCAAGGTCAAAGACTGCCCCATGTTTGAGCTGTTCAAGAAGGCAATCTGTTCAGATTTCTTGACTTTTACAGTTACTTTTCTTCATGTAGATATAAGTTACTCATTAGAAGTGCCATTGTTTTCTTGTTTAGCTTTATCAGTGTAATAAAGTTTCATTCTAGCTGGGCTCACCATTGCACATCTCATCCAGATACTCCCTGTAGTGGCTGCCCATCCGTGAAGAAAGGGGATAACCCAATTACTCTGCCTGGGTAGTCAGTTGATCGGTCACTGTCTAATGAGTAGGACCTTCAGCTTCCACAAGCAATGCTGTTACTCCTATTCATTGCTCTTTGTTCCTTTTTAATAAACTGGATGATGTTAACCAAGTATTTTTTAATCTGAATTTTATTTATATACTTGCATACTGAAAACTCAGGGATGTAATCTAGGCATAGCGTATCGTATGCTGTTCCGCACAAGATTGTCACAGAACCTTCTACATACACATATATTCTTCAGGCATACACTTCTTTATCAAAGCAGTTGTTCTTCAGTACAGGATATTTTTGAGAGACAATAGGTCTTTATACTTTTCCTTCCATCTCAGGTGGTTGTAACAGACTAATCCTTCCTGAACTGGTGGGTCATTTGGTGGGTGTTGCTGATAACAGCAGAGGTAGTGGAGTTCACAGATCACGGAATAAGCTGAGTTGGAAGGGACCCCCAGGGATCATCAAGTCCAGGTGGTGGCCCTGCATAGCACCATCCACATGCCCAGGAATTCTTTGTGGGTTAGAGTTCATTTGTAAGACATGCATGCATAGAGCCTCTCATGCTTGTGATCTTGTTACATAGAATTCAGCTGTAATAAAAACTGAAACAACAAAATCCATGTTTCACTATAAGCTCATCACTTTTTAGAATTGGTATGTATACCAAGAAGAAAATCCATCAGTCTATACTTTTGTCTTCTGGCTATCCTGAATTCTTTGAGCTGAAGGTTTATTCTTAGCAGCCTAAGAACATACCTTTAGTATTGAGTATGTATTGATATAGAGCTTTATTCCTCCTTTATTTTAACTACTGTAAGAGTGAACGAATCAGTGCTTTGGACTTCTTTGCTCTGGTCTGGACTACTAATGAACACACTCCCAGAAACTTCCCTAATTCATGAAGGCTTCAGGAAGGTCAGGGGGCACGCCCCAAGAATGCAAGATTGTTCACCCAACACTAAAGCAGTTCAGATGCCAGGATTTTGTTTGGTGGTGTCTCTTTCTGATTTTGGATTTCCAGTGACCTTGTCAACCCCAGTCAATCCCAGTTATGCTGTAGGTTCTGTGTTTCTGTCTTTGTTAGAGCATTTCTGTTCAGCCCAGTGAAAGGCTTTTTAGCAGTAAAAGTGTAAACTCCAGAAGTTGCATCCAAGAAAATGGGTTAGAATTTGTGTGGTGTTCCCCCAAGTGACCAGTTTCTCTCTACAGTTTAAGATCTCCTCTGTAGCTATAGCTTATGACTCATTTCTTGTCCCCTTACCTCACAGGTGAATGAATGGCTTGCTATGCTTTCTCATCCTACAGGTCAAGATCCTCTAGGATGATAACCATAGTACTACAAAGGATTCAGACTTGCAGACAAGCTTAAAATCAAATTCAGCTTTTGAGATTAAATGGTCTTTTTACTACATTTCTGAAACCCAGTCCTGATAGTTCAACATAGATCTTTTAAAAATATTTTTCTGCAGTGTTGTGTACCTTTAGATCTGTGGTGATATTGATCACCTTTTTCTTTAAAATAATATAATGTAAAGCTTAAGGAGTTCTTCATATTGTTCACAGTCTGAGGGTTTTTTGTTTTCATATTGGCAGAACTAAACCTTTGCAAAGATCACTTGGCTGCTCATGGTGGTTTTTGACAGATTCAAAACCAGAGTAACACCACCGAAGTGTTTAGTTAAGTTGTCAGGGTGGCATCCTGTCAAAACACCAAACTTCGTTTTCTTTATAGAGCCTACTCTGTAAGAGCTAAAACTGCATTAACTATTTCAATGAGAAGACTTTACATCACTCTCATATATTTGATGAGCCACTTGAAATTTTGTGCATATCGATGTCAAAGGTTAGTCCATTAGAGAATCCAGAGCTACCAAGCACTGCTGCTGCCCTGCCATACTCTCGAGTGGTAATCTGTAAAACTCACAGCCAGGTTGTTTTGTGAAACTTGTTGCAAAAAATTGCCCATAGCTTAAGATAGTTTGGAATGTTGTTTAAAGTTACTTGCCACTTGAATTCCCTGTTGCTTGTAATCCCCATGCACATGACTGTATCTGCTTCCCTTGAGTTCCTTTGACATTTGACAATCGACAACTGAAATAATGCTGGGCAAACTCTCTGTGAACCAAGCTCGTGTGAAAGACAAAAATGCAGGAGTGTGTAAACTGTGAACTTCTTGTGAAACTTTTTGTCTGCCTTCAATAGATTGCATGTGTGTGTATATATAGATATATAGATATACATATATACTAAATTTGACTGCACACTGAGAATGTTCAGTTAGTAAGTATTCTGCTTTTCTTACCTATTCTGTAGATCACGCTTAGTTCTTAGCTACCTTTGAAAAGAAACCACAGAACTAATAAAAAGTGTTTCATTTCTATATGCCAAGAAGTTATGATCTGTTTTTCTTTCGGGTCCTCTCTGGAACAAATACAGAATTTTTGCCTTTAGGATTTGTGAAACAGTTTTCTTTTTAACCATACTTGTTTATTCCTTTTAGGACTGTGACTCTAGACCATGCAACAGATAGTGCAAAAGTAATTGGGAAGGAAACTCTGAACATGTTTCACACAATGAAACTGAACATATCCGATATGCGAGGGGTGAGTTAACAGGAAAACTGAAATTCATTCTCTTTATCAACCTCTTTTGTTGTCTTTTGTGATTTTCAGTTCCCTATGGTGGATGATAACCAAACTTATGCAAAAGTGTAGGTAATACAAAGCTTATTTAAATTAGTGTATGCAATTATATTATGTTGTGTAACCTTTGAAAAACATGGTTACAAAGCCATAAATGTAAAAAAAATAATTATTTTTGTGGTATAAATTAATGCACAACTTAAAACTGCCTGAGGTAACAAAGTAAGATTGTATCTTCTACAGTTCTATCAGCTTGTGTAAATTTTATTTTGTATTAGAATTTCCTGTAAACTTTTGCCATACATTAATTATGTAACTAATACAAACTAATATATAACTGTTTGTAATACCAATCAAAGATAGAGATGAAAGGAGTTTTTTTTTCTGGACTGCAAGTCTTAGAGCAAGAAAGTTACCAGCCCATGTTTTGGCCTTTGTTTGAAGGTGATTTTCTGGTTCTTTTGATTCATGGTCTATTTTAGAACTCCTCATCTCAGTGGTTTTGTCATAACAATGTGACCCCACAGTAATGCTGTTTTGTCATCAGCCATTTGTTACAATAGAGCACAGAGGATTTCTAAAACAAACCTGCATTAATTCGTCACCTGGATATAGAAGTAGGGTTTTGATTTGTTGCCTTGCAAAGTCAGCTCCCTGGCTTGGAGTTGAGGAAATATTTAATTTAAATGTCATATCCCATTATTGCAGCTAGGAAGGTGTTAATAAAGTCTTTACTGTATAACTGTAGAAGAAAACCTGCTGAGGATATATCCAGAAGCTCCTTCATGCTTTCTGAGTCCAACTTTTTCTAAGTGTCAGGTTTTTTTCTTTAAAATTATGGAGGATTGCAAATAAACTCATACAGTGCACCAGTGCATTCTTAATTAGACACATCTTTTGAACCCCTGCTGATTTGGTATTTAAAAGTTAAATGAAAAACTAGGATGTCTTGAAAAATGAGGAACACCTTATCTAAAAAAGACTACTTCTACCAAAGTACTTTCATCCATTGAGACTTTGCAAAAACGGTGTTCACAAGGGAAGCAATAGTATTTTTCTCATTTGTAGACTGAAGTGATGGATTTAGTATAGCTTATACTTGGGGAAAAGCATTGCTGGGTAGCCATACGTAATACTAACATTCTTGTCAGTATTTCTGTATTTGTTAGTGTCTAAGAAATTTCATAAAAAACACATTGCTTTGTGATCCTATTGACAGCACTTTTGTATATCAGAGAAGATGGTAGTACCTTTGTAATTTCTTAGTTGTTGGATTATGGTGGCTAATCCTGGGATTTGTTTGGGATGGTTTTAGTGGCTGTTTGCGTGCATTTCAATGTATTTTTGTTTGTCCTCCCCCCACCCACAACAGACAGCCAATTCCAAAGAAGGCAATGGTATTATGATATAATTACAAATTTTTTAAACTTCATTAAATGAACACATTTATGTTTTGGATTTAGGTTGGAATTCAGGTACAGCAGTTAGTTCCCATCAGTAAAACAACTTCAGCTCTCTCAACAGTACAATCTGGACATTTACCTGGTGGATCTCATTCAGTCATTGATCTTTTTCATGTTCAGAAAGCAAAAAAGTGCTCAGAAGAGGAGCATAAGGAAGGTCAGTAAGCTTTGTACTTGGCATGTGTAATAATGATCAGTTCTGAAGGACCCTAACATAGATCACTTTTTGGAATACTTACTCAATATTATACCAGTATAAATTATGCAACATAAAATTTCTGAGTGTGGGATTTGTTACTGCAAATGAAAATGATACTAATAAAACTTTGTATAGGATTAGTCCAATTATTTTTTTTGCTTTAGTTGTTTCATTTAATAGTAACAGAGGATACTTTGAAATAAAGAGTGTTATGATTGTGCTGTATATTACATAAACTCTTCAGATAATGCTAAAGATTACCTTTTGCTGTGTCTTGAATCTTCAGAGTATTTTTAACTATTAGGTGATCATTCTGTATTTTGTTTACATATGTATAGTATTTGTGGCTGCTATGGACCTTGAAATATCTTCGAATTCAAGAACTTGCACTTTCCTTCCATCTCGTGGTATCAGTGTCACACCTGGTCTCAATTCTAATGCCAGCAACACTGAGTCTGCTGTCAAGTGGAATGGTGTGCATTCTCCTGTCAGTGTAAAATCCAGGCTCAATTTGAGTATTGAGGTTCCATCTGCCTCCCAGGTAAACCTGAGAATAAGAAACATCTGCAGTATTTCGTAATAACTTGGGATTGTCTGTCTTATTTGCATAGACCCAAAAGGAGCTCTTTTTAAATGAAAAGAGTTCTAGTAAAGTACAGTGCACAGTAAATAACTGTTATTGATACAAAAATATTTTGCCTTAATAAAATAAATAATGTTAAAGTTAGGATGCACACTTAACATTTGGACAGGATACCACTATTTAGATGAGAGGAGGACAATCTTTATTTAAGTAAAATATTTCTATGGGATTTGGGGATTTATTTTTTTAGGTGTGTTTTAGCAAAAGGACAGCCTTCGTTATTTCCATCCCACATGCTGTTCAAGTAGATTCTGTTAGAAGGGTCTGCTGTGAAACAGCTGCACAGAATTCTGCAGGTATTTTAGGTATAAGCATATTTACTTACTCTTCTGTAGAAGTCTGTCATTTAAATGTCTATAATTTAAATCTGTAAAAGCATTTTTTATGTTTTTTAACAGCTTTTTCAAATATTTATCCATTTTAAGAAGCAAATTATGTTTTTGTCAGGAAACTTGATCTTATAATGCAATATCCAAGCCAGCTCAGGATCTAAAAGTGACCTGACTGAGCAATGCGAAGCTCTGTACACTCAGATGCTGCCATAGGAGGAATATGTATAAACAAGTGAAAAATGCACTGGCTGTTCAGCAGAGTTCCTAAAACTTTGCTGGTCCTATGGCACATTATCTTTCTTCCTGCTTTTAAGCGTATTATAATATGGAATGTAATAAAAAATTCAGGGCTGGGAAGGAATGGTTAGAGTTAGTGCCACACTGCTGTTTCTGTACTGCACTAGGAAAGTAACACCAAGATATTTTACACCCAGGATTCACAAAAAATTATTATGGAGTCATATATGCAGCAAATTTGGAATGAGTGAATACAAACATAACAAGGAAGAGTAACTGAAGTGATTAACAATACAGACAGCTTTCATCAAAACCTCTCAATTACCAAGCCAAGTAGATTTTCATAGATATTTGTAGCTCTTCTCTATAAATCTAGAATCTGGTCATAAGCTCCAAATTTTCTTCTTAAAGGTAAACTATCCTAACACAGCTATGAAGTCTTATTCAGCAGAACTTAGAGGCAAACATTGGCATTTCTTTGCATAGTTTTATTCAAATTTTACTTGTGAGAAAAATGATGCTGTACATCTGCTTGTCAGTTGTATTCATTCAGTCACTTGTGCAGCTGTCATTGCACACAGCAAGCTCTGGACACTGAGGAGTTATCTCAGTTGTTTCAAATGAATAATTGATAGCAAGTTAAAGCTTATTTCATCATCCAACTCTGGCAAGTCTGACAGTATGCAAACATGCGTAATACCAGTAAAGTAAATCAGTAACATGCACCCTAGAACTGTATAAAGAAATTAATGCTTATAGCTTTGTGCCAGACGGACACCAATTTAGTATTCATATCAACCTGTTGCCTGTATAATTTGAACTCAGAATTCAGGTTTCTTTATCATTAGGTAGCTGTAAAGGAAACCCTATCTATGGTTTTTGGTAAGAAGACTGATCATTGTGAAAATATAAAACTGAGCATTCATATTTATTGAGCTGCTTAGTCTTAAAAGATATTTTACTGCTGCAGAGCATAACGTGTTCCTAAGGATGTTTGCATACACAGGGTAATATGTAGCGGGATTTGTAAAATTCAGGAACTGTATAACTAATGTTTTGACCAAAATACCTCCATTACCTATTCCTTAGAAAAATCTGAAAGCTTTTATATACTTACAGCTAGATAAGTCTGTGCTAGAAGCTCTGCCACCTGATCTCCGAGAGCAAGTAGAGCAAATATGCACCCTTCAGCAAGGAGAGAGTTACGGAGAGAGCAAAAAAGAGCCAATAAATGGATGTAACACTGCACTTCTGTCACAACCAGTTGGAACAGTGCTTTTACAAATACCAGAGCTCCAAGAACCAAATACCAATATGGGAATCAATGTAATAGCCTTGCCAGCTTTCTCACAGGTAGGATGTTTGCATGGTATCCATAGACAATTACTTCTCATTTATAGGAAGTTAGAAGCTTTCTTGAGAGCATTAACTGGAACCTGTGACTTCCCACAATCATTCATGGTCCTTTAATGTATTTTAAATGTCTGTTTTTAAATGTTACATTATCTGTAAGAAACATAGGAAGACTGATGATGATAAATATTACCATACTATGTTTTTGCTGTTGTTTAATGTAAAGCCCCACTTATATACAGTCTTTGCAAACCAGTCTGTAAATAGCTTTTTTTCTGCATTGCAGCTGATTTACACCAAGCCGTAAGTCTGAAGCAGTCCTAAAATCTGCTTAGCTAAGCCACAAGAGACTCTCTAAGTGTTCTGATGGGGTAAAGCCAACCTCTGCTAGCTTTTTCTGTGGATGTGGTTGTTTGTATCCCATTCCTGAGAGAAGGCCAATCATGGCTAAAGGTTGTGCATATCTCCATAGGTTTTAAATGGACTCAAACAAAGCATGTCCAGGATGAGAAAAGAATAAAGATGTTTGTCAAAATAGGGACCTGAAAGGGCAACAGAGAATAGTAAGGATGCTTCTAATGTTATTCTGCTCTTCAGTCCATGAAGGTGCTGAAAAAATGTAGTGTATAAATAAAAAGAAAAAAAATAATTAAAAAATCAAAGATTGGGTTACCCAGAGATATGCTACCTTGCATTGCATCATTTAAAATGGAGCAGTGTTTTTATTTTTCTGTTTCATTGCACCTTTACTGTTCTCAAATGAAGTAAAACCACTTAATCACATTTACAGAGATTTTGTTGCTGTTTCTAACGCACGATATTGCTTAGCTGATAAAAAATCCAGAGAAAATAATGTAGAAATTCCACTAAATAGGTAATACATAATTGTTACCTTAAAAAATGTGTAGTCTATCCTTTTACTAAAATTTCCTCACCTTGATTCAAGTTCATGGGTTCAGAAACAGATGTGTCAGTTCTTATTCCTGAAGTGCAAAGTTTGGTTTCCCCTATGGATTACTGTGCAAGTAATATCTGAGTTCTCTCTGCCCCAGCTGTTTTAAATTCTGTAGTTACATCTGTCCATAAGCAAGATGTGTGTTAAATTAGGCTATGCTTTGAAATACACCCTTCCACACCTGGCTTGCCACTCAGTACTGTTTTTCAGGGTAAATGGTAACTGCATATGGCTTTCTATAAAAATTCCTTTTAATTTGTTTATTCTTTATCCATCTAATAATTAGGTAGTCAAGAATTTATTGTTATTTTTTAAAACTGCATTACTTTTTGAAGTTTTCTTAAAAGGGCCTAGTTTGCACTAATTTTTTGCACTGGTTTTTCTGTCTCTATCTGCTAAAGTATCTTGTGACCCAGTTACTTGGTCCAAAAATGCAACTCAGTAGAGCAGCCTTTTTGTTTGAAGATGTAGTTCAAGAAGAATTGAGTACTTCCTATTTATTTGTCAAGGATATCCATACTATCTATTTGAGAGTGCCTTATGCTTATACTCCAGATTTTCTTCTGGAAGCCATTCAGCTTTTTTAATTGGCAAAAAGAGGACTAGTATTTACAGTTTTCATTTTCTGAGTTAAGTCTAAGTTTAATACCTGTAATAGTGTGGTTGAAAGGCTTTCTGTAGGCTTGGTGGGGGAAAAAAAAAAAGCTAAACCCAGTCATTAATACAGGAGGATTTTTTTTCTGTGTTAAAATCAAACATGAACTTAATTCAAAAATATGATCTTACTCTAAATATAGTTTCATACATTTTTTTTTTTCTTTTAAAGTTTTTGTGGTAGTGTATATTCTGTGACTGTACACAAACATTTAAATCTATTTTGTGGCCCATGAAGCAGTGAAATGAGTAGTAATAGGTTTCAGGTATGGAAATACTGCCAGCCACTCCAGAATGAGTACTTTATCTGCATCAGATGTAAGTTATGCCCTGCCGTCTTTTTGTAGCTTAATAAGGTTTGTTTTTCAGCTTTTCATTCCTTTTGTCTGAGCTGAATTTTTATGATCAGGTGCAAAGTTAATTGGCTGATAGTGATTTAGTCATTAGAAAACATGTAGAAAATTTCCTTTGTTAGGTAAAGTTCTCCTGTGAAAGGAATCCAGATAGGTTGCATTCCTTTCTCTCAGTTGCTGAAGTAATCTTAAAATTTAGAATAGCAGTATGTCTCTGTAGCCTGAATCCTGCAGAAGTGTAGGATGCAAAAAGTAAAGATTACAGATGCCTAGAAATTATAATAATAATAATGTAATGTAATAATGGTGTTAATTAGTGGTGACAAGTTTTCATCTCATCCCTACAGTGTCTTCACATGCTAGATTCCCCTAAGGAAATTGATATAAGCACATCAGAAATACTGGCAGCTGTATGCTGAGATCATCCATGACTTTATAAAACCAAGGTTTCCATAATGTGAAAGCTTTCACATATCTCTATCACAATGTTAGGACATTGTACAATCAGTACATGTACAACCAAACTGAAACTCCAGTTGTATTGGAGAATTCACGTGAATTCAGCTGATGGCTCCTCTAATTGAATTTTTCCATATTACACTCTGAAAGGGCAGTGATGGGGAAATAACAAAAATGCATCCAGTTCATGCACTGCATTATTTCTGTGTGAATTAAGTGGTGTACACAAAAATCAGTGTCAATTCCAAATCCTTGACTCTGGAATGCTTTACTGGAGAATGCTAACCTTTTTTATTTATGAAGTAAAATCTGTATTTAAAAAGATAACTTAGACCTGTGATGTAGTTGGCTGCATTCCACTATAGTGCTTTGTTCTGTACAATGTATATAGTAATTGAGGTCAGAGCTGTTCCCATTTTTCCTTCAATTAGTGCATATTCCGTCGTGAAAATATATGAAAGGGCATATTTTGTGTTGACTCGTGGACTTCTGAAAAAGGAATAAACTTGTGCTCATTTGATGAATTTTAACCTGTAAGAGCACGTTCATGTTTATGATCTGTATTACTTAGACATCATGTGTGTGAATAGCACACAGTAGCTCCCTGTCACATGTTTTGGTTTAAAAAAATGAAATCGCTATTGAAAATAAGAGATAAGTTTTAATACATTTGCATATTGACATGTAATAAATACAGTATCTCAGATGATGATAGAAATTGCATTGTGCTCTTAGAATAGTAATTGTAGATTTGACTAATTTTTTGTTGTTTGTGCTCACATCTGAATTTTAGCAGTGAAATGAAGGGCATTCTCCCACTGGCAGATTTAATCCACTAAATGATAGGTTTGCTTTTTACTATTAGATTTTGAAGATTATGAGCTGAAAACACTGTCCAGTTATAATGGGAAACTCCAAATACAAGATGAGTCTGTCACTGATATGCTACTTCAGACACACAAAGAGGAAAAAATAACTGATAATACAAGAAATTTTGGTTTGTCCATATGAGTGTGTCTGGCAATTGTTATCAAATTATTTCCTGTCTAGAATCCAAGTCCCTGGGACAGTTGCAAAGGACTGTGCTTTTATCAGTCAAGCAAGTGGTAGACAATTGTGGGAGAAAGAGATTAAACTCTTTTGTGCTAGTTCAAAATATGAAATAGCTGAACTTGGTTTTTCCTGTGCTTAAAGAACTGAGACCATTTCCAAGAACATTTCGAGTTATATAGCAGCTTGCAGGAAATAGAAGTATCAAAAGAAAAGGAGGAACAAAAGTCTGGTGGTCACAGTGTTTGTGTTTTGAAATTTGAAGAGATTGCTCTCTGGGTTAGGCTTAATCCTGCTCTTAATGCAGCTATACTGGGTATCAGTAGATGAGTAAAGATGGTTAGTGCATTGTATGATCACGATAATAATTTTAATAAATGGTTAGAGTAATATTAAATGTACATTTTGTTGTTTTTACAAACTAAAATATACAAAGAAAATGTACAATGTGTTTCACAGTGTTTCAGTTACATCTCCTTTATTTTTGCTTGACATAAAATGTAAATACCTTTCTCATGTGAGTGACCTATAAGGAAGCAAACAGTGCTGCTCACTGCTAAAATATCCAATGAATCTTTTCTTACTGTTCAGGTGGACCCCGAGGTTTTTGCTGCACTACCTGCAGAGTTGCAAGCAGAGCTGAAAGATGCATATGAGCAAAGGCAGAAGCAATCAGAGCAGCAGCCTGCTAACACTTCAGGTGAGAATATGTAGTCGTGGAAGAGTCTTCTGGTACAGCTGTTGTTTGCTATCCAAACAGCTATGTAACCCTAAGTAACAAACAGGATAATATTACCAAAGCTTCTCTGAAGATGCTGTGTTCAATTGAATTTCTGTATTTAGTTTTGACCAACTGTCAGTTACAACCAGCTGTGGTTTCAGTGTGGAAACAGGTGCCCAGCTTTACTCTAATGGTGATTAATTCAATACATGGGGACTCTGGCACTAAACTTACCCACATCCATGTTTGCCAGATGGAATCCAAACTTGATGTGTCTTGTGATTTAAAGTAGTGCACCTTCTTAAGTTAGTTCAGCTCTGTTCAGAGAGAATTCTCATGGTTCCCTGAAACCCATAGCACAGGCAGGGCTTTGGGGCAGCTAGAGAAAGATGCACTGCATCTCACTGTATGTCTGATAGTCAGCTGGGTTTACTCTGAGCTGATCATCCAGATCTCCTGTTTGTAATCAGTAGAAAGAAATAAAACTAATTCCCTCTGAACATGCTATGTCATAAAAATAGGTTGTAAATGTCATTGGCTTGATTGCCACTTAAACACTACATTGTAATTATAATCACACCTGATTTCATAGCCATCAGAATAATGCAGATATGTTAGAATGATGGAATGAGAGCAATTTCCTTCATAGACTGTGATAAAAGCATTGTGGGGACTTTACACTGCTGGCTTTGCTGATAACACTGGTGGGACAGTGCTCTGACTGAGGTGAGGCAATTTGTCCATTAGATTCAGGTTTCACCAGCTGCTTATATTCAAGCACTGAAATGCTCACATTTAAAAGCTTATGAGTAGCTGAGTATCCTCTTTGTACACTGAAAGTCTAACAGTGCTTTTCAAATACTTAGAAACTTGCCAGGATCTGGAATGGTGGGGATGTGTGTGTGTGTGTGTGTGTGTGTGTGTGTGTTAAAGTTGCTTTATCTAGGCTGTGTTTTCTCAAGTGATCATTAGATCTTTGTGGGAGAAACAGAGTCTCCTTTTCAATGGAGAAGTATTAAATTTTAAATGTATCAACCTGACTATTCCTGTGTTTTTCAGTGTCAAAAAATCCTTTCCTACACCTGAAGCACACAACTATGAAAAGTAAGAAAAAAATACGGAAAAAAAATCCAGTCAGTCCCATGAAAAAGATTCAGAGTCCTTTGAAAAATAAACTTATTGGTAGTCCTGCAAAAAACATGCCAGCTACATCTGGAAGCCCACAGAAGCTAATAGATGGCTTCTTGAAACAAGAAGGAACAGTTGCTCAGGTACTTTTAATATGAACAGGTTTTGGTAAAAAAATCTGTCTTCTTTAGACTGAGTTCATGTTGTTATTTTTCTATACTGGATTCTTCACTGACCCTTATCTCTGTATGTAAAAGGTGTTCTCATAATTGTGAGGCTGAGCATTATCCACTTCTATGTTTGGAACAGGCAGAAGCAGTTCCATCAACTTCGGATTCTTCAGGCCCATCAGCTCTGCAGACGGAGCAGCAGCCGGGCTCATTCAGGCCACAAGCCCCAAACCTCGCTGGAGCCGTGGAATTCAATGATGTGAAGACATTGCTGAAAGAGTGGATCACAACTATCTCAGGTGTGGGATGGCACACTGGGGTGATCTTGCAATGCATCACAAAGAAAACTGCTTGGAGTAGGCTTTTTGTGCTTCCCTTCTCCTTCACTCCTCTTTTTGCTGCTTATTTTTCACAGTTCTCTTGAAGTCTTACTGCCTTGGCAGCCTTAGAAGAAATTAATTGTTTGTACCAATTGTTACTCTGTGCCTTTGCCAGCTCCTGTGTCTTTCATCATCATGAAAATTAGTATGGTCCCTCTTCAAGCCATGTATCTGGCTGGCATTGTCCTCTGCCTTGATGTTACTTGTGTCTGACATTTACTGTGTTTTCCCAACATATTGCAACCACTAAAATCAAAGCTTTTGAAAGGGAATTATTTTTCTTCTATGAAGATCTCATCTTAGAGGCAAAGGAGTGCAGGGTTTGGGTTTTTGTCAATATAAATGCTGGAAAGTACCCTAGATAAAAAAAACGTGTGCAACTGTGACACTCTTGGCAAATTGTGATTTGAATTAGGTCAAACAAATAGCAACTCCTTATAACCTTGGGAAATTTGACCTTCTGCCCTATTCCTAAGAGTTTCAAAACGGCCACTGCATTCTGAATCCCAGTCTCTTTTCCTTTTGGTTACTGCTAGCTTTGCTGTCAGCTGTTCTTACTGACAAAAAAGAAGAGGTCTACAAGACAGGTATTTCAGGACCCTGCTGTCTTGTTAAAGTGCACAACTTCTGATATCAGGAAGATTTGTGAGAATACAGAAATTGTCAGGTTGGCCCCTGATATGGTGACACTGTAGGATTTCTTTCTATTGTATTCCCAATTATTCTGTGATCATATTCTACGTATATAGAGAGAAAAGACCTCATGTTTTAATTTTTTTTTATTACAGATCCTATGGAAGAAGACATTCTACAGGTTGTGAAATATTGTACTGATCTAATAGAAGAAAAAGACTTGGAAAAGTTAGATCTGGTTGTTAAGTACATGAAAAGGTAACTCAATTGCTAGTATTTGTGAACTTTAGACTATTTTTGTTAGAATTTATACACTAGATGCTGTATTGTGAAACCCATTAACCCATTAGACATTCCTCTGATGGGTGTTTTTAAGTTTAAAAACTGAGGGAAAGAGTTGGAGTGTTAAAATTTGTGAAAAATTAAGAGTAGTATTTCATAGAGTCACAGAATTATTTGGGTTGAAAGGGACCCTTAAGATTACCCAGGCCCAACTCCCCTGCCATGGGCAGGGACAACTGTCCCTAGAGCAGGTTGCTCAGAGCTCCATCCAGCCTGGCCTTGAAACTTTCAGGGACGGGGCATCTACAGCTTCTCTGGGCAACAATTTCTAGACAAAGATTGTAATTTTCGTCAACATTATCCCTTTATCCTGTTTTGTTCATTTTTTCACGGCATCTTAGACCTGCTATCATTCTCTTGCTGAATCCAGATTATGTCTCACCTCTAGCCTTTAAATCCTGTTACTTTGTTATTATGCTCCTTCCCATAAGTTTATGAATTTTTAATCCATTTATGACTTGCTTACTAACTAAAGCTTAACCATGGGGCTCAGCTTTCTGGTTTGTCAGTCTGCAAAATGTGTTTCACAAAATGAGTCAACACAAAAAAGACTACAGAGGTGTTCACTGGGCTTTTGTATTATGGGATAACTTTAGGCCTTAGAAAATGCAAAATACACAATGCAATGAACTGTTTTATAAAATCTGTTTAGTAAATTCTTTATAAAACTCTTCAGAATTGTCAGAATGTCCCATTCCTGGTCCCTGTGTGTTGGATCTGCAGTGATGGCAGTGTGCCTCTCCAAAGGTTCACACGTACCCCTGCGATACTGATGTTGCACCCTCCAAAGCTCTGAGTGTAGGAGCCCTCTGCTCTAGAAGGGAGACTGAGAGTGCAGAACTGCTTTGTTTTCCTTGGGCAGTTCCTTCATTAGCTTCTTGTAGCTGCTGACCATAAGAGTAACTCACATCATAGGGGGAACTCATAGTTCTCTGTGGATTTTGTTTTTAGCAATAAATATAAAAAATAAAAAATGAATATATAAAAAATTATATAGTGCCCCGAACCCTATTATTTAAATGTGTTGCTTGACAAACTTGGCATTTGTTGGAAATAGAGAGAGCATCTCTGTCTTGGGATGAGGAAGTAAAGATCAGGATTCAGAAGCTGCCTTTTCTGGTCTCCAGTATGCACCTGGTGGAAGGTCACCCACCAGTTAATTCACAGGCTCACACCACTGCCAGATGCCAGCATTCACAAGCTGCTGTGACACTGCTCACACCAGGCATTTGTGCCATTAAGTAATTGCTGTGTTTGAGAGGGAGGGCTTTACCAGGGCTGAATCAAAATCCATTTGTGGGGAACTCTTGTGATCTTGTTTTCCAGTGTGAAGACCAAAGTAGTTGTAAAAAGGACTGGTTCTGTAATGGTAATTTTCAGCCTCTTCTTCCTTTTCCCCTTCAGGTTAATGCAGTCATCCGTGGAATCAGTTTGGAATATGGCATTTGACTTCATTCTTGACAATGTTCAGGTAGTTTTACAACAAACTTACGGAAGCACATTAAAAGTTATCTGAACTTGTAGTAAAGAGCTTGATGAGAGCCTGGAGCTCTCTGCTAGCTGTGCCATAAGTGCTTGTGAGGTATTTGCAAAGTGCATGATAGTAATGCCCTGAGTTTTTATAATTTCAAATTTCTTTTTAAACAACAAAGTGTTTTGTACATTTCTTTTCAGAAAGTGCCAAATTTGTCAGTATTGCATGTAAATAATTGTGTTAAAATTCTTTTATTGTAGTATAGAATCTATTTACAAAATGTTTGTTTATAAAGTTTTATGGATTTTTACAGTGAAGTGTTTACAGTTGTTTAATAAAGAACTGTATGTATATTTTTGTACTGATTCTATTTTGTGATGCTTCAGTTTGAATATAGTGAACCCCTTTTACTAAAGCTGCAG
Source organism: Parus major (assembly GCF_001522545.3). Taxonomy (NCBI): domain Eukaryota; kingdom Metazoa; phylum Chordata; class Aves; order Passeriformes; family Paridae; genus Parus; species Parus major. The sequence continues at coordinate 30,455,712 of NC_031768.1, forward strand.
CTTTGATTCGTTTTACACAGTGGCACTGCCTCAATGCATGGAGGAGGCTGCTGTGCAGGCACCTGACCACTTTTTGCTTCTTCTCCGCTAACTTCATGACAGATTTGAAGCTGAGGGAGGAATATTAATTCATTTTCAGTTTCATCTTTCAAATATTTAAGCCAGGGTGGCCCAGCCACTCCTGATGTCTGACCTTGGGTGTCCCACCGCCTCTCACATGCTTCTGGAGGAAGGCAGGTCACTCCAAAGCAGCACCATAAAGGAGTAGGGAAATAGCAGCATAGATCAGTGGTCAAGCCTGCATCCATCCTCTGCATTGCTCCTACTCAAGACAGAGCCATGTGTAAAACACCACCAGTCTCCCCAGCCTGTGGCCTGCATTTCCTTTGTGGAGCATAACAAAATAGGTTGTAGGGAGTAGCAGAGATAAAATAAACTGTGCATCACTCTGTCCATGCTGGGGGGGTGTGCTTGCATCCCTGCAGTTCATGTTTCGGGCAAGTCTGTCTTTTGCAGGTGTGCACCAGCCTCACACAGTTGTACTTGGCCCAATACATTGAACAAAGCTTTTCAGGGACCTGGAGAGGATGAAGAACACTTGACAAAAACCAAGTTGGTCAGAAAAATCTCTTCTGAAGAAATGATGGGGGAAGTGAGAAGTATCCCACATAATACTGGGCACAGAAGTGAGAGCAGGAATGCAAGCTGGAGCTAACCCCAGAGCAGTATTTGCACCACTGGCTTAAATGGAAGCACCTTGCCTAGCACGGGGCCAGGAGCTGCTGCACCGAGAGCAGCTGCAGCTGCCAGTACAGCTGGGGCAGAGAAAGCTGGGGTCACATCCCTGTCTGCAGCACAGCTTACAGCAGTGGCACCAGGGTTTTAGCTTTAGGTTGTCACCTTGGCTTCCTCATACCAGACACTGGGAGAGGTACCAACCTCTACAGCCACGTGACAGATGAGGGAAGGGCAGGAGATGTCTCTTCCCTTGACTTCAGTAAGGCTTTTCAGTGAATCTCCCGGACCATCCTCAGGGACAAGCTGATGAAGCACAGGCTGGAGAGCGCGAGCTTATGGAAAACTGTGGGCAGGCAGGCCCTGGGCATGGTGGTCAGTGGTACCCAGAGCCAGTACCAGGTCCAGTCCTGTTCATCACCTGTGTAAAGAAGATGGGCAATGGGGCAGTGCAGCCTCACACATTTGCTGCTGACAGGGGGCTGAGAGCGTGGGGGTGCTGCTTGCAGGGACCCAGCAGGTGCTGGGAACCTTGGGAAGTTCAGCACAAAGAGCTGCCAGGTTCTGCTCCCAGGGAGGGGCTGGCTCTGCAGTAAGGCCTGGGGGTTGCTATCAGAGCACAGGCAGCTGCCAGGCTGCACAAGGAAGTGCCCCAGGCATGAAGGCAGGAGCCTGTTCCCTCTGCTCAGCACTGGTGAGAGGCACCTGCAGTGCTGAGCCCAGTGCTGGGCCCTCGGCCAGAGCAACTCAAATATAGGCCCCAGTGCTGCCGAAGGGAGTGGAGCTTCTCCCACAGCACAAGGAGGGCTGAGACTGCAGGGACCTTGAGAAGGCTGGGGGAGCCCAATCCATGTGAATGAACACCTGATGGTGCTCATGCACTTGCAGCCAGTCATCAATATGTGGCTAGAGAGAGATGAACATTGTCTGAGTCAAGATCTCTTAAGTTTCTGTTAGTTTCTAGTTTGGGTCTTTTAGAGCCCCTTCAGTTCCTGCTTTTGAAGCTGCCTTTTTCTCTTTGCTTTGGTTTAGATAAACCAGCACATCACAGCAAGGCAGGTATTGCTGAAATTCAAGCAGGTATTTTACAGTCAGGTTTCTTAAACAGCCCTGGTTTTGGAGCTGGTGCTCAGACAGATGTAAAACTGACATCTTTAAAAGAACTCAGCATTAATTAGCTGTCAGCCTCTTTTAAGTTCCACAACAGGAAGGAGCCTGCCAAAGGAGCACATCTTTTTCCCAGAGATTTTACCTATGGGAAGAACACCCTTACACACTTGAGGAAATAAAGCAGAATACGTTGACCACACTTTGAGATCTGTGTTCTTTTAAGAACTTTTTATTAGTGTAGTTTTCACGATTGCATAGTTTGCAAAATAAAATTTTAACAATTAAATGCAGTCTCCTCCCTCTTATCATTCTGTTCACCCACTGATGGGAAGTTGCACCACACACCAACCATAGTGAAAAGGTCCTTTTCAGTGGCAAGTTTAAAGTCTAACAAAAAAAAAAATCCAGAACATTAAATTCCATTTGCAAAGGAGGTGAGTTATTAAATGTTCCTTTGTAATGGAGTCCACATAGTCTCAATCATAACATTCAGATTTTTCCAACAAAAAAAATAATCCAAGTGACAGAAGAAATCTGATCAAACTGCGAGTTGCATGTTAAACTTTTGTAAGTATCTTAAATGCGAAAAATCTCAGCTGCATAAACGATCCTCGATTTCGTTTCAGCTTGTGCTTTTGAAGAGTGTTTGTTTTGCTCCCGTCAACATGAGCTGTGAGTTACCCAGAGACAGCCTCTGTAAGAATACCTCAAGCTGTCATCCCAGGCAGGGAGGCAGAGGGGAAGGGGGGTAGGAAAATGCTGGGATTACAGACTCCTGGTCATCACAAACATCCACGCTGGAGCTGGTTCAGTCCCACGCTGTCAGGTGACTCCACAGCTGTGATGCAGCATCCGAAGTCACAGCTCCTGGGCCGGCAGCTGTTTGCAGGTGCTCACACCCCTGAGCAGCAGCTGGAGATGTCAGCTCTGAGCTCCTCTGGGAGTTGTGCCGTGCCTAACACCTGGCCTGCCCCTCCCGTGCCTCGGGAACGCTGACATCACCACCTTGAGCACACAGGAAGTGCATTCAGAAGAGGAAATGCCTGTGCTGGAACAGCCTCCACCCTTTTGCCAAGCAGAGGGAGGCAAGGGCTCCTGCCTGGCCTTTCCACATTTGCCACAGCCCATGAACTGAAACTTTGATTACTGAAGCAAACTGTAAAACAAATGGGCTGCTATGTCCATCTCCTTTATTTGTGGCTCTGCATTATAATGATTACAGGTTGACTTCCATGAACTGTACAAGCAGAAAAAGGTGGGCAGCTATGCTTTACAACATTGTTTCACACAAAGCAAATACAGAGATATCCAATTGCCTAATTTTCTATTTAAAAAAAACTCTATAGGCACAAAGCAGAAGAATGTTGGAAAAGAAAGTCAAGGAAAGAGGTATGCATAAATAAAGATTTCTTACATCAAAAATGTCCCAAGAATCACAAAGTCTGCAGAAGCTTGGTTAATCAAATACTGCAGTACTGCTCTCATCAGTATAAAAGTGAAAGAGCTTTAGTTCTGTAATAAAAATTCAATTTATTTTGGAGAGAAGGAGGGAAAAAGGCTGGAAGGAGAAGGTGTAAGAGAGGGAAGGGCAAACTTTAAAACAGCAGCCAGTATTAGGAAGGGTAGTAGGAGAGGTGAACAGGCACATTGGAACCATGGGAACATGTAAATTGACCACTGTCAAACCAGTGTAAATTTCTTGGTTTCTCATGGAAAACATTTTATCCACGTATTTTCCTCCCAAACATATATCCAACACTGTCTTCAATACAGGACTTTGTTGGTAACTTTTTTAGAACAGGAAGAGCGCATTTATTCCTGCCTCCCCATTGCTGTAAAAGTTATCTAGATGATTTCAAACACTTTCTTCAGTTCTACTATAAGCTGCCAGTCAGACTTCTGCATCTCATCCCTGAACCAGTCCTTCAGAGCATCGATGGACTGACGGCTGATCTGTAACACACAAGACAAAGCCATCAGAAACACAGGAATTTAAGGCAGCTTTCAGCACATTGGAAACAGTTACTCTGAAGAAAGGGCAGTCTGCACACCAGGCAAACTCATTCTAAGCCCCCATTTGCTGCTGATCAGTTGAATGACCCATCCTATTTGTTTCCCTTCATTTCTCCTCACACCATGTCCATTACCTGGTCTAGAGGGGCTGCAGCTGGACAGACCATCCCACACCTTATGCAGTAAGGCAGGAACTGGGGAGGTCTGCTGCTTCCACCAGGACCTACAGGACCCCACCCCATCCCTAGTCCTTCATTTGTGGGCACACGCCCCTGGCACTTGTGTGGCAGGTGGTGTCCTGTGACATGGTGACTAAAGCAGTTGGGAAGGTGAAGAGCTCTGGCTTTACTTCCAACAGCAAAAGATGGAGCAAGGGATCATCTCCTCATTCAAGCCCAGTGCCCCACTCAGAGCAACTGGAGGATTGCTATTTATTGTGCAATTTTAAGCACAGGCTGTGGTGCCCTGGGGGACTGCTGAGCTCTGTGTACAAACAGTTGGCAAATAGTGAGTGTGGCATTTTGCCCTCTGAGGTGCTCTGAGCTGCAAGGTCTTTGCAGCCACAGCAATAATTTTGCAGCACCTCCTTCCTTTGGGCCTCTGCAGGGGCACCACTACAGACCTCAAACCACAGCTGCAGGACCTCAGCTGCACAATGCCACACACACACCCGCCCAAGTGAATGTCAGTCTGTGACAGAAGGCTTCTCCCCTGTTTTTGAGGCTTAATGCTGTATTTCCACTTCCAGCAAGCTGCTACTCTGTCCTAAGCCCTCCCCACAAATGCAGATTTCTCTTACCTTGCTGACAAGGATATCTGTTGCTTCAAAATGTCGTCCATACATTTTAGGTGATTCCCCAGGAATAGGTTCTATTTTAACACAAACTTCTTGGCCTTTCTTTGCAACATCCACTGGCTTGTGGTTTATTTCAATACTCGTAACTATTCCAATTTCAACAAACTGTAATACAATGAAGCAGCTGTAACACATCCACCCAACCTCTGTGCACACACCCTTCTCCAAACTCTTGTTTGTAGGCACTTGCTGCAGGAAGTGCAGCACTGGTGGAGCTGCCACCTCAGCACAGGCAAGCAAAACATACAGCACAGCAAGTGCTGCATTCTGAAAGGGGCAGCGACAACCTCCCACAGCTCAGGGATATCAACTGGTTATCTCTTAAAATGTCAAGACTTGGTTCTCCCCTTTTTTAGCTATCAGATAGGACAATTTTGCCCATTACTCAATACCAGGTGCCCTCCAGCCACACTTCCTGTGCCCTGCTCCAGGGCTCAACTCTTCTGGCAGAGAGCAGTGAGATATTTGAGCACCAAAAGAAAGACTTCATCTGCAAGTCTGACTCTTATCTCCTACCAGCAGTCTCTGCACTGAAGAAAGCCATGCAAGCACTCCATGATGCATCATCCCAGGAACTACCAACTGGATCAAATATGCAGTGAGAAGAGGCCCTTACTTACGTTTTTGCTAGGTACACACATGGGAGTCCCCTGCTTCACCTGTCCAGCCTCCACCACAACACCCATCACTATTGGGTCACGAGAGTTGAAAATGAACTGAGGGAGTATTTTCAACTTGCATGGAAACACTGCTATATGCCTGGAAGATGACAAGAAAAGGTACTTTGAAAGATACACTGGAAAGGAGGATGTAACATTAATAGTTCTGCCTTCTCCCACACTTCTTGGGCATTCATTCTAGAGTGTTACTTGGAGAAAAATCAAGCAGGAAAAAACCTCTTTTCTAATCTTGCTAATTCTAGTCTATACCTGATCTTCAAGAACTACAGGGAGCAATAATTATGCATGCCTGGAATGGATTCTAATTTGACAGGCTTGAGCACTCAACTTTGACCAAGACCAAAGGAGTAGTAATTTCACAGTGTAATTACAGCCTCACAAGAACACAGGAATAGAAATATTGCTGCCTGAACTCCAGAATTTCAGAATTTTTTTTGCTAAGCGAACAAATACATTTAAAAGCTGAGCTAAGCAAACTCAAGTTGGGATCAGTATGTATCCATTCTCATTTATTTCTGACTGTCCTTATTCTACTGAAGACCACCCAATGACATGATTTCAAAAACTTAATTTTGGGTCCCTATAAATCCTTAAATAATTACATATTCATGTTACTGCAGTTGGAATTAAGCCCTCTACACTGGAATCACATGAATATGAAACAATAGAATCCAAATCCTTTTAGTTGTTTTTTTTTTAACTCTGCAAGACTAACCCATCTGTCACAATCTAGGAAGAGAAGTCAAGTATAGAAAGCAAACCTTAATGAAAACACTCCATATTATACAACAATTCTAGCTGAATCTTTCATCTGCAGCACAGCTCTCACCCTACTAGGCCTAATTCCAATCTAAACAGTTAGACTAGAGCACTGAAAACTGTCTATTTATTGTCCCACCATCTTCCTCTCCTTCCTACATCAGAACTACATGCTAAGTAATAAGCAAACAAGTAGTTAGAGAGCTTCATTTACACTAAAATAAGAGAGACACTTATTAGGGAGGCATCCAGAATATGATTGCTCATACTTACTTGAATTCCTCCTGTTTCTGTTTTTTGTAGTCTTGTCTGTATTTTGTGAAGGCATCAAATAAGTGATAAATTATTTCAGCACTAAAAATCCGAACACCTAAGCTGTCAGCCATCTCCTGTGCGTCACGCTCGATCCTCACATCGAATGCCAGAATGACGGCGTACCTGTAGGGAACAGTGAGCCCAACAGTTCACCAGGCACACCACAAACCCAGAGCTGCAGCCAGGCCTCCACTGCACATTCATCCACACAGTAAAGCAAAGGTACTCACTGTGGGTCATGTTCCAACATAACTGATGCCTTCATAACGTCTTTTTTATGGACAGGACCTATATTAATTCCTGAATACTGTTGAAGAAAGTCACAAAAATCAAGTCACTAATCTTCCTGAGTCACAAGGAAACATTTACTGACTAAACACAGAATCAATAACATCAGATAAAGCACAGTAGTACTTACTGGCACTTCTGATGTTTTAAGAAATTCAAGTAATGCCTCTAAAGAGCCTAAAGTAGAAGCCTGGACATAAACACCTTTCTCTTCTAATTTGATTGCATTCAGCGTTTGCTTCAGTTCATGTATTAGTTCATCCTTTAGAAAACAAAAACAAACAGGAGAGAAAAAGCAAATTTTAGTTCTCTTGCTATTCATGCCTCAGGGTACAAAAATCTTCCTGTTAATGAGCTGCTGAACACACGTGACAGCCATAGTGATAGGTCCCAAGTGACAGAGCTGCAGTGTAAATCATACACAGCCTGTGAGACACTGACTGTTTCTGGCATTAGAAAATCCTGAGCTCAACTACACCTGAGGATTTTGCAGAAAGATGATCATATAAAACTGAGCAGATGCCCACCTTCAGAGCTGGTAACATTTCTCTACAGACTACACATCACTTTCCCCAGCAGAGCAAGTTTCTGCTGGCAAGGCTGAGCAAACACATGGCCCACATTGTGTGGCAATGCCTTTGGCTGCCTGAGGACCAATGACAAAAGCTGACACCTAAAATCACGCGCTGGAAGGGATCCTGAACACTCTTTAGGCCTGGGTACAAAATAGGATGCAAGAGCAGCAACACCAATTTGTTGCTTTTAGAGAAGTAAAAAACCCACACTTTTCCAGAGCCTGTGCCTTCTAACCTCAAACACTTAAGTCCCCTCCTCTGGAAGATGAATGGGTTTTGCCATTGACTTTTAGCCATAGTGTATCTACTACCAGAAGTACATTTGAAATAAATATTTGTATGGACCCAGCAAAAAGGTCTGTGTTTGGACATCCCAAAAGTTTAACTTCCCTTCAAAGGCACAAATAAGTAGACAAAAGAATAAAGGAAGACCATGATTAAAAGTGAATTAGCAATATGTGAGTTTCCTTTCTAAACTAACTTCCTGTCTTTGGAGAACACGGAGCAGTTTGGAGTTTAGGATAGCTACATCCTTTCACACATTTTTAATGTGTAAGTCACAAAAGAAATGTATTGCAAAAGTCAAGTATTAGCTTTGCAATTATGAGAGTTTGCAAAACTCCACTAGTAGATCTATACCTAATATAATTTGATTAGAATATATACATAAATTACTACAAATATCAAATCAGTAATGAACCAAATCAAATTATGACACAGTACTTGTTTTCAAACCTTATTGTTGCAGCAAGAGATCCTAGCAAAACATCAGGGAAAAAACTAATGGTCAAGATACTATAAAACATCACATCACCAAAGCTTCACGTGGGCATAAGACTAAAATACATTACTGGAACAGTTTTTAAAACAACCAAAAAAACCCCAGTTATTTACAAACTGAGCTCTCAACATTTGATCACCAGAGAGCTCAAGTTACCCACAGTGTGTTGTGCTTCAACATCAACCACCTCACCTTGAGGACTGGGACTTCATCCTCCTTATGAGCTACAAGCAATGGCAGACCAGCCAAGGTTTTTTCCAAATCTTTCCCAAGAATCTTCACACCTTGAGCAGCAACAACCTCTTTGTGCTTTTCATACTGGTTCTGAAAAAGCAAATATACACACTAGCAAAGAGTTCTGTGCTGGTGCACAGCAACACAATGCAGGGCTGAGCAGCTGAAGAACACAACAGGGAGCAGTAAAGTGCAGCTGCTCCCAACTTTTATCAGTTATTGCCTCTGCTTTGCATTTGCACATTTCAGTCCTCCTGCTCCTTCCTCTCCCTTCAGAAACCCCCTGCAGCCCTGCCAAGGTGGGTAGGGCACAGGGAAATCTTCTAAAAGCAGAGAAGGGGGCCAAAAAGAAACAAATACAAGAAAAGAGCAAACACCAATAAAAGCAGCTACCCCCTAATAAAACCCCAAAAATTCAGCCCATAGGCAAGTGATAGGAAGGTGCCAACAGCTTAACAAAAACACTAAAGCTTGGTTGACACATAGCCCAAGCCTCTGTGCAGGAAAGGCTGTCTCACTTTCCCACAGAAGGCCATCCAGCCTAGTCATGTGCATAATTCCATGTTCAATTTCCCATCCAAGGGAACCTCAAAGATCTTGCACTCAGGGCACGGTTCTAAGACACAACAAAACCAGTTATTTCTTAACATCTTTAAATTGATGTTGGAAGGATTTTCTGGTTTGTTTATTAATTTCTTTTATTTATATGTCCCATTCTTTTCTTAAAACTGCAAGGCAGCTTCCTACCTCAATATGCACATTGTTCCTGCAAACCTCTATCCTTTAGCCCTCCACCCCAGAAATTTCAGTTTTATTTCGAGGATGACAATTCCACATGAACAAGCTGAATCAAAATGCACCCTCACTGCCTGCCTCAAGAAAGCCCAACAGCACCCTGGGTCCACTTCCCCAGCTCAAGGTTCCCAAACCTGAAAGACCTTTCCTATTACGTTCACCTAGGTTATCTATATGGTTTTCTTTGCCTTAAAAAAGTCTGATGTTTTTTGTTTAAAAGGAAAGTAATAAACGTCTGCACAAAGCAGCTGTTTTCTTGCATCTTTGAATCACATATATATATATTATATATATATATATAATTTTAATATATATAATAATTTATTTACAACCTTTTGATTCTGTGTCTCCTCCTCATTTCATGGAAAACCACTAGAAACTCGTGTTCACTTTTCTCAAATGTAAGTGTATATGATTTTTGTTACTAAAAAAAAACATTTCTACTAATATTACAACTTTAACTTGGAAGTCACTGTACCAGTACACTCCAGTTTCCATTTAAGATGGGTATCTTCCTCTCACATGTAGCCACAGACTTGAATCTCTTATTAAAGCATACACATCCTAATCCTCACTGCAAGGTAATCCTTGGTCATTCTCTCTGCCACTGCTGTGACAACACACACCCCAACAGGAATGCACAAGTATATTTTCACAAAAGACACCAGATGTCCCCTGCATTCCCCTTGAAGCCACCTTCAGATACCGTTACTATAACCACATTCTATTACATCTCTTTTTATAAAGCTTGATTTATTTTTTTCCTAGTTCTAAATGCCAGTACAGTAACCAGCTGCCATACCTTAACTCGTAGCTCCTTCATAGGAGGAGGCAGCAGCAGACCTCTAATCTGAGTTACGATTGGACCTTCTACTCCAGGAACAATAATGGTGTCCCCTTCTCTCAGACGTCCATTAATCAGAATAACATCTATGGTAGTGCCCATGCCTGGCAGTGCTTTAACCTGAAAGAAAAGGGAAAAAAGTTACTACCTATTTAAGCACTTCAAACCCACATTTTTTAGCAGAATGAAGGGTGCAGGAGGGGGAGAAATTTCTGTATGAATTTCAAGAAAGGGTTACTGTATTACCTCCATGACTTGAGCTCTCAGCTCCTGACACTCAGCCAGTCTCTTGGTCAGCATGGTTTGTGTGAGCTCAACGAGAAGAGCTATCAGACTTCCCATGCCATCCCCTGTGTGAGCAGAGGTAGGTACAAGAGAAACAAAAGTGCGGGGATCCTTATTCTCATAAAACAAGGCAGCGTTCAAGCCCTGGAATCAGGATTAACAGTTACACAGGGAAAAGCACATGTACACATCAATATTGATAGTAACATTCAACGCCAATAAAATACCATCGCATTTTTTAAATCCCGATTTAAAAAGCCAACACTGTTACTGACAGCATGCTACAGAACACGAAGCCTCAATCCACACTTGGAAGCAGTGTGGGATAATTCTACAAAGCTAATTACCCCATCTAGCTTCTAGACAGCATTGTATGTCACTAACAGAGGAAGTTCCCAGAACTGCTGTGATTCATACCCTGCCAGCATCCAAGAGAAAAAGAGACAGATGGAATTCTTTCAGGCTATTCCCAAGGAGAAAGATCAGTGACAGAAAACTTTATCTGCTATTCATGACTCCATTGACCATGCACAGCACTTAGCTATTTTTCTCCAAACCAGAAGTAAGGGGGGAGCATTTAAAATAATGCAAAATGCAAAAACAACAAAGTTTGGTTTATGAAAGGTTAGCACCTGTCAGAAGAGATGCAACAGTTTTCTTGATATTCCAAGTTGTTTTGAGGAAAGGGGAAAAACATAACAAAACAAAAACCACCCAATAACGCAAAACAAACCACACCACTCATCCATCCCCAACTATTCCTTTTAGCAAAGAACCTTGAGCATTCCAACCTACCTGTTTTGCAAATTCCACTATGATAGCTTTTGCACGTTCTTCAAATTCGTCTTTGGTATTTTTTTTCTGCTTCTTTAAGGTGACAGCTACATCTGTATCTGGACTTTTTTTCCAGTCATATAACCTGTCAATCTTGAAAACACAGCAGTATGTCATCTTATGCAGCTTACTAAAAGGTGTCTTTATGCCTATGCCACATCATCAGTGAGAAATACTTTATCAACCAACTTAGCCAGCCATCTATGTGCCCCAGTAATCAAATTAAAGCATTTTTATTTGCTTTAGCTGCTATATTTAGCTCTGTTTATGTCAGGCAGTATTACAGGGTAGCAGTATTCAGATTTTAAAAATTCAAGCTAGAGAAATCTTTTTCATATGGAAAAAGTTTATATGCATAAATTGTACCAAGGTTAAAATAAAACATTCAGAAGAGACCTGTTTATAGATTCACATGCACACCAAAAAAACCCAAAACCGTGGAGGTGTTTGTGGTTTTTTTCCTGAAAAGAGACTACATTAGCTTCACAAAGAACTTTTAAAATTTACTGGTAAATATGGACCCTTTCCCACGTTGCTACAGAGAAGGGACCAGAGTGGGGTTGTTCAAAAGACAAAATTGTACTTCAGAGAAAGTTCCCCAAGACAGCTGCCAAAGCAGGACAGACTTAGCCCAAAAATCTATTTACTGTACAAATCAAAACTACATCTTAAGAAAATGGATTATAACCTGGTCAAATAATACAACTGTTACTTAAAATGCAAGTGCTCTTAGCTATTTAATTTCAGGCTCACTGTAGGCCCTTGATGGCAACGAATGACAGTCAGGTCTTCACATCTGACAGAGAGAATGCTACTACTCTGCCATAAGGCCTAGACACCTCTCCATCCAAGAAGTTGTTTGCATTCTTTCAAAAAGTAGCTGGTCTTGGTAATGACATAATGGCCTCCTCAGCTCCAACCACCTTCAATCTTAATGCTCCTTTCACTCTTTGAAGTATATTGCAATTCTTACACTGCACACAAAAAGCCTTCTGACAGCTCTCTGTCAGCATGTCAGATGGCTTCCAAGGTCATTGGACATGAGTAATTTCCATATATATAATTCAATTCATCAAATCATCACAAACACACAGCATAATTTCCCATGCACAGGATTTCTAAAAACAGGGCTGAAAATAACTATCTAATTTTCCATCTAATATTGCAAAGCCCAAAACACTTCCCACAAGTGATCAACATTACTGCTCCATGACCTGAAGTCAGTTTGTCCTGAAGTCAAACTAACCAGTATCAGTGACTAAAATAAAGTATGACTTGTCAGCGTGAAGCTTGTGTTGGAATTTTATCAGAAAATGCACACAAATGTATATAAGTAGGCACAAGGGGAAAAAAACCCACAATTGAAGTACAACTTCCAGAAGTGTGAATCATGTACAAAAGTTACATAAGGCAACAAAATTTACCAGTCAGGAGAACTGATTGTTCTGCAAAGCTCCTGTAGAGCCATTGTGGTATCAAGGACATAAAAAAATTCAACACATAAGACCCAAGAACCACCCCTTCAGATTTTACACAAAACAATTCCAGTTCAAGGAAGAAAACAGACAATTGTCAAATGCACTATTAGAGTAGAAAAATCCACTATGAGGATAAAAATCTATCCTACCTTGTTGAGAGCTACTATAAAGGGGCATTTCTTTGATTTCAACAGATTTATTGATTCAATTGTTTGTGGTTCCAAACCATGCATGATGTCAACTACAAGTATAGCAATATCACAAAGTGAGCTTCCTCTATTTCTTAGATTGCTGTGACATTAAAAAACAGGAAAAAAAAATCAGTCATTCAGCAACAGAACCTTTATAAAAACACCAAATACGATGTCCAACTTACACTGACAAACAAAAAGCTAACTCATCTGTTATTTACCCCTCAAAAATGTAAACCATTCAAATGACATTCTGTAATTCCCATTTAACAAAATACATTAAAGAATTTGTAAGCAAAATTAAGAAACTACTATTCTCCTGAAAGTTTTCATATTATTATATATTTTTTACAATGTAAGATATTTTCTGATCATTTTCTAAGCAAAAATTGGGACAGTTAAAGTGAAATGCAGGAGTGTAAAATCTGAACAAGACTATTTTTATATACTGCATAAACACTATCACCATTTTATACAATATAGTGTAACAAGACCATCACATCTGTGTTGCCAAACAAAACCTGGCTAGAAGACAGAGGGAGAGCTGTTAGAGGTACCATGCAAAGGTACTGATCTGAACATTACCAAGTGCCCCACAAAACAGCATTTTGTGGGGCACTTGGTAATGTTCACAAAGATTTTTACTGAAAAATGTCACATCCAAGTATTAATCCTTCTGTTTCAAGATTTCACCCAAGATTGCACCTCACTGAGTTCAGTTATGCATGTCATGTTTTACCCTTAAAAGCTGATTTAGTGACTTGCCTGAATGCCACTAGTGTTCCTAGAATGCATTTGATCTCTGCTAAGACTCAGATGACTCGTGTAATTAGTAACTTCCAGTCTTACAAACTCAGTTACCTTAACTGGGACACTATGAATGAGATACTAAGACAAAAGTTTGAATTTTTCATAGCAGAGTACTTAGGTCACCTGAAATCCTCACCTTTTTTCCTCCAGCTAGCTTCCTGCTTCCATCTTTCCTCTTACACTAACTATTTATTTACATGCTTTTTCAGATATTCATGGCTCAACTGGCATGAAGACAGAAAAATAATCAGCTATAAAAGGCCAGAAATTAACCAGACATAAAAAGCACCTGCAAATGAAGCAAATCCACTTAATTCCTCTACTTTTAAGTTGGTTTTGTTGGACTTTTTTTCAAGTGAGAGCTAAAAAATGAATTAAGACTTCGCACTTTGCTAAAAATATCTCCAGATGCTTTGGCCATCAGTTCTGAGAAGTACAAAATTGTGAGAAAACCCTACCTGAAAGACTCATGTCCTGGAGTGTCGATTATCAGCATGCCTGGAATTTTTATGTTCTCTCTGTCAAACTAACATTTCAAAATATTAGCCATCTTGTAGAGGTTACACAAGAAGAAAAAAGAACAAAATAAGAGCTGGCAACATTACTGATAGTCTGCACTTCAAAAATCCAGATACATATTTTAAGGCAAACACCCCCTATAAACCAAATCAGTCAACAGTCATTTCAACATTTAAAAAAATGATGCAGCACATTCCTCAGGTATCAACTGGCCACAAGCTAAGCTGAAATCTGTAAGATAAGGCAGCCTACAGAAGAAAAAACATTTCAGGGTAGTAAGATGCACCATCCTTGCTTTGATGATTTTCTCATCTCCCCTAAGTTCACATGTTTACTAAGTTGAGTAAAATCTTTGAAAAAGCCATTACTAGACCAAGGCTTTTCAGCCAGTTACTTCTGCAAGCAAAATAGGATATAGTATCCAAAACAAATGATACAGAACAGTTACTATTTCTGTAACAACATAAAATGCATCACCCAGGAACTGGCCAAATTTCAGCACATACAGCAAAGGGCAAGATTTTAACAGAAAATGTATTCAAGAGGTTTCAAGACTCTCAATTTACAATCAAAATACTGACAAGTAAGCAATCTGTGTACATATGTGCACTGTCCAGAACAGAGTAAACAGTATTTGCATATTTTTCTGAAGGAACAGCTATGCATTAACTGAAATCAAATATATGAAAAATGAGACAGCCACTCCTTTGCTGGGGGATGATAGGAATTAAAAAACAATCTACCCCAAAATTAGAGAGTGGGGAAAGTACATGTTCATGTCAGGAAATCTCACAAGGCCTTTATTAGTCTACATTTCATGTTTTTTAAGATGCAGCTGTTGAAGTGCTGTAACTTACGTTTTTCACCATCTTGGTTTGCTCATTAATAGCTTCAAGAGGAACATTAGTTGCACCAATCTGCTGAGTGATACCACCAGCTTCACTGTCCTGCACATGAGTGTGGCGGAGCTAAAGACAAAAAAAGACCAGAAATACTTACATATAAGAGACTAAAGTTATGTCTGAGCACACTCTAATTCTTTCTATTTCACCCCAAAAAATAAATGCATAAACAAGAGGCACAGGCAGTGCTTATACATTCTACACCTTACCTTATCTAAAATTTTGGTCTTGCCTGTGTCTACATGCCCCAGGACACAGATAACTGGTGCTCTGAGCTTTTCAGTGTTCATATTTTTGCTGTTTTCAGCTCGCCGCTTCTATGTAAAAGACACATAAAAATTGGTGAGTGTAAACCAAAAACCACAGCTCACCTCTTGACTTGATTACATACAAGCAAACACAGAGTTAGCTGTGGGACTTATATTTTCAAGGCAATTTAAGATCTGTCATCCCTCTTTTGGTAAATGAAAAATTTTTTACTGTTACATTTTTGTTTGGTTGGTTCTTGTTACAGTCTAGTAGGCTAAGCTGTTCTATCCACTAACAGTAGCTTTGCTGATGGTACATTCTGAACAAGCACCTTGAGTGAGGAAACCAAGAACATTAGCAGCCAAGAAAGCGCTGAACAGTTTAGACACATCTTTTAAAACTTGAAAATATCTATCTATAAATAAAAGCTTTTTTTTCCAGGAAGGATATAGAGGTGGAGGGAAACAACGCTAAAGTTGTTGTTTTTGTTGTCAGGTTATCTAAAAACAAATACTTTACCTTCACACAAAACCAAGTTGGGTTTTTTTTCTTAATTAACACAATTTCTGAACCTGCTTAAATATTAGCCCTAAATTGTTAGACACAAACCCCATTCTGACAAATTTGACAAAATTAACTGAAAATTAATCTGTTTGTTACACAACACAAGAATCCAAGTGTATCTTAATACCTCAATTCTTCGTTTAGCTTTGTCATAAGCACGCTCCTCCTTAGAGCGGTCATCATCAGAGTCATACTCAGAATCAGAGCTAATTTCCTTGCTAGGTTTTTTTTCCATAGATTGTTTTCCAATAGCTTGGGAGTCTGGCTCTCTCTCATCTGAAGTCTTTTCATCCTCATCTTCACTGCCTTCACTATCTTCAGATTCTTCACTCTCTTCTTCCTCTTCCTCTTCCTCATCTTCCTCCTCCTCTTCCTCATCCACTTCATTTTGTTCCTTGACTTCAATATGGACAGGTTTACTCTCTGTTTAAAAAAAAATGAAGCAAAAATTCTCTATTAAAGTTCACACTTCTGGGAGAGAAGGCTTCAAAAAGCAAAAGAGACTATTAAGTGCTTGTCAAGATCATTTTCCAGCTTCCAATGAAAAAAAAAAAATCCACAAAAAAAAACAACAACAAACACACCAAAAAAAGTATTTAATGATCAGAGCTGCTGGCTTGTGTTTGAAATCCAGAAGCAAAGCTTTGGGTGGGGTGTGAAGAATATTATCAGTACACTTACATTTAACATTATTTGCAAACATTGAGACATTCTTAAAAGTCATGTGCACTTCATAAAGGAATAATGCACCAACACCTTTTTAATAAAGCCAAAATACTCCAAATCATTACTCTATGGATTCTGTACACTACTGATCAGGAAGGCACATTTAAGCAGACATAATCAGAACAAATGGTCTCTTTTACGCCCATAAAAAAAAAATAAATCTCATCTTCAGGCTTTCTTAGATGGTTCAGAGAAGATTAATATTTTTCATAGGAATTCTTCAATAAACAAACAAAAAGAATTATCAAAAAGTAATTTTCTTTCTTTGAAAGCTTCCCATTTATAATCACCTGTAAAATCACAAGAGGCAAGCTGGTAACTTTAAAACCATGGATTCTCCTCCTTACATCACTGCTGGCAGGCTCATTGCTTTTAGAGATTAGTTACATTTCCTTGCTACACTCATAGTCCATCAGCTTAGTAATACACTAAAACTAATTCCTGGGAAGGCTCTTTTTCTGGATCCCACTGGCAGAGCCTTCAAGTCCAAGCAGTGAGAAGTGCTATGTTCTCTCCAGCACAGTGGTGCCAGACTAAAACACTCAAGAAGGCGAGCAGCCCTTAGAACTCAAAAGCACCAGCAGAACACACCTGTGCTGGAATGAAATCCATTCTACTGTATGTATCTGTATAGCAAGTATTACACTTGAAAGCACAGGTGCTAGAAGTATAGGCAAGTAAAAAGTACTTGATGAATAAATAGTCTTTAAGCATAAGAAACAATTAAGACTGGAAGTACTAAGCCCAGTAACCAACCCCCATTCAGGACAGCTCATAAAAATACACTTTTCTCCACCACTGGAAGAAAACATCTGAGAATTTATCCCTGCACTGTTGCACAGCCCTAAGTTCTCCACAAACACTGCTGTTGGGTATAGACAGAATATGGCTTTTGGCATACATGCACAGGAATACACATGTTCTGGCAACTCGTTCCTTTCTTCTAAACCTGCCTCTCAAAGAAGCATATTACAGAATCACAGAATGATTTTGGCTCAATGGGACTTCAAAGACCATCCAGCTACAGCCCCCCTGTCCAAGAGCAGGGACACCTTCTACTAGAGCAGATTGCTCAAAGCCCCATTCAACCAGGTCTTGAACACTTCAGGGGATGAGGTTGCACAGTTTCTCTGGACAATCTGTTCCAGTGTCTCACCACCCTCACAGTAAAGCTCTTCCTAATATCTAAACTAAACCTACTCTCAGCTTGAATCAATTTCACCTTGTCCTGTCACTCCATGCTCTTGTAAATAGTTTCTCTCAATATTTCCTGTAGGCTCCCTTTAGGAAGGCTGCAATTAGGTCACACCAAAGCCTTCCAGGCTGAACAGTACAAATTCTTTCAGTCTCTCCTTGTATAAGGGAACTTACTATAACATATGCATACTGAACCTTCACACCATTTTATTCCTCCACTTCTCTGGAAACTTCTCACAGGATATTCTCCCAGATGTTGACAGATTCTTTTAATAAAAAATTCTACAGCTTTGAAATGATTTCTAGAGAAATACAATACCAGGTAAAAAGTTTTCCTAAACTCACAGAGATGGTTTAAGCACATATTAGAGAAGAGGATTTTTACTTCCATAAAAAGGACCAAAAAATTACAACCTATTTATTTTAGATGGTAACTGCACATAAGAGTATTTCCAAAGGGTTGTAGTTTGGAGAAGAGGCTCTTGTATGTATTTATCATCATACTTGCCCCACAATTTATTTAACAGAGCAGAGAAAAAAAATCAAAGTAAAATATTGTTTTCTATAGAAACAGAAAGCTTAGCCCAAAGCCTCTTAAACAGACAAAAACATATATTTGGTATTTACATGCCCACCTTTCTCTCCATCTTCATCACTGACCATAGCTTCCCAGTCATCCAGACCTGCATCTTCTGTTTCGTCTTCTTCCTCCTTTTCTTCTGAAACTAAGAAGCCCAACACTGAAGTTAGAAAAAAATCAGTCCAGCAACATATAACATTTTTAGATTCCCCATCTTTTGACATACTGACAACTGCAACTTACAAATTTGCTGTTGCCATAATTCTATTGAATTATCTCCAAGTTCCATAAAAATAAGATGCTACATGTTAAAAAATAATCTCCAATTCTCTCCACAAAAATGATGCAGTGCTAGTATCTTTGCCTAGACAAACTTTCATGGAAGACACAGAAAACCTAGTCAGCTAGTTCCTGTCTGACTATCATGCCAGTGCCTGCATAATGTCTCCCAAACCTGTACCACAATCACCATTCTTGCAAGGAGCTGCCCAATTAACAGTCACTATGTGTAACAAAGTGGCAGAGAAACAAGAATACAAGTTACAGTAGAATTTTAACTAGTGAGAATATACAAATTGTCTATAAAAAGGACACCAGGTGCCTTAACATAATTATGCCATGGATTCCAGAAGCATTAAACATATTCATTCAGCAGGAATTCAGTAAGATTTATGAAAAGACTCCAGCTCTTAGTAAGAGACAAATGGAAAAATGCAAATGTACAACCCTCTCTAAAAGAGGCGCTATACAATATAGATTTGCTGCAGCACGTGTGTCATCAACTTCGACTCTCTGAAACGAAGAATAAGTTCCACACTGTTAGAATATTAGCTAGGAACTAATGGTCTGCCAGTGAGTCCCTCTCTTATGGCAATGGAACAGCAATCATGATACAAATCAAGCTAGAATCACAGGACACATTCAGCTTTGTCTTCAAAAGCTGCACATTTTGTCAGTATTTGTCTGACTTAAGACTAAGGGTAAAAACTGAAAGTCTCCTTGCTGAGGAAGCCCAGTGCAATGTGATTTTGACAGAGCAAGTATTGTGTGTAGGCAAAGATGAGAACAACAATCTGATCGACAAACCTGCTGATAACTCAATTTCACAAGCTATCACATCTTCTGCATTCAGCACTTGTGAAAGCAAAACATGTGGAATAAAGAACACAATCACTGAATATTACACTATCAATCCTAGAAGTAGCATATTTCCTCCCTACCTCCACCTAAATGTTGACAAAACAGACTTGTAAAAGTAAGTGAAAAGTCCGGAGAGCAAATAAGGCACTGAATGTGCTCATTTGAGATAACTAAGCCAACTAAAACTGGAGTTCACCCAGAATAAA
The DNA here is from genome assembly GCF_001522545.3 of Parus major. Lineage (NCBI taxonomy): Eukaryota > Metazoa > Chordata > Aves > Passeriformes > Paridae > Parus > Parus major. The sequence goes on from NC_031768.1 coordinate 30,475,378, forward strand.
GGACCTTTACATGCTTATTTTGAAGCTTCATGCCTTTTACTCCATAAAGTATCATCAGTTCCTCCCTTAAGAAAGGAGGGAAAAAAAAAGGCAACTACACCTCAAGAAAGGAAGGCCATTCAGCCACATCCAGCAAGGTATGATAACTATCATGCAGCACTGACACACAAGCTTAAGGATTTGAAACTTATTAGCATTACCACCAACCTGGATCTACAGGAAGAGGAGCCTCTTCTTTCACTGGTGTTTCCAGTTCTACAGCATCCTCAGCTGTGGAAGTTACCTCCACACTTTCTGAAATTGCAAGACAGGAAGTTGGTTGCTACATATTTTCAAAGCGCAAATTCTCTTACACATACTGCTCCAGCTTATTTGGAAAACATATGGCTTTCTAAGCAGTTGAATAGATTTACAAGATAGGTCCATTATTGACATTTAAAACTCCTCCCACTCTTTAAAAGACAGAAGAAAATGAAGCAATACTAGTGAGCTACCCATATTTCCCTTACTGTTCCATTAAAAATGAAAACTAAAAAAAAAAAAAACCAAAAAAGCCAAAGAAAGAAAAAAAAAAAGAAAAATTATTAGTACAATTCAGATAAGCATCTTTTGTGAAAGGCCTTTACACCACCATCTCCAACATTTCGAAAATCTAAATTCTGAAATGCAATAAGCTTAAGATTAGCTGGTTTGTTTCAGAAATACTTCCAGAAATGTGACTGATCAATTAGGTGTCCCTATATACAAACTACACCTTCTTTATTTTCTGGCTGCTGCTGCTTCTTTCTCTTTTTGTCTTCATATACTGGCCTCTTCTTTGGCACAGAGTCTTTGGATGGCACTTCAACACCTTCAAAACAAAAAAATTGTTAAGAAAATCCAGGTAATTAATAAACAAACTTTGGTTTAAGTGAGAACATGTTTTCCAAAATTGGAAGATGAAGAAAGAGTAGAAAGTTCAATGCATATTTTATCTTTTTTAAAAGTCTGAATTCAAAAGCTAGAAAACTTCTGTGAAGTATAGTTTTTCAGATACTCCTGACAGCTCTCAAAAAGAAGTCAGATAACTGGAGGAAGGGGATGGCAATGAAACAGAAAAAAAAAAAAAAATCCAACTGGATCGTATGACCGCAGGTTTAATTTATCACAAACCTGCATAAAATGTCATGAATACATCCCTTAACAATTTAAGGTCTGCTGTGCAAAAAAATCACTTAAAACCTGTCTACCAATGGTCCAAGTTTCAGACAATTTGGAGTAGCTCACAGGCAGAACTCTTCTTAAATGCTCAAGGTTGCTCAGCAGACAACATTTTCCCTTTTGCTCTGTGTGGGGAGGTTTGTGGGTTTTGATTCGTTTTGTTTGTTTGGGTTTTGGTTTGTTGTTGTTTTAAGGGTTTTTTTTTAATTTTACAATACTGATGGTTTCAGGTATTAAAACAATGCCAGGTTCAATTCACCAGCTTCATCTTTGCCTCACCAGGAAGTGAGAAATATATGTAATATATGTAATATATGAAGGGATTCCATCAAAACCAGAAATTTGGTGCAAAGGTAAATTAAAAACTGAATTACTGCTGCACATTCAATTTTTTTTCAGGTAATTTATATTACAGAGTAATATACATTATCTGAGTAATTTACATTGCAGATTTTACAAAAATCCAGTTGTAGGGGCACATAAATAGAAAGATTCTAATAGCTACAGCAATAACCAAAGCCTTGGTGTATGTTTAAGAGCTCCAAACATTTTACTAGTTACAAAGATTCCTACATTTATACATCCTCCTACCAGTAAAGTGTCAGTTAGTGTACTCAACAAATACACTCAGCACTCACAAATTACTTTCCAGTTGCCAACAATTCAGGAAATTTTACTTACAACATATTGGACAATTTTACTTCATTCCAGTGGAGACACATTATACTTCACAGAAAAACAGGAAAGCTCTTACATACTCCTGATGAATCCCAGAGAAAAACTTATCTTTTCCATGCACTTCCCCCATTGTTTTTGAAGCAAAACAGCACACTTTCTTAATTGAGCATGTGAACTAATTCAACAAGATCCAGATCACTGGTCTTACAAGACCTCCAAGCATAGCCCATGTGCTTTTCCTGGTCTTTAGATTACACCACTTCTTTAAGTGCTTTTTCCTAAGTTTGATAAGTAACATCTTCAAACCACAAGTAGATGTATTAAAAAGCTGGATATTCAAAGTGTAAGCTAAAAGCACAGAAACACAGACACTTAAACCTACTTAAAAAATAAAGGGGAAGGGAGGGCACACACTGCCTTCCTTGACAACAGAGCAACTTCACATGGAATCACTCAGCACTTGCCCTCCTAGCTCCAGATAGGAAAAAAATAAACACAAAGCAATAACAGATATAAAGTTTTGTTGGGTTTTTTGGCTTGGTTTTAATTATTATTCAACTTTACTGCTTACCCTGAGCTTGGAGCAGTTTAAGAGTAGCCTCTGCTCTGGCTCTGGCTTCTCGCTGAGCTTTTGTTAAAAGTTTTCCTTCCTTTTTCAAACGCTCCTTCCTCTCTTTTTCTTTCTGTTTCTTTCTTTCTTTTCTCTCTTGCTCTAATCGTTCCTAGAGAAAGATAAATGAACATGCAGAAACTCTAAAGCATGCTTTACACAAAAGCTGCCCAAGTATCTTCTGTTTACGAGAAACGTATTAAGGATTAATTCACCAACTGCAGCAGCAAGCAGACAGATTAAGGTTACTCTCTCCCTTATTTTATCCTTGAAGCGAGATATACGGTACCTCTTCTTTGCGTTTTGCTTCAAGTTCTTCCAGTCGTCTTATGCGTTCTTCCTCCTCTTTTTTTGCCCTTTCTTCCTCCTCTTTCATTTTAGCCAAGGCCTCTTGCATGGCTTTAACTGTGGCTTTACTGGGACCCTTCTTCTTCTCTTTCTCTTTTTCTTCTTTCTCACCTTTCTTTTTCTTCTTGTCTTTTTTCTTTTTGTCCCCCTCATTGTCATCAGCTACAGAAAGAAGAGGCATACTTTCAAAGATCCCAGAAGTTTCAAAGATACTCTAAGTACAATTTATGTTTCAAATATGATAGATAACATCAAATGAGGAATTTTTTCACTGGCTTCTACATAAACATTTTGTAATGAAAACAATAAAACTCTCTTAAGTCATGGCCTGAAGTCTTAAAGTATCAAAATAACAGGGAAGTGAAAAAGTACTCTTGCAATACAGAAGTATAATCATATACTGTAATGAGAATTCACCATCTGGCTTGTTTTCCCATGTACCTGAACAAACTACAGACCAGAAAACACAGCCACCTATGAGCCAACACAGAGAGGCAGACAAAGCTACCAAATTTCTAGTATTCACAATTCAAAATAAACCAAACTGTCCTCACTGCCTGGCACTTCCCTGGTTAACCTCAGTTAAAAACTACAATATTTAAATTACAGTTTTAGAAACCATGTTACAAACCTTCTGTTCCTGCAGCAGCCTCTCCTTTCTCCCCAGGGCCAGGGATTGTTGTAACTTCAGGAGAAGCCTTCTCTTCAGTTTTTTTTAGAGATTCCTTTGGCTTTGCTGGTTCTTTACCACCTTCTAATTCTTCCTTCTCTTTCTGCTTCCTCAATTTGGCTTTTTCTTCTTCACGTTTTTTTCTTTCACGTTCTTTTTTTTCTGCCTTCTTCTGAGCCACTGTTTTTACTTTGAATGAAGGTTCTTCTTCATCATCCCCACTCTCTGCAGCAGGAGCAGACTTTGGCTTTTGGTTTTTCTTTTGTCCTTTTCTAGATTGGGAAACCTCATCTGATTCATCACCACTCTCGCCTGTAGACACTCCTCCCCCACGCTCTTTACTTTTTTTAATGTTAGTTTCATCTTCTTCTGACAGATTGTGTTTTTTATTTGACTTCTGAGTTTTCCCTTTGCTTTTCTTAAGCTGTGTCTCATGATCATCATCATCACTGCCAGAAAGCATGTCTTGTTTTGCTTTCTGGGCTTTTTTAGATTTTTTATCTTTATCTTCCACTTCCTCACTGTCATAGTCATTTTCCAGATTGGCTTTTTTACTCTTTCCTTTTCTTTTTTTATCTTGTTTTGATATGCTTTCTTCATTGTCATTTTCAACCTGGTAATTAAACAATTCAATAATCAGCCGTGAAAAATTACTTGCTGTCAAGAGCTAAGAGGTAACATTGAGATACATCAAGAAAAACCTCTCTTATTGAACAGAAAGTTTGAAAGCAGTAACTATTCCTGTTGAGTGCACCACACTTCAGCCTATAATTAAGATTTATTCTTATTGGCTTTGAATAATTATCATATCAATACATGGCTTTTTTTGTGATTTACTTTACTATGAAAAGATGATCAAATATAATTAAAAGAACATGCCAGCTGCACGTTTCACATAGGATCTCCAACTACACTGCAACACTAGAAGTTCTCTGGGACAGAAATGTCTCATATTTTAACTATTTCCTATTAAAAAGCCCACCTCCCTCTCAGTGTTCACCTTTCCTGTAGAAGGTTGTTCCCTGTCAACTTTCCCTCCTTGCGCCTCTATTGACAGTTCCTCCAGCTCCTTCAGGATATCATCTTCACTAAAATAAGAAAGAAGTTAGGGCACTTAATCAACTGAATTTTTGGATAATGGCATAAGATCAGACAGGTGGAAAAAACCCAAACTTACTCAAAATCTTGTTTCTTCTTCTCTTTTTTCTTTTTGCCTTTGGATTTCTGCGGCTCTTGATCCTTTGCAGCTCCTGCACCTTCTATCTCAGCAGCAAGGGCATCAATATCAATATCATCTTTTGCACTGAAATGAAGAAAGAAAGCAGGGTTATCACTAGTTCAAAGCATTAAGTTTACATAAGTAGAAGCCATCTGAATAAAAAAAAAATAATGTTTCAAAATGCAAAATCAATCACAAAATATATGCAATGCAGAAAAAAATGCTCCATGTTTAACAAATGATAATGCACTGTTACCTTATTCCACTCACTAGGAAGGGAAGGAAAAATCCTTCACAAGTGTGTTCTGTTTGAAGGGAGGTGGAACAATAAAACACATTCAGTTCTTGCAACCCCAACTTTAAAAGTTTAGCTATGCAATCTGACATAACTTCTTGGAAGAATGTAACTAGACTGTCTGACTTTGGTCATCCAAAAGATGTTTGGCCCTTCAAATCACAAAGTTTTAAAATGAAGCACAAAGTCACAACTAGGGCATCCTACTAAGAGATATTTATCTGCTCTTTCAAACAACCTTTAGCAAACAAAATCTACTGTATTTTTATTTAGCAAATAAGTGAAAGTTCTTTACAGCTTCCAACTCATAATAACAGTTGGCTATGCTTCGCCATCAGACTAAAAATCTTGTTATCTTTCAAGACAAGAAGTCACACAGATTAACAGAGTTCAGCCCCAAGCCAGACTTTAAAGCAGATCATAAAAAAATACTAATGTAGTTGGCAAGCAATCATTTGTACCAGTTACCTTAGTGTTACCTCTCTCAGGCCTACAGAAAGCCAAAAGAAGCTTTTGTCCAGATATTTTACCACCTAATCACACTCACAGTACAATTGTAAGAAAGGAGGCTTACTTATTCCATGTTTCACACAGAGCTTCAGTACTCTGATGCTACTTTTATCACAACAGGCAGTTTCAAAACCTATTTAATCAACAAGTTGTTAGTATTTCACTTAACTGCATCTTAGATAAATGGGCAGAAAGCTGCTGTTTTACAATTTCACTGCCTCATTTATTAGCACCCACTCAGGATAAATCAGACAAAGGCTGACTCACCAAATACCCAAAACTGTATCCAGAAAATAAGGGAAACCAATTTCTTACAGATTTAGGACTTTCAAGATATAACCAAATTCTAAACTACCAAAACTTCAGTTGTGCCAATTTATAAATACATAAGTTCCATCTTAATAAAGAAAACTAAGTATTTAATTATACAGCTACAGATTCTAAAATTCAGTAAGTCTAAGTTGTAGTTCTCTGCAAAAAGGAAAGGGCTGGATTCTTCTGCAAGTGAATGCTGACACTAACAAACATTTTACCAGACATATTGCAAGTCACCAAATATGCAAGTCACCAAAAACTGTCAACATGTGACAACAGCACAACTAAGCAACGAAGTATGTAATTTATTTAAAGGCCAAGACTGATGATTTGTATTTTTAAGATCTTATCTTTTCTTCTGGGTAGACTGAACAAACAAAATAAAAAGCACCACAACAAAGTACCTCACAGTACAGTACTTGTATTGCCAGAGATACTTTTAGTTAAGAGATGAAAAAACACACCTAAAATAAACCTAGTAACACTCCCTCATGCGCTGACTCGATTTGTTATACGTTTGTCAAAAGAAATGTATCTCTCATATAGTTAATGTAAAATCTCTAAAGTAATCATTATCTCCCTCAAGAGAAAAATACACATTTTGGCCATTCTCACCTTAAGATGATTTGATGTTTCAGCAATTAAAGTGTCATTTTTATAAGCAGTTTAACTGGCTCTATCAGGGGTAACAGCTGAAGTAAAAATGCCACTCACTTGTATACCTAGAATTAAAGCTCTAATGTCAAGCTAACTACATTATCCAGGCCTACACATAGGCCTTCAAACTTGTTTTTGCATTAATGACTGAATATCAAGTTTATTAAGCACATTTGCTTTCCTCATTTTCCTCTAGGAGTTAATGGAGGAGACTGAGTCATATCCAAGCTTGAAGTAGCTTGAAAACACCAAAATACATGCTCAGCTACTACTTCTTCCAAGGCGGTACTGCTCCCCTTACTAAAGGATCTTAACCATGTGGTTTTTCAGGTACTAAAGCACCAGGCCTTTAAGCAGCTCATATTTTACATGGATATTATCAAAGCTCACTTCTCACAATGCAGTTTAGCAGAAAGCTATGTCCAAACATAAAACACATGGGTTTTTGGCTACAAGTAAAGAAGATGGCTCTGGTACCTTATGTTTTCCAGGGTACAGGCTTTAAGAAGGTAAGATTTTATTTGGTGTTAAATCAACTCACTTCAATTGAACTTTGAAGAAGAAAACTACTTTAGGGGAAAAAAAAAAATCTCTTAACACTGAAAAAAACTATTTAACAGACATTAAGCTTCAACACCCACCAGCAAGAACACTTTATGAATAATAATAATAAAGATTGCCCAGCTGTCAAAATAGCGGCACCAATACAAAAGTCTTTTTGAACTTGGCTTTCATTGTTTAGTTTCTGAAAAAATAGTCAATGGTTTCTGACAAAAAACAACACCCAAACAAACAAACCACTCAAAATAACCTCTATACTTTCCACTACACTTCCACTTCACTAGGAAGTGACAGAGCAAGCTTCAAATATTTGAAGCCTCAATGAAGTAAGAAGTGAAATTAAGGCTGCACACAATTACATATACTGCTGTATAAGAACTGACAAGCAAAATTATCATTGGAAAGTCAAGGAATTCAAACTAGCTTCCATTACTACAAGTTTATTCCCATATTGATCTTGAATTTCCTTACATTTTAAAACTAATAATATTCCACTAGGATTTCATAAGAGAGTTGAAAAAATTAAGAAGGTGCTCCTCCCACTCCTGGGAAGGTCATACTCCTTTTTATAAGGAACCCACTACACTTAACTATATAACATGTATCACATTTCCTATGGGCATTTGTCGCTCTGTTTTGAACAGCAAGAAGAACGACACAGACTCTCTTGTGAGTTGAACAGGAGAGTTCTTCCTCCTAAGGTGTATTACCTCAGATCTTCTTTTATAGACTAATACGTGAAAGTACAGAAAAGTAAAACTCTTATTGGTTAGTAAACTAACACATCATTATCATTGGTCAGTGGGGTACACCACCCCTTGACCTTCTCTTGCAAGAAAACAAGAAACTGACAAACAGCACCTGCAAGGCTGTTTTCTGTCTCTGAGGATTGTTTTAATTCTTCTTTATGATTTCCCAGGCCACTTTCTCAGGCAAGACTGAGAAAGTAATGTGGCCTGCTATTCCACAGGCACTGTGCTCCCTGCTTCATAGTTAGCATCCATCAGCATTATTAGATACACCATGGAACTCTTTATTGTAAAGGTTTTTAAATAGTCTCCCTACACATATTTCAGAAATCCAAACATTCTTTCAGGAACCTCCTTCTCCAAGATCTCCCAAGGTCTCCATTCAGCCTTTACCACGGTCCAACCCTAAGAGGGCCTGCTACAGGAACCAGAAAGAACCAGAATGCTCACATGGTTTTCAGTTTTAACCTCAAACTGCTTTTGTATGAAGATTTTATAAACAGATTTCACAGCCTCACTACCTTAGACCATTCAAGCTCATAATACTTTGCACTAAAAAAACCCCTCACATTTCCCCAACACAAAAGGCTAAAGGAGGTCTGGAAAACAAAGTGCTACTGCACTGCAGAAGAGTTATTTCCCTGATTTTCCATTGTCTTTGTTTCACAGGTGAAGCCTAAGCCACCTCTGTTATTCACATACTTTGATTCCAGCCTCTGTTTTTGCTGACAGATATAAAACGAGTTTTGATATTGCTAAAGCAGTGTTTCAATGCATTAAATTACAGCAGGAACTAGGTGTGTTTACTTCACTCAAACCTAAACAAGCTGTTTTTAAAAAAAATGGCTACAGATATTTTTCCACAGAGGTCTGTGCCTAAGATAGGGCAAAACTCTACAGTGCTAAAAGACATGTGAGATTCATTAAAGGAGACTGCAGTAATCAGTAACATGTACACAGACATCACTACATTTCATATCTCAAAGTTTGTTATTTTTTTAGAATTACATCAAAAAGAAAAAGTGCTCAACATTTTCTCTACACAATTTCACTGCCTTTTGCCATTTATGCAGGATTACAGTAATGCATTTTTAAAATAACACAGAGAAACATTTACATACTTTATATTGAGAAAATATTTACCTTAACACCCTAAAAATTACATTAAGAACTCAACTGCTTCCCAAAAGGGTTTTAGTACAAGTTGTCAGCACAGACTAATGAAAACCTCTGTTTTACATGGGAGAAGCCACTTGGAGATAGATTCCTGAATATTCATAGGGTCACAAGTTAAATGCTGTGCTAACACAACATTCTGTACTAAACCAGGATCAAATATATCCAGACCATCCCAAATAAGCCCAAGTAAGTGTTTGGAGATTTTTAAGGCAGACATGGGCAACAGAAGAAACAAAGCATCAAATCAGGCCAGTAACAGAAATTGATACCCAAAACACAACCTAAGTTGCTCATGTTGCATGTTAAACAAGAATGCGCAACAACAAATAAAAGCTACAATTCCAAATCCTGCCTCTAAGAGAAAGTATGAAATGTCTTTCAGTGTGAAGATTAAAAGAGCTAGGAAATAAAAGAGCTGTCACCTACCGCTGCTCAGTCAGATGTACAAAGACATCCAGTAGCTCTGCTATTTATAAGATCCCACACAGTTGCAAGCTATTGAGTCAGAAAAGGGAAAAAAAAAAACCTTGTGACTGATAGATGCAGAGTCTGTAGGAAAAAAAAACTCTGCCGTGTTTCTCTTGCTGCTACAGCAAGGAAACAGTATTGAAGACTAGAAACACAGTTTAAAAGCAAACAAACCAACCCCTCAACTAATACATTGTATCTGCCAAAAAACATTAAAAACACCTTAAGGTGTTTGGCTTATTTTATTTGGGGGCATGTTTGGGTTTTTTTTAAGATGAGAAACAAGCACAGTTTTGAATCAAGTTCTTTTTCTGATGCAATGGCCTGCAACAGCCAGAACCTAGAAATTCCCTGTGGATGCCATCTGGATACCAGAGCTGACCCTAACACAAACTCTGATTTGCAGACACTGAAATTCACATTAATCTTAGTTTTCATATTCTAGGGTTTACTCTAGTCTTTTACAGGCATGCTTTCCCATTTTTGCTTACAAAAACCCCTCACACAGTGAAGTTCACTGTTTCTAATACTTGTTCACAATTAGCAAGATTTATTTTTAAATTCTGAAGTTCCACCATTTCTTTTAGTCTATAATATTAGGTGTTCATCAGTGCACCGCTCACTGGAACAGAAGCTGTAATGCTCCATTCAAGATTTAAACTTAAAATTCTCAAATAACAAAAAATATCAATGCTTCCTAATAAAATACGTCGGAACAATTACAAGTACATTTTAACTATTTATCACTTCTCTCTTCCATGGAAGTTTAAAAACTTATTTTAAGTACTGACAGAGTTAATATATTCATCATTAAGGGATTTTCATAGTATGAACCTGCCATACTAAGGACAGATACTGTCTGCAATACAATCTCTGGAACAGACAAATCTAGGCATGGAAATTTGAAAGACTTCCTCAGCACTGCCCAGGAAAACAAAGCTAAATGCAGGAAGACAGAACTACAGCTACTGAAATAAGAGTTAATAAGCTTTTATCATTTATCTTTGTGCAGTGAACTTCTGCAGCTAAAATGCATAATTGCCCTTCCTTGCCAAACAAGATCCTCCAGCTTTCCATGCCAGTTCTAGTGAAGGAAAGCCAACTGACCAAGAGCATTTCACAGACTCTCTAATAAGAGACAAGCTCGTCATATTAGCAAGACCACCAGCAAACAGTTCTTAAGACCACACACAGTTGTGACTTCCAGTACACTTATTACAGTACCTACAATATATCTCCCCAAACACAGAGAAAAAACTTCATTATAAATAGGCACCGTGCAGCTACACGTGACAGAGATGGCATCCTGACTAGGCAGCAGTGAGATAAAGGGCAAAAAAGCTACTAATCCATTCATGAACTGAAAGAGTGAAGCAACAGGATTATACAAAGGAGCTGAGTTGCCCTCACTCATATCCATTTGACTCTATTGAAAGTAAGTAAACGTAACTGCTGAAATTAAATGAAAGAATTCAGCTTGAAACGAGACAAGCCCCAAACTACTGGAAATCCAACTTCCAGCTTTGCAAACAAAGTCGATAACACTTTCCTGCTGAAACCAAAGCTAAAGTGTACCCACAGACTAACCAATTACAAGCACTTTTTGATCTACTGCACTGAGCGACACAAACAGGCTTACTTGTGCTTGCCTTCATCTTATAGTTAACATGCTAATTCAAATCACACTAAAAATCTTTTACTTAGGTTTTCAGCTGCCTCTGTTAAGGTGAAGTTGAAAGGTAAAAAAACACTGTACAATTAAAAACAGACTGAAACAAAGAAATTAAACCTTCATGTGAAAGAGGCAGAAGAGTCAGCAAGTTGACACAGCAAGAAAGTTGCATCACTGTTGTAAACTCACTGCCCACATTCCTGCATAATCAGAAGTTCATTTTTGCTGAGGCAATCTTGGAGGTATTTCATCAGTTACATGACACCAGCTCTTCTAACTGCCTTCAAAGAAACATCACTGTCATTAAGTAATTTTGTTTGCTTAAGAAAAAGAATTCCTTGGCCTTCAAAAAGACTGAAGAGAAGCTGAACCATCTCTTTCCATGTGTTTGGTTTTGCAGTAGTTTCAGACCAAGTAAAACTAATAGCTCTAGTCCGACTTTTATCATTGTTTCCCCAGAGCACCTTATCCATCCTCCACATGTGTGAGCTGTACGCTCTTTAATAAGATGCATTTATGAACACAAGGTTATCCAAAACCAGCAAGTTACCAATGCTAAATGACATACTTGTAGTTGTTTTCATCTGTAGTATTGATATTGTTTTAAAGACAGAATGCCACTCGAAGTTCTTCTACAGCAACTGGTCTAAACTGTGTCAAAACATAAGCCACTATGGAAGTAATCATTTAGTTGTTCAAAACCCTGCATCACCAACTTGTTCTTTAAGTGGGTTATGAAATGAAAAATGCAGACATCTGCTGGCTCAGCAAGACTATTCAAAACATGAAAACAAAGCCCTGGCCTTTTTCTCATTTTGGCCTATCAACGTACATCAACACCACAAGCTTCTTTTTTTTTTGGTTTTGTCTTTTCCTCCACTGAAAATATTTAATTTACATATGACTGAGACAGTTTGAAATTCAGGAAAAAATGAACTGTGCTCCTTTCTCAGCCCAGAAAATTAAGGAGTGTCCACATGAGCACCAGCTGCAACCCATTGCTGCTGAGAGTGCATAAAGAAGAAAAATAAAACCACAGCCCTAGAAATAGGGCACCCTCCTCTTGCCTTTCCCACTAGGGTGCAGCAGAGGGAAGAACTGACTTCCTTGCCCATTCCCAACTACACTTCCCCTCTCATCAGGCTCAGGCAATCCTGCGGCCACAAGTCCATGCAGAAAACCCTTTTTGGGCAGCCGATGAAAACACACACCTGATTTGAACTGTGGGCCCATAAGCACCGAATGCACTGCAACAGAAGCAGGTGCAGCTGGGGATAGCAAGAGTAACACCACAGGGTTTGAAGTGTCCAGTAGCTCAACTGAACCGAGTTTTACATGAAACTACACCTTGTGATTTTTCATAGATGAAGGAAGCTGGTGAAGCTACCTAATTACATTAGAGCAAGGAAGTATAATCTGACTAAAAGGATAATTGCTTTTCATTCAAGCTCCCAAAACAATGATTCCATTATTAATTTAAAGAGTCATGCCCTCTCTTACAAGTTTGGATGGGGAAAAAGAGTGGCATAGTTATCAGCTAAGCAAAACCTGAAAAAAAGAGGACTACACCTTTAACCCACACAGATTCTAGAAAAATAAGAAGTCTGCTTCATAAAACTCAGATTAAAAAAACCAAAAAACACAACAACAACAATTAAACCAAAAAGGAAGAAAAAAAAAATCACCAAAAAGGGGAAAAAAAGTGCACACCACAACCACACAACCTAAAATTTCCATTTAAACAAAGGTATAGCAAAACTTCAAGATAAAAAGCTTATGTTGTGGCTAGCAGCTGGCAACAAATCTCTCTGGAATAAAGCAGCTCTTCAAAGTTCAGTTTGTGTTTATATCTCAAAATATATAATGATGACTAAAAGCATGGAATATGAAACACTAAGTAAGAAACTAAGCTTCCAATCTTCCCTGAACAAGTTATTTTGGGGTTTTTTTTGTTTAAGAAAAGTGCAAAGACAACAGAAACTACCACCAAGTTCAGTGTTTCACAACTTCCATATCCTACACATCTCACTGTATAAAATCAAAATACATCACAAAAACACCACTTAAAACAACTTCAGAACAACACTTTACATTGCCTATAATCCCAAAGAGCAAACGACGTCCCCCTACATTAGCTGTAATTAAAACCAACACTCCATCTTACAGCATATATTTAAAGAAACATATTTCAGGCTTTCAGAAGTCTTCAGAGAACTGAAACAACGAATTCTGCAATTCCTGATGGCTTCCAATGTACTATTTTCATACTTTTCATAAATAGTAGTTATACATGAGATTTAGATGCCATCATGAACATAATGAAAAGAATAAAGATTTCCACAAGAAAAGCTGCTTCTTACAATATCCCTACTGTAATACAGTGTTTTTTGGTTTATGCTGCCCTTACCACAGATATTTCATGATCCATTTAGACTTTTTACAATGATGCTTTGCTTTAAAATAAAATCCAAAAAGTATATATGGTTTTCTTGTAAATATGAAATGCCTGTGTTAAAAACTATAGGCTTGGGGGGAACAGAAATATAAATTTGCATAGAACAGGACAACAAATTTCTGTAATGATGCATTTATTTTACATTATATTACTACATCTTTCAGTATAAAATCTTCCATCTTCCAGATGAGATTGGAAAAACAAGGATTTCAAGGGTTTATCAGCTGTTCTCCTTGATGGAGTTGCAGAAAGCTTTGCTTGTGGAAATATTTTTGAGAAGCAGATAAGTTACTATACTCTGGTGTACAGAATGTTTCCAAACTACATTCTAACCTTCACGGAACTTTCCTACACAGCCCTGAGGTTTTACTTAACACACTAATAGAAAAGGAACCAAAGAGACTGACTAGTAGACAATACTGGACAGAAAGCAATACACAGCATCAGTAAGAGCACTGTCTGTCTTATTTTAGCATCAGTGTTCACTCTTGGCTGCAGCACCTGTAATTTCTAAAGCAATAAACATGAATGATCAGAGTGGAATGCCTAGGCAACAGGTCACATTATTAAAGGGCAGAAGAATAAACACAGCTAAATACTACCTACTGGAAACTAAAGAAAACTATTAAGAGAAAAAGAAGGTGACTTAAAGCTGGGAGAAGAGAAAAATACATGAAAAGCTAACACTTTCAAAGAGCCATGTTCTATGCAAGCAATAATCTGTAACATAGAATACAAAGTACACTCACTAGGAAGCCTACAGCAGCAATTTGAGGCTCAGATTCAAAGCAGAGTCCTATAGTTTAAAATAGCCTTTCTGCACACATTAAAAAAAATTTCCTAACTAAATTCCAAAGACAGTAGGATAGACAGAACCAAGGATAGAACCTTGATGTACTTTCTGCCATTACAACCATATCAAAGAGCATAACACTCCTCCCAAAAGGAGACTATACATCAGAGGACGTGCTCTTCAATTAGGAAAGCTTGAAAACTTGGATATCTCATCTTTTTATTGAAATACATGCTATAAAATTTCATTTGAAAATCAGTGATCAGCACAAACACAAAAATTCTAAAGAGGAAACAATTAAAACAACTTCCTACAGCTTAGGAGCTATTTTGACCCAAGACACTCTCCACCTTTACAGAGCACCTAACACACTACAAAGTGACCATATATCTGACCATTCTAGATAAATATGTTCTTCATTGGCAGATGCACAGCAATCAAGCAGCAAAAGTTACTAACAGTTCCAGAAGGGCAAAACAGAGGTGCTGGTATAGTATGCACAGATTTGTAGTGTTCAAGTAGCAATATGTATTCATAACAGGCTACAGTCTTGCATTTTCATTCTTTTCTTGCTCATCACAGCTATCATCTCAATCACAGTCTTGTTATAGAAACAGGGTATAACTACATAGGGACAAAATTCATCCTGAGCCTCATTTCCCAGCACACTTATCAAAACCCATTGATATAGCCGCTACTGTACTCAGTGGAAACAGGGGAGGAGGAAACTCCACTGCAGAAGTCAAAGCTATGGAGATGAGGGGAGAAAGAGTAAAGATTGCTTGTACCTTACATAATTTGTCTTAGTGTGTTGAGCAGAGAATCTCCTTCCTGTCACCACATCAATTCTCAAACAAATATTCACAGCATAAACATAACCACCTGCATCCTTCCCACATGCTTCCTCTGCACTACAAGTTGTGCCCATGAGCTGCCACATGCTTTGGGAGCTGCAGCCAAAAAGGATGTAAGAAACCGTACCTGTAACATAACTGTTGGGAAAAGAGAGGAAAAGGAGGGAATAAATAGCACAGAACTATATGGCACAGAAATGAAGATGCAGCAAACAAATCCAACTGGAAGCCTTTGATTACACAGTGCCATTCCTCTCTCACTTTATCAGAAATGAAGACTGATGGAGGACTTTAAAACTCCAAATTGCACAGATGCAAACATGCAGTGCATCCTCTCTCTCAGGGGAACTTGACATCCACAAGGATGTCACCTAAAACCAAGACCACCAGTAAATGAAAGTTACCTCTGCAGGTAACACCTGTTCCAAAACATCACTAGCCTTCCAGGTCCATCCTCACTTCCATCCCTCAAACCCCCTGCTATAAAACACCTCCAGTGTAACCATCTTGTCCTCTTTTCTCAAACACATGCCTGTCTGTATTTTTCTTCCACATCATCCCTCTCCCTCCCATACAACTGCTAGCCCTGTGACAGTACTGTCAGTGCTAGGAGCAATTCCTAAGCTTGGTACCGCATTTCCAAGACCTCAGGACTAAAGCCTATCAAAGCTTACTTTGGCTGAACTTCTGACCTGCCTGCAACTGTTCCTTGATTTAGCTGTGACAGCAATTTCTCTAATTAACCAGGTGCCTATGCCTAATTGGTTCTACTTTTGTTTATCTGGGCACGCTGCAACCATAGTTTCAAACAGAATCAGTCACAAACAGTCACTGCACAGAATGAGATATTTACAAGTCCACAACAATAATGTAGTGTAGAGAAATACAGGCCTGGTATGGGAGCAGTGGCCTTGAGAAAGGAAGAGACAGAACACAGCAGGGCACAGGCATAGATGATAAACAGAGATGGCCTCTACAGACTCGGCACAGGACACCCCACAACTTGAGAGACGCTGGCTAAAAGAAACACAGACCTGAACAAAATTGGTTTTAGGGGTAATAAACAAGAAAGAAATAGTATTCAATACACAGTGCCTTTCTCTTACTTGGATGTACTGTGGAGGTACCAATGGAGGTAGCTTCATGGAATAATCAGTGAAGAGCAAAGTCACATTAACAAGCATATAAAAATGATCTCAAGTGGATCCTAGAGTGAGGAAGATGAAACCATAACCATGAGCAATCACACGTACCCAGTGAAGGACACCTGATGCTGACAGCTCTCTGCAGCAGCTCACCACCACCACCAGGATGAAACCACTGACCTTAGGACTTGGCAACAGGGAGCATAATTACTGTAACTGCACTATTATTCCTTCTTTTTTGCAACATTAAGATCTGATGTAATAATAATTAGGCTCTCAAGATTTTAACTATTCTAACAAGAAATTCTTGACCTTTCCTTTAAGGTATGCTTCCATTTTTAGACATAAACAACATTTCACGTGTAGCACATGAGAGAGGCCTGTGCTCAGTAATTTACAGAAATATGTGCTGAGATACACAGAGGGAAGGAAGTATCCAGCAGGCACCAAGACTCTCAAAGTGTTCCCTGCACACCAACAGCTATCCCTGAAACAGCCCCAAGAACCAGAGTTTTTATACCTGAAGGCTCTTTCATGCATCTGAGATCTACCACACTGCGTACCAAGATGAACACTAGGTCTTCTTTCCTTTAGAGCACAGACATCCCACCCTTCCCTCTTCACACTCAACTTACCTCCTCACCAGAGCTGCTCCCAAGATATTCCTGTGAAATACAGCCCGTCAAACAAGTTGATAATGACACTAAAAAGCAACACACACGGCATGGCAAAAGGCATCAGGAAAAACAGCCAGATGAGGAAAACACCTCACTGAGAAAATACTCATTAGTCAGAAAGTATCGGCAAAACCAAAACAGTTTATACCCTAATCTGAAACAAAAAGTAACAGCCTTAAGTAAGGATCTGTACATGCCTAAGCAATAAGAAGTTCTTAGAAGTGAAATAGAATTTTGTGACACAGCTGTCATGGGGAAAACTTTCAGAGGAGAAACACTTAATGGCTCAAGGAAAAAAGGTTGTAGTTTCTAGTTCATACACATTTCAAGACATAAGTTTTCATTTAACTACCTGTCACCATTAAAAGCTAGAAACACTCTTTAAACTGATTGTTTCTTTGTATTGTTACTTTATAGTGACAAGTAAAAATACATTCCCTCCTGCTAGTGTATATACACACAATGTCATTCGGTCAGCATTCCATATGGTTAATACAGCTGCCTTTATAGGAAACTCTTCCACACAAAAAAGTTCACAGATGGGTATTGTCCACGACGACATGAACATGACGACAGAGGCTACTCTCTTATCCTCCAATCACTAAAATATCCACCATTTGCATTTATTAAGCAAGCAGATGAAACATGTAGATATCACTGTCACAGCACGATCTATAGCACCAACTCCCAGTAAGAGATAAAGAATAATTAAGAAACCCACACTTGAATCACCTCAATTGCACTAAGCAGCTATTTTTCAGGTGGAAATCGAGCGGCCTGTCCCTTCACGGACAAACACACGCACGGCCGGGCCGAGCCGGGCCTGGCGCGCCCCGCCTGCGATGAGGCCGCGAGCCCCGGCCGGGCCCGGCGCCTGACTCAGCGCCGTGTGGGCCGTGTCACGCCGCCGCGGGCGTCCCGGCCCGGGGGTCTCTGCGGCGGGACGGGTAAGTGGGAGGGGGTTTCCCCGTATCCCTCACCTCTCCTCGCTCCGGTTCTTCTGTTTCTTGCCCATGGCGGCAGCACCGGCGCGCAACCCCTCAGCGCTGACCGCGCGCCGCCCCGCGCACCGCCCCGCGCATATGGCACCGCCGCGCGCCGCGCACGCGCCCGCCCCGCCCCCGGTCCCGGCCCCGCCCCCGCCGCGGGCCTCCGCGCGCGACCGCCCCCTGCCGGCCGGAGGGGGAACGGGCGCGGCGCCAGGTGCGCTCGGGCGCTCCAGAGACCGAGCGGCTCCGTGAAACCGGCTTTGTTCGCCTCCGTTTGCATCTCGGACAGCCCCCGGAAAATGTATAAGTGACGCCCCGAATCTTGTCGTTTCCCTCCAGGTCTTCAGGCAGCCCCGGAAAATGTCTAAATGTTTCCCGCCAGCCCTCCTTTCTTCCCAGGGGCCGCAGGACTTCCCGGCACGACTGTGGCCCGTTTGGCCATGAAACCTGACTAGTAGTCAAAATAAACGCGTTTGAAAAGGTTTTACCTGGAGACAAATGGGACAGCTAAGCTAAAGTGGGGGAATGGAGAGGCTAAGGGGGAAGTTTTTAAGGAGCAGGGCAGCAGTATAGTGACCAGGAAGTAATTTTGCTGCGGGACGTGCACAGGACACCGCCCCGAGCCCTTCACGGGGCTCCGCTACTCCATCCCCAGCACCTCCCCGGCTACCTTGTAGGCGAAGTGTAACCAGAACTGTGCACCCTGAGGTGACTGGCCTTTTCCTAACCGGGGCGCCTAGGAGGCAGCACTGGGTCTACGGCAATGACCTAATGGAGCTTCAGGAATGGGAGACATTCAAAGTACGGCAATTCTTTACCCTTTCCCGGATTTTCTCAGTGCACAAAGCTTTCACTCCCACTGCCCTCCAAGGAGCCCAGCGAGCACGGACGGAGCTGCCCTCTCTCACAGGAAAGCCCGGGTCCTGCTGCTGCGGGGCAGGAGGAGGTGGTCGAGGTTCAGAGAGACAGAAAAGCGAGGCAGCAAGCACCGGAGCGGAGGGACTCCCAGGTGCGACCTCACCTTCTTGTGGCCACCTTCCTCCGGAACAAAGCAAGATGGAGCAGAAATCACAATGTTCACAAGCGGCACAGACATCATTTTATGTATTTATTTAATAGGTTTAAAAGGAGCTGCACGTGTTCCGTTGTTGTCATCACAAAGCCCACTGTTCTCTACACCTTTCAGCCTCAGGATCACCACCTCCATACGGTTTTGCTCCCTAGCACGCTGACTTCTTACTTCCCTCTGCCTTTATACAGCTGTAGCTCCTTATCAGTCTCTCCCACCCAAGCCCAGCTGACTGCAGATAAGGCCGAGTTTATCTTCCCACCACGCCTTCTCCGTGAGAGCACTTCGATAGCGGGAAGCCAGATTTCCAAGAAATAAGAAAGCAAAACACGTGTGTTGGATTTTGTTTGGTTGGGTTTTTTTGGGGTTTGGGTTTTTTTTGTTCCTTTTGCTTGCTTTAAAAAAAAAAAGAAACAAAAAACAACAACAACATGCTTTAATATCCCATTACTTATATCAGCGGATCTTCCACCGCACTTAGAGGAAGAAGCAAAGAGACAGCGAGCCGCAGCTGCTGCATCACAGCGCGGTTCTCGGCGAGCCCGCCGGAGCTGCACGGCTCCCGAAGCGTGACTTACCTCACGCCATCGCTCTGGGACCCGGCCCCGCCGCTCCCGACCGCCACACCCCCGCCGGGGCCGGCCTCGGCCTCACGCCCAGCCCCGAGCAGGAGTCCCCCAAAGAGCAGCGGAGGCGGCGGGGGCTGCCACCATCCCCTCCGCAGCCACCAGAGCCGCCAACGAGACGGGAAACAGACTTGGAAGCAGAGGGCGTGCTCTGCCCCTCTCCTCTCGGCCAAGCCCCGCCCCTCGCAAGCACGGCGCGATAAGAAACCGCGGCGCTCTAGCAGGCGGGTGCTGGCGGAGGCGGGGACGGCTCGGGGCGGAGCTGCGACGGCGAAGTGGGTGGGGCGGCCGCCTGGGGCGGGCTCCTAGTCCGCGGCTCCCTCCCGCAGGTGCGGCCTACACACGCACGCACATACGCACGCACGGACGCACGCACCCGGCACGGGGCGCGCGCGCCCGCGGGCCCGCAGCCAGTCAGCCGGGGGTAGTTCCGCGGGTGCGCGCGCGGCCTCCCGCAGGGACGCGCTCCCGCTTTCCCGGCCAATCATCGCGTCTGGGGGGCGTTCCACGCGCGCGCGGTCCGCCCCGCGCTGACTCTCGCGATAGCGGCGGAGGGGCGCGGCCGGCGCGTGAGGAAGCGGAGGGTGAGCGGCGGGTGCCGGGACCGGGTCGGGGTCGGGGTTGCGGCTGCGGCCGCGGGCGGCGACACCAGCAGCACCGCGCCTGGGGCAGGGCGGGCGGTGCGGCGCCCCTGGAAAGCCCATCTTGAGCCGGGTGGGTGGGTTGTCTGTGGCGTTGTGTGTAGCGACTCCGCGGAGGGAGGCGCGCGGCGCTTGCGCAATGTTCCCCCCGTGTGCCGCCTCCCTCGTCCGGGACCCCGGCGCCCCTTCTCGGCCGAGCGCGTCCCCGCCGGTGGTGCCGAGGCTCCCAGCTGTGTAGAAAAAGCTTCTTGGCCCGCAGGGTTCCGCGACTTGGGAGCCGGCAGACTGCTGGGCAGTTCGGATTGCAGTGGGGACTGGCGGGGGCTGGTCCTGTTTTCCTTCCTGATTGTTCGGAGGACGAGCCTCCCCTTGCCCCAGCTGAGCAGGGTCTCTCTGTCGCCTGGGGGACCTGCTGGTCTCTGATCCTCGCCGGCAAGGTTCATGTTCCCTCTGGAAACACAAGGAAGGGGGAGGGCAAACAGAGTGTGGTTAGCGGCTTTGGGAAGAGGGAATGTGGCGGTGACACGTGTGGCAGCGGGCTGGGCACTGCTGGTGCTGCGGTACGCCTCGACTGCAGCCGTCATCTGGGTACTTTTCCCGTCGTTACTTAAAATGTTTCTCTTGCCTGCGTATGCAAGGTGTTGACAGAGCCAGTGCCGCTGGCAGTTCGCCTGCTTTGAAATACGGCCAAGAGAGTACCCTGGAACCCAAATTCAGTACGTCAGATCCGTGGTCAGAAGGTTGAGAGTCTGAGTAGGGTGACTGTGCATTGTCACTGTTTCAAAACTCTCAGTCACTGCACTGAGAATTTTCTGCAGTGTAAGTTTATTGGGGGAAGCAGTCGATTGTGTTGTCACAACTCTTTATGCATTCTCTTTAGTGTTTTGTGTCTTTTGATGTGTTTGGGCAGGGAGAACTTTACAGAAAATTATTTTGTTTTTATTTCTTCACACAGCAATTAGGTAGTGGCTTTTAAATCCTCTTGCTGGCTGCCATAGGGTGCTGTTTGGAATAACAATTTTCAGGAACTAATTAAAACAATGTATTGGCCTAGAGCATTTGCAGTTGAGCACCTTGTCTTTCTTGTAGCTGAGGAGTGTTAATTCAGATTTAAATATGTTAATGTGTCTGAGAGACTTAAAGTAATTGCATTTAAACTGCTGCCACAAACTTACATACTGAGTTTTGCTTAGACTTATTCTGAGACATACATCCTCCCAGCAGCTTGAAGCTTTCCAACTGAATCTTCCTGTTTCAGAATATTTAAGTAGGTACATCTGGCTCAGGATGAGCATCCTTTTGGAACTGGTGAATTTTTCTTCTTTATATTAGCAGTTTTAGGTTCCTGTGTGCTTTCAGTAGCTGCCTTTGGGGCTGAAGTAATAGGACTTGACTTGTATCTTTGCCATCTATATTCACCATGAAAGTATTTTCCAAAGTGGGTTGCATCAAAAAACTATCTGCTAACTACTCCTGTCTTCAAATAGCTTAGCACTTTGTTTTTCTGTAGTGTGAACTGTAAGCAAAGAGAGATCAGAGTTTTAATTACGTGTTTGTGTAAATGTTAATTCCTTGTATCACTGTTTCCACAGCTCTGAAGAGACCACTTTCCAGCTAAAGATGGCTGCTGATACCTCTGTTGATATCCTTCAAAAAGTTCTGGAGAATGAAATACTTCAGACCACCAAGGTTGTGGAAGAACATCTGGATGCTGAAATACAGAAGCTGGACCAAATGGATGAAGATGAATTGGAACGCCTTAAACAGAGGAGGCTTGAGGCACTAAAAAAGAGCCAGCAGCAGAAACAAGTAATTTCTGTAGTACAGACTCTTCATGTGTAGAGACTAGTAACAGACTTTTTGGAAACCCTTGGGAAATTGTATATGTGAACTGTTCTGGGGTTGTCTGGTTGGTTTTGTGGATTTTTCCCTCTTTCTCTCCTTTCTATGCTTATTAATTTTAAATTATCCAGGCAAGTAAGTGTCTGTCCATGTGTGCGTGCTTTGTGTTTTAACAGGAGGAGAGAAGCACCTCTGTGATTGTTACAATAAGGGTAGGATAACAAGTCTCATACAGAGATTTGAGTGTGTCCTTGTTCACTGAACATTGCTATTTGGAAACACAAGTCTTTTGGGCAACCTAGCCATAAGGCTTTAGGCTCCTTTTGAAGTGTCTTTCTTCTGAAGCTTCTGGATTGCTACTACATGTGATATCTGCACTGCTGTTAAGGTATTTTGTAGAAGAGTGGAACAGGATTTTCCCTTGTTCCTAGGCTAGAGTCATTTGTCACACTCCTTCTAAGCCAATGAAATGTTGTTGTTGTATGACTGCTCATTTCTTCTTACAGGAAGGAAGTTCACCCTTGGAACCTGACACCTCCTGTCAAATGAGGTGGTCTTTATGCTCCCTCAGAGCTCTTTCTGAACAGTAGTTTACACCATAATTTTGGTAATACATGGTGTGAGACCTGAATTCTAAGTAGGGAAGCTGTAGGTTTCTCAGCTTATTCCATCTGAGCTAACCTAAACAAGAAATTGATTGTGGTGTAGGGAAAGTGACTTGGCTGAAAGGAGATGCCTGGCTGTGATGAAGTCCTTAAAAGCTGATGACAGACTTGGAGATGGAAAATGTCATGGCATGGCTGGGATGCTGGGGGACAGGCAGCACCAGTAGCTTTGGCTCTGTAAACAGGGAAGTGGAGAAAGTGGCACCCTATTTGCTTGTCTTCAGAAGTTGAATTTATATTTGATTCTAGTGTTTGCCTTTTTCAGAAGTCATAACTTTATTCACATGTCCTTGGATGTGAATATGTGATAGATCTCATGCAAAAACATTTTCATGTCATTTGGTCTTAAGTCACTGTTCTCACACACTTTCAAATGCAAATGTGAAGTAGGATACTGCTCAGTAAAAGGAGTTTGCTGTCACACTATTTTGGAATAAATTTGTGGAGAGGGAAATTAATGCATAATCACTGTTGAGGGATAAGTGAGTTCTTGATTTGCAGCATGATGACTTCTTCATATGCTCATACTTCCATGAATTTTTAATGTATACAGTATTCAGGAGATTCTTTGTTCTATCTTTATTTAGCTTACAGGATATCTTTGGTTTGCTTGGAAACCTTTTTTTTTCTTTCACCTTCGTAAGACAAAACTGTAAGATTAAGAACAGTGATTTATCTATATTTTTTCCACATTCAAAAATGAAGGTTTTTGTCAAATTTTGTCATACTGCACTACTTCTAATCATTTAGATTAGTCTGTTTAAATACACTGCAATGAACTTTTAATAGTGTGGAGGCTGTGAATTTTTTTCTTAAGTGCGTTTGTCAAAAGTATGGAGGATTAGCTTTTTGGAAACTGTATTTGCACACTTAATCAAACAGTTTTTGAAGTTACCTCTAAATTTTAGCTTTGGCATTCTGTTTCTCCATGGATGTTATGACTAATGGTGCATGTGTTTTCTGAATGATTTTATGTGAGCCTGGTTCATGTTAAGATCCCATCAGTGTATATTTGATAGGTAAACATCATCTATTGCACTTGAGTTACTAGGCTTTTTTCCTCACTGATTTTTTTCATAGAGTAAAAAATTAAAGTAAATGTATTTGACTAAGTTTAAGACGAGTTCATTGAGTGTACAAAAACATTTTCAAATGCTAAGAGTTTTTGTTGAATTCTTTGAATTAGTCCTGTCTTACTGAGAGGCTGCATTGCAGAATTTTATATAGCTCTGTATAAGATTTGTATTTCCAAATAAGCTAAGTGGCCTTATCTGTGTATTTTCAAAATAAAACTAAAGGGGAAGAAGTAATTTGTTTCTCCACTACTGCATGAAGTGAGTTTTCACTGCAGGTCCCCTTTTCCATTTTCTAAAAGCTGTAGAGTTTGCACAATAGATAGACTAACAACCTCCATACTAATTATTTGCTTTTATGTTTTCCAAAAGGAGTGGCTTTCAAAAGGACATGGAGAATACAGAGAAATCCCAAGTGAGAGAGACTTTTTCCAGGAAGTCAAAGAAAGTAAAAATGTGGTTTGCCATTTCTATAGAGATACAACGTTCAGGTATAGTAAATAAGCTGTGCTGAAGAAACCTTTTGTTTAAAGATGTCTACAAAAACAGATGTGGTTTTTTTTTTTTTTTCTTTCAAATCCCACTCATGAACAGGCATTTTTAGAAGTATTCATGTTGCTTCATTACAAATCTCTTTTCTTGTCACTTTTCAAGACATTTGCTTTTTTAAAATGCATTTTTTCACTACAGTTAATCTGAACATGATTTGACAACAATTAATACTCTGCTATATGGATAGTTGATTAGAACACAGATGTATAACCTCTTTGGCAGTATTTGAGAGACTGCTGTGTTTCATTATTGATTTAGTTTGAGACAGCCAGGTCTGTAAATGTAGACCATACAAGAGCAGCATTTCAAAAAGACAGCTCTATTCCATCTATTATTCTAGAAAGAGTTATTCTCTTTAACAGAAAAAAAATATAACCAAAATCTTGTCTAGGCATCTTGAGAATTTAACCTTTTACTGTGGAACGGAAGGATCAGTTGCAGCTGCTTTCCCTTTGTGCCTGTGCCTTTGTGGTTCTGTTTTTAGAGTGTGAGACACCTAGATCTGAGAATATGTGCTGACTCAGAATAGGAACCCAAACTAAGATGTCCCAGTTCCTTGGGAGAACTTCAGAAGTTCTGGGTTGTAAGCTGTTCATCACTGTGTCTCTCTCAATCAATGTGTTCTGTCACAATGCAGCTGCAAAGTAGAGTAGTTTATTGAAGGAGGAGCCAGTCAGTTGTCCTGGTTTTGGTTCTTAGGGTTTTTTTCCCACCCAAAGATGTTATGTTCTCCCTAGCTTATAGAAGCAGCCTCCATGTGAGAAATTGAAAGAGGGGATATTGCAGTGAGGTATCTGTGTCCTACATTTCCCAAGTGTTTAAAGCAGATCTTTTTGGCTAACTTTTACTCAAGAGTCAAAGGCTGTCACTGCAAATATAGTAGTAGCTTAAGGTAGGTTTGGGTTCTTGTTTCCTGAATCAGTGAGGTCTGTAGGCTCAGACAGGAAAGAAGGAACTTTGAGAAAGTGTTTTTTAATGTGTGTGTCATGCTGACAAACAGGTTGAAGCTCTTGTGTTTGGTTTACCAACCACTGTATCAAGCTGCTTTCATCTTTGTCAGTCCAGCTTTTTGATCTGTCCAGCTCTCCTCTTGAGTTTAAGAACAGTCACATCACAGAGTTCATGCAGTTCTTGCCAAACCACTTAAAGACAACCCAGAAAGCTGAGATTTGCAGTCACAAATCTCTGTGATCAGACAAGAATTTTGAGCGGTTCACATCACTGTCCCATAGCTGAGAAACAGTAACTGTATGCTCACTCCTATTTCATGCCAAGAGAGAAGCAGAGTATTTTTGCCTTTAGCACTACTGTGCAAAGCGGTCTGTGCAAATTGCTTTTTTTTTTTCCGCTTACACTGAGTTGCTGTATCTCAGCTGTGAAGGTAGTGACTGCAAAAATCCAAAACACTGTAACCCATTGAGAGTACTTCTCTGAAGAAATCTTCTATAGAGAAATTTTTCCAGTTGACAGGCAGTGAAGCTAGAGCTGGAACAAGAGAAAGAAATGTCATCAGTAAGTGCCGGCCTCAAGAAATGAGAGCAAGGCTTCCAGGTGTATGGAAAGTAATTAGGAAGAAATTAGAGAAAGGGATAGTATAATTGTACAGCAAAGGTGCTCCAGGCTGTTCCATTATTAGTCATTAAATCCAGCTCCCTCTGAAACATAGTTTATCTTGAAACTAAATTCTCAATTACAAAGGTCACATCTAAGTATTAACATGATAGAATTAGCTCTTTATTGCTCCTTTTAAACTTTCTCTCAAACGCATATTCTTCAGCTTATTCATTTTAACACTATATATTTCGGGTTAATTTTTCCACAGGTGCCAAATAATGGACAAACATTTGACTGTATTGGCAAAAAAGCACATTGAGACAAAATTCTTGAAATTAAATGCTGAAAAATCTCCTTTCTTGTGCGAGAGACTGCGCATCAAAGTAATTCCCACTCTAGCACTAATAAAAGATGGAAAAACACAAGACTACGTTGTGGGCTTTACTGACCTCGGTAACACTGATGACTTCACTACAGAAACCTTAGAATGGAGATTAGGCTGTGCAGATGTAATTAATTACAGGTAATTAAGTGTTTTGTGATTCTTTTCAGATAAAACACAAAGAGAATGAGCTTGCAGATGGGAGAATATGAAAGGTTGTAACTTCAATGTGTTGTACACTATAAAAGACATCTAAGAGTTGAATCTAGTTACTTAATCTGTGTGCTTCATCAAGGGAAAGAAGAGAATCTCTCTGGCAAAGTATTGAGACATTGTAATGAGCATTGAGTTGTTGTTTTTGTAGAGTAATAAAAATAAACCCAGTTCTTGTCATAAGGTGTATAGAGTCGCAGTGATGCTCTGAAATGGCTTCAGAATCATGCATCTAATGTAACTATGGCATCCATAGATGCTTCATGTCACAGTTGCAATGCAGTGAAGTCTGAGCATTTTTAATCCACTTCAGAGAAAACTCAGCAAGTCTTCCTTAAACTGCATCAGAGTCATTACATACATTAATATACTTTTTTCTTCAACAGTGCTGAAAATGGAAAATAATTTGAATAAGTGTAAATAAATTAAGTAACAGTACAATATAATCATTATAAATACCTTGCTGAAGAGTACAGAACAAAAGGCAGTAGACCATATCTGCCACCACAATAGGGCTAGCTTTACAAAAGAATTATTTACCAAAATTCTGCTTTCTTTTCCAATGTGGCTCAAACGTCATCTCTCTTTTTAGGTTAATTTTGCTCTATTGTTTTGAATGTCTTTAGTGCTTTTGTAATTTTAAATTTCATTATCTGAATTTATTTAAATGTCTAATGAGCTAAAACTTTGGCAAGTATTGTATCTTAAAGCTAAAGAAACTAGTACTCAATTTGGCTTAGTAACAGTTGAATTTTAGGTGAAATTAATGAAATTTATAATTTTAAAACAACTGATTTTTCCAGTTTAGTAAAAAGCAAATATGCAGAGACAGCTTGGATGCATATTCTAGACAGCAACAGCCTTTTATGGGAAAAATCCTTCACTGGAGTTGTATCAAGCACCGCTGAATTTGCTAAACATTGAGGCATTAGCTTATAGCAGAATTTTACTTCTACTTGACTCTCCTAGTACTGTGTATTTGTTCTTAGTTCCTCATGGAGTGGGGGAATTTTATTCTTCCTTCATTTTGGCAGACCCTGGCTTTGCAATGAGAGCCACATTTGCACACTGCTCTGAAAATAGTCTCTCTGGAGTTCCTGAAAATAGGCCTCTTCAGAGCTTAGAAATAGTTCTTTTCCTTCAACATGTGGGATAGCAGATGGTAAAAGGGTATACTTTTTTTTAATGGAAAAACTCTTCAGGTCAGATTATTTGCCCAAAATCAGTATTCAAGTGGTATGTTGATGTATGTAATGAAACTGTGATCAGTGAACTGTATATTGGGGATTAATATCAGCAAAATAGCATTAACATTTTGTAAAGAACTACAATTTTCTAAATACACCTTTACAGCTAATTCCAGAATGTTGTAATTGTTGTAATTACTCATTCACTGAGTGATTGGATGTGCTGACACTTGGATGCAAACCCCTCACAGGTCATGTGAGCAAAAGCAGGGCACACCCTTTATTGAGCAGCCAGAGGGGATTCCCCTTCTTGCGCAGCCCCGCTGGAAGAGAAGCAGGTGCTGCAGCTTTATGTGAAAACCTGCTGTTCCTAACAGGCAACACAGGTCCATTCCCATGGACACACATGCTGGTGAGAGAGCCCCTGCAGGATCATGGGGGCACTCTGAGGTTTGAGTTCCCCATAGTCCTGTAGATGTGCAGTTCTGTGGGGACAATGCTCTGTCTGGCCTAGGCAGAGATAGTACTTCTGTCAAACTCCAGTTCTGGCTACAAAGTCCCAATTAGCAACATTTGAGCTTCTTTTGTACTGGTAGCTCCTCACCAGTTTTGAAAAGTCTCTCTGTAATTCCCTGGTTACAGTTTAATCTGACAAATGGTTGTCTTTAGCATGATCAGTATCCAGGAAAAGCCTTTTCAGACAGTTTTTCTCTACAGCTCCCCTCACAGTGCTGTTTACTTTCACACTGCTGTCTTAACTCCAGTTATCTAGGCCATTTTGACCAGGATGTGCTATGCTAGCAACACCACAGTGCTGCTTCGGGTGGCTGTAGCAAATAGACATTGTGTTCTCTTAGAATGTGTTTTTCTGGAGAAACAGGTCATTAGAGATGATGCTTACTGTCTGTATGAATATGGCTTTAATCAACTTGTCTTACCCTTTTTCTGTAGTGGAAACTTGATGGACCCACCTTTTCAAAGTCAAAAGAAATATGGAACAAGCTTTACAAAGGTGGACAAGAAGACCATCAGAGGAAAGATATATGATTCAGATTCTGATGATGACTAGAAGAGCCACTAAATTTATTTGTAAATCATCTTTTGTTTATGCGTGGTACATTTCTAAGAATGTTTTTTATAAAGCTTACTGCTTTTCATTACATCTGCACATAATTCTCATTTTTCTATACAGTTTTATACAACTGAGTCATAGCAGAGAAAAGCTTAAGTATTTTTTTTTTCCTCTTTTAGAAGTCATTTGTAATTAGAAAATCTTAGTCCTTTTAACTAAGCAACATGGCAAATGATGAACTTAAGCCCTTTGTCTTAAGTATAAGTTTATGAAATGTTTTGAAATAAGAAACAGCTGTATGAAGTCAGACCGAAGGTCCCTCTGGCCCAGGATCCGGTCTCAGTGGCTAAAACGAGATGCACAAGGAAGAATGGAGACAGGGTGACTGGATAGCAATGCTTCCCCACAACCTACTTTAAGCAATCTGTAGCTTGGGGAATGCCCTATCTGGGAGCATTTGCTGCTTAAAATAATGGAGAAAAAAATCTCTTTAAATCCTCATAGTATCCAGGCATCCACATCATGTGACAAGGAGGCCATAGTTTAACTGGGCTGTGTGAGGAACTACTTCATATTGTTTTCATAAAATCTGATGGGTGTTTTTTTTCTGTTTTTCTTTATTAAAGGAGGTAACAGACACTTCTTAAAAAAAATTGTTCTCCATCAGTTCCTCTTCCAGTTGTCTTTTAAAATTTATTATTGCTTACATTGTCAGTAAAGCACCACAAAATTATTAGTAAAGAAATTGTGCATTTTAACAAATAATTGCTTATCTTATGGTGCCATATCATGCCATTGAATAAATTAACTGCATTGCACTATAAATTGTAAAAACACTCATAACTTCTGTGAATTCTGAAATAGATGGCCAAGAGAAATGCCCTTTTACAATCTATGAATGCTGCATGTCAGAGCTGATACAGCAGGTAATAGCAGCAAGCATATTGAAAACAGCCTTGTTCACGGGTTTGTATCATTCTGTGGTTGTGAATGTGTGGATTTTATAGCAGATGCTTTGTACAAGAGAGTAGAATAGAGAAAAGTATTTGGGAGAAACCTTGATTGTTAAGTTTAGATATAGTGCCGCATACTGTGTGCTGTTCTTCAGTAATGGAGAGAATTTTTAAGAGAGATCTTCCTTGGACACAATGTAAAATTCCTGGCTAGGTGAATAGTTGATGAGTTTTCTTTTCATTTTTTTAAAAAAAAGTGTTTGCTTTGTGCTGAAGGACCCTTTTGAGGTGGTACTTTGAATCCAGTTGGTCCAAAAAGCAGTGAAGTGGGTCTAGCCAGTCTTGCTGCCTTGTGGTAGAGAACACTTGTGATTGGGCCAGCCCAGCAATATATCTCTTTAAGTTTAAAAAATTATATTTTATTTCTGTTCATGTACATTGAAATAAAATTATTTTAATTCTAATGTTGACTACTGCATCCTTTCAAAGAAGGAGATCTAGGTGCTGTGGTTTAATTTCTCTATTAATAAAGTCCATCAGAAAGTTTGTATGAGCCCTTTCTAGATTTCTAATAGGGAATATACTGTTCTGTCTTAACATACAAGATCACTTTGAGAACACAATCAGCTTAAGATGTACATAGCTGCCTGTTGATCTATGAAAAGCATAAAGGAGGCTTGCTTCACCTTTGATCCCCTTTTTAATGCACAAACTCTTTAAATGCATTAGAAAGTGCTGCTTTTTTTCTCCTGCATCCAGTTGCATGAAATTCAGGAACCAATGTTCCAACAGTATTTTAACAAGTGTCTTAGCAGGACTCATCAGTGAGCCCTAATTGTGTTGAATAAGCTGTGGAAATATTACCTCTAATGTAGTTGCGTGCTGTGTGGAAACACGTGGGCTTGTCAGGATTCCAGCACAGTGCGTTGTTGGAGGTTACTCAGTTCCACACGTGAATAGCCTCATTACAAACAGTGCAAATCCTACTTGGAGTCTGTGGTTTCATGTCACTTTAAGCTGATGCTTTTTTTTTTCTAGGTTAATCTTCTTTCATCCTTCCTGGGACCTCTTCCTTCATCAGGCTTGTAGCATGACCACACATACCCTTGTGCTCCTTGTATCACTTGTATCACTTGTGCTGATACAAGGAGTTTGCAGGAATGTGTGGCTTGGGTAGAATCAGTCTCACAAGTGGGCTGGGTTGCAAGGGACCCTAGAGATCATCTAGTTCCAGCCCCCCTGCCATGGACGTGGCTAACAAGGGAAGTTGTTACTTGTAGTTGTTCATACTTTAAGCTTATATTTATTTTGAAGTAGCAATCTCATAGATTTGCTCCTTCAAATCTTTAATTTCATGCTTTCTACATAGTCTGTCTTGAATTAACATTAAAATTGTTACTGAATAGTCCTCTTGCTTACCACCTCCATCCTGGATATTACTTTGAGATGAACAATTCAAACCCAAAAATTTTGTTTTTGCTGAAACCTAGAAGTTCTTTTAAAAATGGGAAATTAATCTAGTTTGAGGGGTAAGAAAGTAATTACTCTTCTGTGGTAGAGTTTAATGATTTTGCTGTGCAGGTTAAATTAATGAATTGTCCATAATTTTAAGACCTGGGACAGCAAGCTAGAAGTGTCTCAATACAGAGAACACCAGCTTAAATAAATGTCAGCTGTACAGACTTGAAAAGCAGAAAGAAAGATTAACTTTGTCAACAGCAGTCTAGTGGTTGTATGGCTGACAGATGAGATGATGATGATTCGCAATATCCAGAAGGAATACAGGTTTTATGTGATTAATTGCTTACAGCAGATGGATGAGGTATGAGAGGACATGACTGACTAAGGTTCCTGAGCCTAGACCAATCACAAAATGGTACCTGGTCTGGTATGTGTCAGCCATGAAGGGTTATTAGACAACAAAGAGATGAGAAATATTCAGGTATAGCTTTGGAAGTGATAGGGCTAATGCCTGAACTCAGTATATAACTTTAATAATGATCAGTGCTTAAGTCTGTGCCTGGTGCTTGGTATGAAATAATAAAAAAAACCATGAAGGCAATAATAATAACCAAACAGGATCTCAGTTGTTCAGCCCTTGATGCTGAATTATGAGACCTTCACTAGACAGTCCTTGATCAGTGATTGGTCCTGGGTTTTCCTGTATTTCTACTCAAGAAAGCTATCCTGAAGTGAAGTGCTGAGTTGAGCTTTGGCATCTGAACGTGTGAAGAAGTCTAGTCCCAGAAAGAGGCAGGATGAGAAACATTCTGGAGAGGGCAACAACTGAGTAGCTGCTTTCAGACCCCATTAGTAGGCTGGATTACCTGCAAGTGTCACAAGGGTGGAGGGAGGCAAATTCAAAACATGAATCGGAAGGTGAGGGTACTTGATGTTACAGTAGACTGCTTGATAACTCTTCTGAGGGGTATGTTGCTCCTGAGCCATGTTTAAAGGATAACTAGAGATGGGTTCCACACATTTGACACAAAAAAAGTCTGCTCTGAACTTTTGTTCTTGTATAATTCTTGGGAGCCTTCAGCATTCAGCCACTCCAATATGATTGTGGTGATCCAAGGCATTGCAGTCTGCCAGATGCTCCTTGTTCCCTGTCCCTCTGCAGAGCACCGCACCATCTGTAGCATATGCTACAGGAGGGAACTTACGCTCATACCTTCTTCATCAATTTAAGGTAACACATCAAACTGGCTAAAACAATACAACAGACCCCAGAGATTCACCAAAAAATACCTTGTTCAAATTTGGTTAATTAATTTTAAGTGCATGTACTCTGAGAGATATTGGGTGCTTGCTTGTTGGTGGAAAGGAAGTAGTTAGGAAGTTACTTTTAGAAAGCTCATAAGGTGCATATTCTAAACCTACTATTTGTTTTTTGATTAATTGTTACAGCCATGGCTTGAGCTGCCTAAAGTAAGCCAACACTGATCTAGTAGTCACATAGCTGTGTCAGCTCAGTGTTGAATCTGTGTTAATATAATCTGCATTTTGGAACACAGCCTGTTCAACCATCACCCACCTGGTGGTATGACTTCAACATGTGACTTATAGGAAAGGTTTAAAAATTAACTTACCTTCTTCACAAACCATGCAATCTCAGGTAACAATTGACTTTTCTCGAGATGCCATTGTATGAAAATCAGGTGATTGTAATATACAGAACAACATTAATTAGCTTCCTAATCTACTTCCTCCTTGCTAATTATTTCTTTTGTTAGTCCACTGCCCTAGAAGAAAGCCTGGAATTGTTTCCTGTTTGTTTTCTAGAATTTAACAGTCCTCGATTCTTTGTATCATTAATTCTAGGCACACAGAAATACCCTTAATAGTTATCCTCAAAACAGAGAATGGTTTGGGTTGGAAGGGACCTTAAACATCACTTAGTTCCAAACCCAATGGGCAGGGACATCTTCCATTAAATCAGGTTGCTCAAAGCCCTGTCCATTGTGGCCTTCAACATTTCCAGGGATGGGGCACCCACAACTTCTCTAGGCAACCTGTTTCAGCCTCTCACACAAAGATTTTCTTCCTTGTATCAAATCCAGACCTACCCTCTGTCACTTTGAAGCCATTCCCCCTAATCTGATAGTGATAGTGTACATGCCCTTGTACAAAGTGCCTCCACAACTCTCTTGTTTGGCACCATAGGTAGTGAATGTGCTATAGGGTCTCCCCAGAGTATTTCCTTTTCCAGGCTGAACAATCCTAATTTTCTCAGCTTGTCTTTATAGGAGAGGTGCTTCAGCCCTCTGATCACTTGATCAGAGTGACCCTCCTGTGGACTTGCTCCAGCAGTTGCACGTTCTTCTGGCTTTGGGAGCCCAGAGCTGAATGTGTCAATCTAATGTGGGATCTTATGAAACTGTAGTGGAGGGGCAGAATCCCCTCCCTCAGCCTGCTGGCCACAACTGACTTCGGTGCAGCCCAGACAGAGTTGCTTTTCTGGTCTGTGATAGCACATGGCTAGGTCACATTTGGCTTCTTGTCAACCAACACCCCCAAGTCCTTCTCAGGGCTGCTCTCAACCCATTCATCCCTCTGCCTGCATTTGTGCTTGGGATTGCCCCGACCCTGTCCTGGCTCAAACTATGAATTACTTGCTTTGAGTGACAGATCTGTCTTTAAGATGGAATGGGAACAAGCTCTCATAGAATCCAATCCAGTGACCTTTTTGCTAGGACACCTTTCCTACAGTAAAATTAAAAACCTAATTTTAGAGAATAGAAGGAAAGTACTTATTTTACTACCTCACAAACACTTCTGGCCTTAGATATTTTATGCGAAGGCCAGAGAGATGCAGAGTGGGATGTTACTTCAATGCTCATTTGCATTCTTCAGAAAGGCAAGACAAAGGAAGAGATTGGGACCCTCAGCATTTGTTCACTTCTGAATACAGTGAAAACAAGCCTCATGTATTACAAGTTTGAAGACTTTTGAAGATGTGTAGATGTGCTTAGGGACGTGGTTTAGTGGTGGAATTGGCAGTGTTGGGTTAATGGTTGGACTCAATGATCTTAAAAGTGTTTTCCAACCTAAATGATTCTGTGATTACTTCCAGGTACAACAGATGTAAAAAACAATGGAAATTTCATTATTAAACTGGGTGTGTCCCTTTAAAAGCTGGGAAGGACAACCATAGAGGATTTGTCTGAGATGATGCTACACATGCATCTTTAACTGGTCAGTTAGTGGTAGGTATCCAACCTACGTCAGCAATGATGGGCAGCTTCCCTATAAAGCAGTTACAAAGTCTGAGAATGCCTGATGTTACCTATAATTACATCTGAGACAAAAGGAACAACCTGAGAAATTCATCTGCCTGTCGATGTTATGAAACAAGTTGAAACTCACAATGGAGACAATAATTAATTCCAAGTAATTTTAGATGGTGTTCTCACCACCCAGTGACACGTGATGCTAAAACCTGCAACCTGAAGAAGTATAACGTGCAGTATGTAGTGCTTTTCAAAATTGTGCTCCATTTTGGTCACTTCTCCATTAAGCGGAATGAAAAAACTTCCCTCGGCATGAGGGGGAAAAATATAAAGTGAAAATCTGTGAGTAGGAAAGAACTGTTGGTACTGAACCTTGGTGTGCTTTACATCTCAGGAGTGGTCCCTTCTAATTTATGTAAGACGAAGAAAATGCTCTTGTGTCAGGTAACATTTTTTGTCCACTCTGCTCTCCCTTTACCTGAATGTAATCAACAGTGTCACTGACAGATCACAGAGGAAGCGTGTCTGTGGTCACCAACTGCAGCTTAATTTCCAGGATGCCCTAACACTAACCAGGAACTCTTCCTGCTTCTTAAATTTAAGTAGATACAGATACTATTTGATAAGTGAACTCCTCTTTCCTTGACTTTCCATCACCTCCCTCCCAGTCACACGCTGTGCTGACCAAATCCAGCACAAGGAGAATGGGTACTGACACTGTACTCCTGATGTAATTTTCCCAATTAAATCTATGATAAAAATGAAAAAGATGTGCTGTACTAGAGACAGATTCAGACCACTGTCATGAAGTGGCCCACCTACACTCAGTGCTCTGCACTTAAAGCCCCACAAAGACCTTTGAGCAGAAGATGGTGTTTTCTAACATCATGCAGTTCTCGTTAGACGGTGGTGGTGCCTTGGACAAATACACTGGCTGAGAGCCCTGCTCCTTTCAGGGTATATGAGCATGTTTCCATAGAGGATGCTTGCTTTCGGTTCTTACTCTAAAAGGCAGCTGGAAAAATTTGTGTGGATAAAGAGGTTTTGACTGAGAAAAAGTCCCTAACACTGCAGAAAAAGTATCCTCTTAATTGTTAATTCCACTTACAGTGGAATTTGTGTGAATACAAGGAATCTGTCCCAGGGAGCTAAGAGTTTGTAACAGCACAGATAAAAAAAACTTTGTATTTCAAACATAATATTATTCACTACTCAATGAGTACATAAGGAGTATTGCAATGCAGAATAGGCATTAAGAATTCATGTGACTACTGTAAAATGTAGAAAAATGTGATTACATGGTAACAAAGAGAAAAATATGTAGCAAAGATAAACAGTATTTAAATTCAAAACTTTATCTTAAGAACGGTCAGCAAGTGGACAACACAATAAGAAATAAATCTTACCTAAGGTTATAGGCTGCTTCTCAAAGAAGGTGCTAAGCAATCAGCATGGACACAGGCTCAAGGACAGAGGAACATCAGTTTTTTGTCACTAACATGATGCTGTTTTTATGAAGGATACGCAGATGTTAATACAAAATTTTCATAATCTATTTAAGAGGATACATCTCTTTCTAATACAAATTGTTCTGTTCTGTAGAGGATAAATGAATGTATCTACTGGGTTTGCTGCCATCAAGCTGTGCACTATGAGCTTTTCCCAGATCATTTCTGGTTTTCCTTCCCTCCAGCATTTAATCAGTTGCTATGCCCTTTGAAAGGATTAAAGCACACTATACTGTTTCTATTTTCTAAGTGTTAAACCATGACAACACCACAAAGATGTGCACCTTACACTATGTCAGACCTTACCTTCTGCTGTTCCAAATGTTAAACCCCAGAAAAAGGATTACATGATAGTCTAGTCTGAGATACCATAATGAGATATCAGGTTTGTACATGAAGAATGATTACATAGCATTGTTGTAATCATTGGGAAGGTTTCAGTAGGAGTTTAATATTTAAGACCCACCTTAATCCTTACAAACCTCCTGTAACAATGCCTGGTTTTGAACATATTAATTAGTATCTGGCCAAAACAGTATTTCCTACCTGCCACATCAGTCCCAAAAGAGCAATGGGAATAGATGGATTTGTGATGCATTAAAGAATGAAGAGAAAGCTACCAGAAAAAAATCTTGGCCTTCCTAACCTCCACGCATGCTGGGCAGAGTCTAGGGAAGAGAAAAATGTGGTAAATAGAAGAACAGAATTGAAGGGTACTGGCCTCCCAAACTGTCTTTCCTCCTCCAAGTGTCTCAGATGTTTCAGATATGTGAAAAGTGTCTTGGCTGCAAAGTGCAAGTCTTCCAGAGCTCCTCTGTGTTTCCCCACTAACTTTCCCCACTGTTTATTTCTCCTAATTTCTGCTGCAACCTCCTGCATCCCCATGTCTTAAACTCAGACCCTGTCTCTGCTTGCCTCTGCCTCTGCTCTGGAAGTGTCCATCCTGAATTAGATTTGTTGTAAGCAATGAAGCAGTGGGATGATTTTCCTTAATTGTCCTTGTTAAAATTCATATGGAAGTATGATACTTAAAAGCTTGCCTATCTGAAATCATTGAGGAAACAAGACAAAAACAATCCTTCCAGAGATATGTCCAGGTGAAAAGCAGGAGAGGACTACAACAGGGATCTGATTTTTTGCCTGGCCTCTGCCACTGATTCACTTCAACAATTTCTGCAAGTCATTTACTGTGCATCAGTGTCCTTATTGATGGAGTAAAACCAGTGTTTATTTCCTTTCACAGAGTTGTCCCGAGTCTGACTAACCACCACTTGTGCAAATCTTTGGATGAAAGAAATCATTGGAGTTCTAAGCTCTTAATATATATTAGTTATTGTACTTTAAAACAGTCATCTCACTAGGTAGGAATTAACATTCCAAAGCCCATAGGGTGGATACCTTTTCCTACATATATATATAAAAGTCATCAAGTGACCTGCCTCAGAGGAAGGACAACTGAATACAGGTGAGTCTGAATTCACTCATGGAATATTTATTTAGAACAAGAAGCCTTGATTTGTTTTGATTTAACATTTTGCCAATGTTGTGATTGCTATGCTGTTTCTATATAAGGCCTGTGAGGTTTTTGTGATGGGAGTGAAAAAAAAAATTCCTGCATGTGGAAAAAGCTACATCCTGTAGCTTTCAATAAGGACCCAGATGGATTTTCCATTGGATTCATAGTTGTTGGGTCAAGCTGTATAGATCTGGGCTTGTGAATACTTAGCTTTAGTGTTAGAGCTCAAATGGAGCTACCTAGTGTACCTTGATCTGTTCATGGGCATTCCTGGCCTAAATAAGCTCAGTCAGGACAAGGGAGTCTTTCCAATGATATTGGTGGATTATTTGCGTTTCTACATCCATATGATCTGGTTTGCAGATGTAGAAATGCAGCCTAGAGAAATGGCCACATGCTATTAAAACTGATAGTGTATTTTCAAG
This sequence comes from Parus major, assembly GCF_001522545.3. Classification (NCBI taxonomy): domain Eukaryota; kingdom Metazoa; phylum Chordata; class Aves; order Passeriformes; family Paridae; genus Parus; species Parus major. The sequence goes on from NC_031768.1 coordinate 30,513,433, forward strand.
TGTTAACAGGATTAGTGTTAATTGCCTACAAGACTCATGGTGTGTTTTGTGTTTGAAATCTACTTGGGAAGAAACCCAAAACATTTCTAAGCCACAAAAGCTGCTCAGTGTAAATGTGTTCATCAGTAAGGCAAATACAGTCAATTTTTTTTGCATTTGATAGCTATCATCTGATGATATTTTGGAATTTTATTAATAAGCACAACACATGCATTTATTAATAAAGTGGTTATCTGCCAATATCACACAGAGAAGTATTATTTCACCAAATAAGTCTTGGAGTTGCCTTGCATGTTCTTAGCAGAGTATTAAGGGTCATAGTTCTTGATTTTTGAAAACAAGTTTTTCCAAAAGCTAAGGAAAAATCCTTTTTGAACAGAGAGGCAGGGGTTGTGTGCACTTTATAGCACATTAGACTTCAAACACCTAAAAAATTAAAGCAAAGCTAGTGGACCTGCTCATCATAAAGGCACACTATGGGCCTTCAGGAGGGGCCATGTGAGCAAGCAGTGACAACTGACAGGGGCTAAAAAGGCCCCTGCTAGTCCAGGCTGCCAACAGGGACCTCCCTGACCCCAGTCTTCCCAAGGGGAGAAAGTACCTCTGTTGCCTAAACCCTCTTCAGCCATCTCTGTCTGGTGCCTCAGGGTGGAAGCTTTTGGCATGCCAACTTTGCTAGAGTGCTGTTGAAAATCAGTAGTAATTTCTTCATGTTTTGCAAACCACTGTGTTTCCAGGTCTCCCGGGACAGCTGAGGAGAGCCATCACCATGATCCCCACACTGCTGTTGCTGGGTCTTTCAGCTCTTGTTGGTGAGACAGGTTTGGGTTGCTGTCAAAAGCACACTGGGAATTGTTTGCAGAAGGGTCTTGGAGAGGGAGTGTGCAGTCAGACCTGAGGCTCCCTTCCTGCATGGCTCTGAAAGATCCTGTGTGGCTGAAGGTCCTCAGCTGCTCTATGAGGCTGCTTGCTGCCCACATGTGTCTTTTAAACCAGCTCATCTGGAGGACGGGACTGAAACCAAGGGAGTCACAGACATGTCTCCTCTTGGTTTTGCCAGCTAACCTTATCCAATCTCCCTGCCTTCTCAGAAATGCTCTCACAAAAGTGGCAATCTGTTTGATGGAGGCTATTTGCTCTTCAGTTACCAAGGAAAGGGGGTAATTTTCTGAGACTGAGGCAAGCATTCTCCTGAATGAATTCCTCACCAAGTTATCGAGGGACACAGGAGACAATCCCAGCTAGGGTGCTCAGCTACCACCAGCCATCATCTCAGTGGTTCCAAGCACTGGGGGGCATTGAGTGGGAATAGCCCTCTAAAATAAATGCAGAGGCTCTGCTTCTCCTCTCCCACACCAGCCTTTAGACCTAATGGAGCAGGTTCATATTCATCTAAATGGTCATTAGAACCCTTTGCTTCAATATTCAGTTAGAAAAGAACCAATTTCTGCTCTCTACCTTTCTTTGATAACATTACCGATGGAGAGCGGTGGCAACCATACAAGCAGGGCCACCACAAGGGGATGTGGATTGCAGGTCTGGACTCTCTCATGCTTGACTTGTATGCACGTGCAGGACTTGAACAAAACTGCTCTAAGATCTTATGTGCTCAAACACCTTCACTTAATATTTCAGCTCCCTCTGTGAGTTCCAGTTGCTATGGCGATATAAGAGCTGTACAAGTCCCCATGGTCTCCTGTACAAGAGATCCTGCAAGATCCTCTGATTGTGGTATGTATCATTCATTGCTTGATTTTTCAACTTGTTTGTACCTGGCAGAGATATGCCTTACCTTCTGTTATTGCCAAATTAAATGTGGTGCAGCTATTCTATCAGCCAAAAGGGAGAAAGTGACACTTCCTCTCCCAAAATAGCTGGTGAAGCCTCCAGACCAGACGGGAAGTGGAAGGACAAATTTCCATAGTCAGGATCTTTGGACTCAAAGCAAAGGGAAATAGCTTCAACCCTTTTTAATTTAAAACAGCTTCTTCATCAGCCAGGATTTTAGCATCAGCCTCCTCACAAAGCCTCAGGGCTTGTCTGCTCCAAGGGTACCAAGGGTATCCAAGATACACAGAGCCAGGTCCTCAGTGCTAGCAAGACAGCTGAGCTGGCCAGTGCTGACCTGCCAGTAAGGTAAAGTCCCAGGTGTCTACCAGAATCTACCTCTGGTTGATTAATTTTTGGTAACTCCTTCACATTTCTCTCTTTCTTGCCTGCTGTTACTGCTTGGTGTCACCATGCAGCTGACTATGTCACATTGATCCTGATGATTATCATCATGCTGATAATCCAGGGATTTTGCCATGTTCCTCAGATGTAGGCTCTTCCAAAGCAGACACCTTACTGTGGGTGTTCAAGCATAGATCTGAATCTGCTTGCTTGTTTCCAAACTGCTCCAAGTTTGCTTTAAAAAAAGCTCCCCCTCTCTAGCAATAGAATATAGCTGTTACTGCAGTGTGGCCAGTCTGTAGTAACACACCCCCCAGTTTTTTCAAATCCATTTTGAAACTTCACTTTTCTGACTCCAGATGTGCAGAAGAAGAAGATGACCATGCATTCCACCCCCTAAGAATCCTCCCTGTTCCCCTGGTCATCCTTGGGTAGTGGAACAGCAGCTCCCAGGCCATGGTCAGAGCCAACAGAGCTGTGCTTGTTCCTCAAACTCCACTGCCCAACCTGATGGAGATGCAATTTCTTAAATACTTGAGTTACTCCTTTGACACACCTGCTCAAGGGGGAGGCAAGGGGTTTGGACAGGGGTGTGTGTAAGTCTGCCTTTTCCTACGCTGCAGGATATGCCATGATACAAAGGACTGCAGAGCCAGACCTCGTACGCCTGAGGAGATATGAGATCCCAATTAAGAGAGTAGCCAGAAACCTGTGCTTGGACCCAGCGCTCATCGGTGCCATCATGTCCCAGGACAGCCGTGTTGGCCTGCTCCTGGACAACGGCTGGGACCAGGGACGGCAGAAGTACGGCCTGATGCAGGTACTCCAGGGTGATAAGCATGAGCAACAGCACAGTAATGTAGTCCATACCCCAGGGCTTTATCTTAGCAAATGACTGTTCCACATTTGAAAGAGCACTTTATTGCAATCCCTCTGCATCAAAGGCTGTGCTTAGGTGTTGTCCTGAATAAGGTCACTTCAATGAGTCAGAGCCTGGGAGTGCAATGAAGAGAGGGTGGCATTCAGAGGGAAATTCATTTTCTTGCTTGTCTTTCCTAGATCAGCAGGCAACTGCGACCTTATGCAGTGTGGGATAGTGAAGAACACATAAATCAAGGCTCAAATATGCTGGTTCTTTCCCTTAATGAAGTACGGGCAAGACATCCTACCTGGACTTGGGACCGGCAGCTGAGAGGTATGGAATGGGCTTTGTACTAGGAAGGGACAGACTGACTGATGGACTGATGGGAGTGCTGTGTGCTTGTTGGTGGCACTTTTAAGGGGAAAACAGCATCACTCTGGCAGATTTTACAGCATCTCTTACAAAAAAAAAAAAACCTACAAAAAAAACACCCCCAAAAAACCCACAAAAAACCCCAAACAAAAGAAACCCTCAAAGCCCTGAAATAACAACAAGAACAAAGTTTTCTAGTTTAACAGAAGCAGAACCAGACCAGCAAACTGGCAATGAGAAATGGTTGCTATGTGGATAAATAAGATAGAAAGCAACTAAACAAAAGTCACTGGAGAATGCAGAAACTGAGGCATCACAACACCACAGGATTATTGTGGCAACTTGTTAAGTTGCATCCAGGAAGACTAAGATCAAGGTTTCCTTGTAGTCCATGCTATCTGTGTGCTCGTTTGTTCACCCTAGGCTATTTCTTACTCTCCCTTCCTTTCCCTGCTACTGCCCCTCCTTTGCTCTGATTACACCCTTTTCTGGTAACAGCTTTCTATTTCCACCTGCATTTGGAGAGAGTCATGGGCTCCTTCACTATAGCAATAAAGATTTTACAAAATCAGTCACTTTTCAACAATAATGCACATTTGGAACTTTGTCAGGCAATTCTTGTTTGGTGAGATGCATGGTGTTTTTTTGCTACAAATTTTTGCTCTTAAATTTCTATTTCTTACTCACAAGCACATAACAATTCCTTCTTAACTCTTTCCAGGGGGTATCTGCACCTACCATGCAAGAATGGGCAACCTCCCTGTCTACGAGGCAGACCCATGCAGCAGAGACTACAGCTATGCCAACAACGTGATTAGGCGAGCCCAGTACTTTAAGAGACATGGGTTCTAGGTCGTAAACCCACCGAGCCTCCCCTCTGCAGACTGGCCCAGCAGTGATAGTAGTAACCCAGAGCAGTTCCTCAGTCTCCTGGCAGGACTGATGCTGGTGGCATTACCAATGCCACCTTGCTGGCTCCAGCAAATCCCAGCCCCCGGCTCGCTGATGGGCAAAATCAGCACTGCCTTCCAGGAGACCCCCCAGGGATGAGATCCCACAAGCTCGGGGCCTTTGAAAGGCAGATAGGGACAGACCAGTTCAATGTTTAAATTATGAGTGAGGAAGGTGACTCTTCCCATTCAGAGCTGAACCTCAGGGCGGTTTGTGCATCTCCCAGACATGGAGACAAACAGCTCTTCCTGGGCATCAGCTGTGCTCTCCCCATCTGCGTCCACCTCCTTCCCTCTCCATGGCCAATGCAGGGGATGAACACCCTGTTTGCCTTCCCTTGGTGCTGCTGGCTAAGGAGCAATGAAGAGACTTCTCAGTGAGCCTTTGGTCTCTGCAGGAGCAGTTTTCCTGTAGCCAGCCTTGAGGGAGACAATATTAAAACATGCTTTGGTTGGTCTCCACGGCCATGATGCAACTGTGGAGCTCACCAGGGCATCTATATGGAAAATATTGCAAGTGCCACAGCAGGCAAAATGCCTTTCTGTCAGAGAGCAGCCCTTGGAGCAGGAGTCAGCCCCATGCATACCCGTGCCGGGAGCTGTATCACAGCAATAGTTTTGGTAAAACCCCCACAACCTTTCCTGCCTTAGCTTTGGCACATTTATGCTGAGTTTCCTCCAAATTTAAAAGCATTTCAGCATCTGTCCCTCTGCCAGGATTCCCAGTTTGTAAAAGAAGTGAATGAGCTCTGGTCTGTTTGAAAGTGGATGGGTCTCTCGGTGCCAATTTATTAATTAGAGAACAAAAATGAGAATAAAATAGAAATAAAGATAAGTGTTAAATCCCAACGTTTATTTTTTTCAGTTTCATGGGGCTTGGTGGGTAGCAATCTACTTGAGTAAATAACCCCTTTGAGTACTCTTGGAAGGGGTCTAAAACTCAGTTTGAGAACAGGGAGTGAATAATGGTTCTGCAGACTGGATAGGTCAGAAGAGCTGGGCCTGAGCCTGCCTGCTGACCCAAACTCGTGAACATGGTAATAGGAATATTCACATTTCAAATTACCATTTTGGAGGTGTCAGGGTACTTTTCTTCCAGCTGCCACCATTGCTGATGCAGAAGTGATGTGCCTGGCAGTCCTTGCTGGCAGCAAGGGGCAGTGCGGTGCATGTGCCTGGGCTGCTAGGCAGGGTCAACACAGGCAGCATGAGAGTTGAATTGCAGACAGCTTTTGCAAGCAGAGCAATTTTAATGCTGTTCCCCTTGTCTTGCCAATCACTCATCTGCTTACCATCATGGCAAGGACAGCATAATTAGCATATGTTACTAGAAAACTAATTTTATCACCTCTGGAGACCAGAGGGAACCATTGGTTGTCTCAAATGTCACTGATTTTTTTTTTTCTTTTTAAGACTACCATAAACAGTTCAGTGTTGAGCAACCACAGATATTGAATTATATTTTACTTAGTCTTTAGTGAATTCTGAACTATATTATAATTTCACTAAAATCATTACTTTGTAATACAAACTTATGAAATGTATCACATGGTTGCCTACTTGACATAACTTATGTAAAATTCATAGGATGAAGTCTTTAGTGTATTATGTTATGTAAACCTCTGTGTTACATAAGCCTCTTATGTAAAGCCTATGAATTAATTTTTTGGTAGATGAGTATAAACTTCAGATGGAGCAGGGAATCTCATTGCTGCCTATGTGTACAAAACTGGGGGTTGAGTTCCAAGGGTGAACAAGAGTGGAGCTTTCTTTGGTTGCCTTCATGTCATCCTCAGTTGCTGCCAGCAAGCTCCTTGTCACCACTACTGGTGCTGCCAGCCCTGCAGATCTCTGAGCGCCTCAGGAGTCCAATTTGTGCAAGTGTTACCTATGAAGCTGCTGCTTCATGTTGTGGTAGCATAGCAACACCCAAGGACCTGCCTGCTGAGCAGGTTTCCAAATGTTGTTTTAGGGTATCAGCACTTTGCAGTGAATACAGAAAATCTCTGCAGAAAATGAGTTAAAGCTTGATAAATTGGTAGGAAGGAGTAAATAATTAAGGAAAGTTTAACAGTAGCATGCTGCCTTAAATTGTGAGCAAGAGGTTTCCTGACAAATAATGAGCTCAGATTGTTGTTCCCTTCTGATCTTTTTCTAGTCATGTTACTGGAAGTTTTTTTCTGCCTGATGTAGACAGAGCAGATGCAGTCACACTCTTGGTCACCCTTTTGATCCATGGCCTGGTGAAAAAAAACAAAACCAAAAACAATAGACATCTTGCGAAGCAAATGATCTAATACCAAGTAACAGATCAGAAAAAGTGGAAGCACGGGCAAGGAAAAACAAAAGCCACATCAGAGGGGAAAGAAAGGTCCAGGGAATCAATGACCAAGACACCTGCCTGAAACATTGAGGAAGGTGCTAGAGTAAAGGATTGAATGGTTCCTTCAAGAGATCCAGTGGAACAACAAAGCAGCAAGAAACTGTAAGGAGGGTTCTGGCATCCTGGCTTGGCAGGGAAAAACCATCTCAGATCAATTAAAATCTTTATCTAATGGAGTCAGTGGTCAAGAGAGAAGCCATGGTTGTGCCATATCATGCCATGCCTGTTGCACCAACAAAAGTATGCTCAGGACAATAACAACCCTGATGGAAAGTATAGCCTGTGGAAATAGGGAATTAGATTTTTTTTTCCCAAAATATAAAGAGAGAAAGCACAGAGTTATGATTTTCTAATATGCAAAAGAAATGAAGGGCAATGACCTACATCCTTCCATTCCCTTTGAGGGTAAGACAAATAGCAGTGAGTTCAGCAGCAGATTTGTTGGATAATTTAAAAAAAAACCTTTCAGGATAATGAAGCAACGCAATATTTCCTGGGTGTTTTAAATAACATTCAAGATCAACATGTAAAAGTAGCTGTACATCATATATAATCACAGAATGGTTTGAGTTTAAAGGATCTTAAAGATCACCAAGTTCCAGCTCCTCTGCCACAGGTAGGGACACTTTCCATTAGACCAGGTTGCTCAGGGCACCATCCAACCTGGCCTTAAACACTTCCAAGGATGGAGCATCCCATCCACAACTTCTCTGGACAACTTATTCCAGTGCCCCACACTGTGAGTGTTCACAATAACAAATTTCTTCCTAATATCTAATCTAAACCTGCTTTTTTTGCCATCATGTTTTGTAGAGAGGGGAAATGCAATAGATGTTGTTTAAGGACCTTTCCAGGCTAACACTGCCGAATCAGAGTCAGCAGTCAGAAAATGGAAAACAAATTACAGACACTGAAGAAAACCTTTCTCTGTTGGGGTCCAGTGATTTGGTTTTACAACTGATGTTACTACTGGGAAATCTATTTAAATGTGCTTCCTACAATAGAGAGCAAGTGTGAGGTGGAGTCTTTCTCTCTCATCAACTTGTTAAGCTGCAGGTGGCATGGGCTGATCCCTCAGTGGCTCAGGCAGGGATCTGCTGGGAGTCTGGACCTGCAATGACTGGCTTTCAAAGAAACCAGGCAGAGGGACCAATTAAACTAATTACCTCTTTCAGCAGTAACTGAAGCAGCAGGAAAGCAGTGTCAAAAGCAAGGCCCTGTTGGGTCAGAGCACTAAGCCACGTGGGAGAACAGATTTTTCCAATGGTTGATTCCAAATGCTGCAGCTGGGTCTGTTTGAGCCACGTGTCCATGTCTGTCTCTGAGATATGCTGAAAACAAAGGGAAACACAAGCAGATCAACACAGTGCTGAATTACTGTGTTTGTTCTGCTTTGTTACTCATTGCAAAACTGGGCTGGGATTTCCTAGCCAGCAACTTGTCCCCAGGATAGCGCCTCTTACATTGCCTAGGATGGGCACCAACCTGTGGTCCCAGGGACCCCTATGGAGCTAATGCTGCAGCTGGGGGTAACTGTTTCTAATACTTCCCTCAGTTTATTTAATTGCCTTCCTTGAAACTGAATATTCCCACATTGGATACCCAGGGTCTGTTTTCTCCCATTTCAGTGTTGAAAGAGATCATGTTGTAGGATTGCAACCTCAGAGCAGTTTTCCACCAGCATCCCTCAAACAAAATCCTTGCGCCTCTCTCTAGCATTTGTTTCTGTGGATTCCTCAACCAGCTCATCCTAAAGCAGGGATTTATTGCAACCAAAAATTCTGCTTCTGCACCTCATCCTGACGAGGCACTGATCCAGCCAGTATGCAGGCTCCCACTCATGCCAGCAGCCCACATTTACTGCTCCTCTGGCCTCACTGACTGCTCCCACAGAACTCAAAAATGGTAGTACAGTTCTACTACAGCGTTTTTATCAGTGGCAACTGGGATTTCCACCCACAGGTTTTTAGGGTGCTTCTCTTTTCCTGTTTTTAGATACATTTTATATTTTTATGCTGTAACATTTTTATCCTTCACATCCAGAATCACTCCACCACCTCTACATCCTACTCGGTTGTTCCTGTGAGGCTGGCAGTGCTGTATCTCATTGGTGTTCTAGCCTCCACTAAGTCTCTGAGATACCTTCTGTCTCAGGGTTGTCATTTGGTTCAGGCTTTTGGGTTCTGGCTTGATTTTGAAGTCTCTAGCAACTGTACAAAACTGTACAAAAACCCCTGTAAGTTTATCTTTGCTTTGTTGCTTAATACTGCATATGCCAAATCCTTGCCACTGTATTCTTTCTATTTTGTCTTCCTCATGTATCATGATCATGCTGTCTATTTCCCCCGTCTTTTTTTTCAGAGGTAAACTGAACATCAGCCTTGTCCACCTTGCAGATCACAGGAGTTCAAACTGGATACTCCTCTGGATTTGTCAGCTTTCCCCTGCTTCTAGTGGAAAAGTTCCTCTAAAAGCTCTTCAATTTCCAGTGACATGGGTTGTCTATGCCACAGCTCAGGTGCAGCCTGCCCCTTCTACACTGCACCTCTCATCTATGTTTTGTCAGTTCCTCACATGTCTCAACCATCTACAAATCCCTGTATTTCCCTATGAGGGAAAGGCTGTCAGCTTGCAGCCTCAGGACACAGACCTTCTTCCAGCATCCAGAGTACTGTGCCATCCTAACACGGGCTGGGTAACCTTTCACAGCTTAAATGGGCTTGATTGTCTTGGGAAGCTTATGTCAGCTTAGTTTCTCCCCTGAAAGCATAACTAGGATCATTCATTTCTTATGCATCCTTTATTAAGCTAATTAACAATTAGGAGAAATGTTCAAGAGCATGAAGAAACCCACACAGTGAGGATGTGGCTGACCTGAGACTCTACTGCTGCAGCCCTCAGTCTTCCACAAACACTCAATTTCCAAGAAATGGAAAGGTTTCCTTTTCCAAAGCAGGCAAGGAGAAATTTGACTCATTTCTGTCCTTTAAATCTGATTTTATTTTATTAATTCCCTGCTTATTCAGCCACCTCTTAGCTGATTCAGATCAAGAAACTAGCAAAGTTTTCAAAGGGGTTTGGGTGTTTGCACAGTTACAGAAATCAGAATTATAGATTCCTGTCATAATAATAAAAATCCTGGCAGCATATTTTTGACTTTCCTCTAGAAATGAAGACAAACTCTAAAAAGGCACAGCTGCATGCCTGAGCCAAATGCCATATAGAGGACCAGATTATCCCACAGATGTTTGCCCTGAACCATTTAATTGCCATTTAATTCTTCCTTCCTGTCAGACACAGGAGAGGAAAGAGTAGTTGGTCCTAGATCTGGTCCAGTGCCCTGCAGCCTGGATTCTGGGTAAACCAAATTGTCCCTTCCCTGCAACTCTTATGATCAACGAAGAGCTGCTTGCTAATTGATAATGGATATTGAATGGATCATTGTGGCCCTTGCTATATCTGCTATATGTGAATGTCATACACTTACCATACGTACAAAATATTTCAGTAGCAGGGCTGTCAGGTTGCTCTGTATGGAGGCTGAAGAGCTAGCTTTGTATGAATAAAGACCCAGGGAATTCAGGTGGAACTGTCTAGGTGTGGCAAAGGAGGTTTGTACAGAGAATATGGACAGGGAATAAAGTTGTTAATGGTGAAAATGCTTCAATTACTGTGATGTAGAAGAAGCAAACTAGTGTATCCTTTATGTTTCTGCCCCAGAAATAAGGGAACAGTAGCACAGACCATTTGGAGATTATTAGTTTGTGAATCACCTTTGGTGGTATTTTGAATTTTTTAAATGTTACTTGTTTTGAGCCACATCTGTTCTATTCTCCTTCCTGGCAGATGTGCTTGCCTCTGTTTCAAACTTCTTTACACTCAGCCATAATTGTGAGTGTGAAGAGCCCCATGCCTGAGCTGCTGTGAATTTTTGCAGCTGGTTCTCTATGGGAGGTATCAACAGTACAGCAAAAACTTACAGAATCTCTCAGTGCAATGACACGGGACGAATTCCCCCGCTAGAAATGTAGAAGAGCTGCTGAAAGAGCAGAACAGCATTTCACGCCCACATAATGTGCCATGGGGGAGAAGCGGGTCAGGATACATTCTGCCGCGGGAGTTCTGCCATCCGGTGGTTGTTTTCCTTACTGCTGCACAGCTACAGTGAAATCCATCCTCACTGCCTGCTAATTTGGGGTTGTTGACCTTTGTTGTCTCTGTGCAAGAGGGGATAAAAACAGGGGCCTGGCACAGTCTCTGCATATCCGAATTCTCAGCAGTTGCAGCTCTGGTCATGTTATTGTTCCTGGAACTTTGCCTGCAAAAATTTGATTAAATCCAGAAGCGCATTTTCCCATTGTCAGCGTGTTATTGCTCCCAAGAACCGAAGAGGAGCAGATGTTTTCAGACAAGGTTCCTCCTAGCTCCAAACTTAGTAATGGGACTTTAAATTAAAGCTGTTTCATGTTTTAAATTCTAATTGTGTTTTTGCTGTAGAACAGAATCCGTGTTATGTTTGGGAGGATGCACAAGTTGTTAGGTGTTTCTGCTTCTCGTAAGATCAGTGGGGTGGGAAGGGCACTGAGCCAGCTGTTCCAGAACACTTCCAGCAGACAGGAAAGCCCATTTGTCTCCAGGAAGCACGTTAAGAATGTGGGGAGACAACCTGCAGCAAACATGTCAGGTCTATGATCTTTGTTTAATATTCTTGTAAATGATTCACTGTACCAAAGTCTGTTTTCCATTAGGTGTTAGCATTGCTCCTCTCAGTTGATGTTTGTGTGTTTTCCCTCCTGCAATGGTGTGTTAAGACAACAGATAAATGCAGATAAATTGCAATTCGAAAAATCTGCAAGTCAGATAAATTGTAATGGGTATAATTGAAGGATGCTTCTCTTTTATTTTCTTGTGCTATGGAAAAGCAAGCTGGAGCCAGTAAATAGCGTGGGATTTCAATTGACTTTCATCTTTTTCTCTTTACTTTTTTTTTAAGTTTTTAATAGAAAACCTACCTTGTTAAGATGCCTTCCTCCACTGGCCATGCAGGCAGCCCAAGACAAGCTTAGAATAAGACAGCTAAGTTTTAGGTAATTAGGGGAGATAAACTGGACACAAAGCATCAGTTCACCTCACAAGGTACGCGTGAGCTAGCATCACCAAGAGGTAATCCCCTCCAGAGCAGGCCATACACACCATGACTGCAACTGCTAGCACAAACACCTGCACTAGTATCAAAAGGATGCCATGAGTTTCAGTCATGGATCTGAAAGCACTTTAACAGCATGAGTCACACATTGCATTGGTCTGACAACTGCTTGTAAATACTGCTCTGTGCTGGTTTCAGCTGAAACCAGCACCTGCTCTTATGCTGTTCAGAGCGTTATGGAAATATACTGAATGTTGACACAACTGGAGCTTTGGAGGCAACTGTGAAACCAGACGGTCTAAGCTGATGGTAGGCACTAATTCAGTTGTTCACTCTTCCCTTACACCCATGCACAAGCTCATGCCTATTATACATCCTGGTCTCTGGCAGTCATTGCCAAGCAAGCAGATTTTTTTCACAATCAACAAAGATCCTACTTGGGCACGTAAGTTTATGCTGGGAATTGAGCTGACTTTGAGATGACATTTAAGACCATCACAGAAAAAATGAAAGTCTGCTGGGTGCATCCAACCCCTGAACCTACTTTTCTCTCGCCATTGAGATTTTCCACAAAACCTGAACTTCTGAACATTTCTCCACTATTGTCCTAAATTAAAAGAGACTAAATCTGGGATCAATCCACACAAAGGCTTAGATTTAAAACAAGATTCACCTCACTTTCAATCTGCATGCTAGAGAACTCCATCTGAATCTGAAGAAAAAATTATTTTATATCATCTGTGTATTGATTTCTAAGGCATCCTTCAGTAAAATTAGTCAATTCTATCTTTGTTTTACTCTAAACAGATTCAGAAGGATTTAAAATGCCAGCTCAGCCATAATGACCTTTAGAAAATCTGTGTTTAGATTCTAAAAATGAAAGGAAAAGCAATGCATTTCATACTGTAGGAGTTCCTGTCTCAGAGAAGACAACAGAAGAACAACATGGAGAAATACTGTGCCAAGATGGCAAAAGCTGGCAACTGTGAGGGTTTTGCTCCAGCTGTGATTGATTGCTGGTATTATCTCTTGAAAAGAGTCACATGCTGGGGCAGTGCTGAAGGATGGTCTGGGTGACCATGAGAATGCATTTGGCCTAATGCAGGTATGGTCAACCACCTTAAAAACACAAATCTCATCCTTCCTTTAAGGCAGTCAGAAGAGTGGCAGGGGCCCTGTTGAAAGGCAACCCCCTAAACCTTTTCAGCCAATTCTTTGGCCTGGCTAAGGCCAATGCTGAGCAGACTGCCACCTCCCAGAACCAGGGAAGGACCCCAGTGAGTATCGGTGCATGTGCAGACTGCCTTTACACTGTGAAACTAATGATTGCTTCCCAGCACTCCCGTGAGATTGAAGAGATTAATTGTTCCCATTTCACATTTAGATAATAAGTCTTGTTTCAAAAAGCACCTTTTTAACTGAGCATGCTGTAGGCTGCCATCAGGTTAATTACACTTTATGCACCACAGGGGCCAGGCTAGTGGGGAATCTTGCTTCATTATTCATGCCTACATTTGTGCCTAACTTGTTTGCCAAGCTGGATCCTTATCTGTAAAATCCCTAAACATTTGTTGTGTGCATAGGATCTGCTTTTGTAACATCTCCAGCCCCCTCAGACTTGTGCTTTACTACCTCATGGATTAAGGGGAGGAGAGGAGCAGCCATTTTGCACCTGGAAACACTGTGAAGCAGAAGCAATCCTGCTTTCTGCATGCTATTACCTTTACAACAGCTGTTATTTTAAGGGTCTGACAAACAGTAGGGCTAGCATTCCTCCTCAGTGCCCAAATGTCTGCCCTTCACACATCTGTTGGCTTTGCCTGTGCTGTGAGAAGTGCTTGTGTCCTCTCCGTACAGTCACAAAAGAGGTAAATCCTGATATTAAGGACCAATATGAACACAAGCAGCCTGTAAGCAACAAAGAGCTCTAGATAAATAGTGGCTAATAGTTCTGGTGTGGTGATGTTGCTGTCTCACTTTCAGGCTGGCAAACAGTTCCCTAAGATTGGATAACCATGGGACACTGAAGAGCACTTAGCCCAAGACATAGAGATTTTATACTGGATGATAAATGCAGAAAAGCATCCCCAGCTTGGACAAAGAAGGGCACCTCAGAGGTTGAGTTTTGTCAGCTTTTAAACACTTCAGACATATAAATTCAAGCATGATAATGCTCCAAGCACTGCTGAAAGCTAAACACATTCCAGTCCCTATGTTCACATGGAATAATATTCCTTAGTATGCACTAAAAGGAATAGAAGAAAAATATTAGCCTTCTAGCAGGTGTTTTTTTGAAACCTGGCAAATACCATGACATTTTTCAATTGCAAGGAACAAGGGTGGGCTTTCCTCCTCCTTTCTCAATTTGTTTTGTGGTTCTATACCCACCTACAAAAAGCAACCCATCCTGGTTGCCTTTCCTGGCAACTCTAAAGTACTATTTACTGATGAAGTAGCACCTCTGCTTACATTTTTCTTCCATCCTCATTCCAGGTGGGATCTCAGCCTATAATGCAGGAGTTAACACTGTCCACACCTACAACAAAATGGATATTGGCAAAACACACAACTATGCCAATGATGTGGATGTGAGAGACAGGTTTTGTAAGACAAATGGGTATTGAGATCTCTGAATAATGATTATATTTGAGGCCCCGATTGCATACTTTGCTTCTAATTAAGAACATTCTGGATTTATCCTCCCCAGAAACAGTAAGAATGGGGAGGACAATGAAGCCAGAAACAAGTACAAACTTGCAGTGGGGTTTTTTCCCAGCTAAGGCTAAAAACGTAACTTAAGAGATAACACAGCTCATAGTCTAAACTGTAACTTACCTTTTGCCTTTTATTTTTCATCTTACTTCATGAGAAATAAGATTTTTCATCTGTGCCTGCAGTTTCTCAAGCAGCAGATAATGCTGCAAGGAAGTTGTAACACTACTTAACAAGATTTTACCCACCTTACATTTTATCTGTCAATTCACATGTCTAACAGTTGTACAGAGCAGCAGCGCCGGCCATTGAGAGAGGCTGAGCTGTCCCTGACAGAGGCTTTAAAGACCCAGCTGGACAAAGCACTGAGTAACCTCGTCTGACCTCAGTGCTGGCTCTGTGTTGAGCAGGAGGTTGGACTAGAGATCAAAATGGTACCTTCCAACCTGAATTTTGCAATCACCTTCAGTCAGTCTGTTTGTTCTCTACACACAAAGGCAGTGTCTCTTATCTGCTTCATAAAGATCTACATGGAGCATTAAAAAGCTCCACTACTGAAAGAATGTGGACACACACTGTGTTTGTGTAACCTGCTGGTTCAGGTTTTAGGGTTGAGAGCAAATCTTTAGAGAATGTATGGTCATACAGAGAAGGTTTGGAATAGCAGACTAACTCCACAGGAGTGGAGGCCCTTGGGGGAAATACCATTTCAGAAACACCCAAACATACACTTATATTAAAAAGTTAAAAAAAATACAATTTTCTTTTTCATTGGAACTGTCAGCTTGTCAATTAAACACCTCTGTAAACACCTCTTGTAGCTGAATCTTACTCAGAAATAACAGGTACTATGTATTTTCCCTTCTCTCTATGTGGGAGCCTGCTATTAGCTCTGCTTTAGCTTCGATTGTTTATCAGACACTTTAAGCTGTGAACTGTACCACGCCGTTTCATTAGCACAGTCCCTCCGGGATACCCTGCAGCACTTTTGTAGGCTGCAGCGTCAGACAGAGATCCATAGGCATATCCATATGCGGCTCGTGTGGGATGGAGCTGGCAGAGCCCTCTGCTGGAAGCTCCCCAGGCTGCAGTGCCACGGACACGAATCCTCAATGCACATGACAAGGCTGAGCCAGCCTGGCTCTGGTGCTCTGCGACACTGATCCAGGCACAAGTCTTAGTATCTGCTATCCACTAGCAAGATCCATTTGCCCAGTGTTTTGTATCCTAGTACTTGCACCACCTCTTTAAAGAATGCCCTGTGCCTTGGATGTACTACACATTTCCTTCAAAAGGGTTCAAATTCCAGCTTGTACCTCTCTGTGGAAATGACCATCAACACCTTGCAGACTGCAGTTACAACACACTGCAGCACAAGATGCTGTGCAGATGCTGGAAGAAAGGGGAGAGGTGAGAAAAACATCATTAATTTATCTGCTTCACTTTTTCCATGCTATTTCAGCTCAAATTCTCATTTCTGCCTTCAGCCTGGCCACAGGGGCCATTAGACTCCTCAATGCCACTACCACAGCCTATCTTTTTCCTTCTGCACAGCACCTCCAGCTTTTGCCCCTGTACTATCTCTTCCTTTGAACTCCTACAGGTGTTTCCTCTTCTCTGCAAGCAGGCAGAAAGGATAAACACTAATTTTCAGTGACTGCATCCCTCTGATGTTCTCGCAACATGCAGTCATTAAGATTAACTCCTCTACAGTGTGTCTAATGTGGGAGAGGCTCACAGTGTGCTAAATTACAGAATTTATCCTGGCTGGAATGCAAACTACTTTATCATTTGATACAGCAGCAGCTTGCTAACTTTAGCCACAGTTCTTAAAACTGAAAATAAAACTACACACATAGTAGTATTATATAAGCTTGCAGCCCATATTTCTAACTCACATCAGAGGTTTCCTTCAGGGTCTCTACACTTCTAATGTCTGCCATTTTAGAAAAGGAAAAGCATTAACTTTCACACAGACTGCAGCTCTTAGACTAATCTTACTGAACACTTAGGATCAGTATAGGGGATATATATGAAGACAGCAGGTTTCCTGAAATTAGACAACAAACCAAGAGGTGAACAACTCCTGTTATTCCCAAATGGAGAGTTCACATGCTTTGTAAGTGACAGAACAAGCCAGATGACAGACTGATTGCTAGGGAACAAGTGTGAGATCTGGATAACCACGGCAAATCATACTCTGTGGACAGCCAGTCAATTCTGACGTGACTACTAAACAGAGGGCTTTTCAATTCCAATTCCTTCTGCTGTGCAGTGAAAGTTCTGCAGTGCTGATGTAAATCTTTACTGCTAGCTGTGAAATGTCCCCACCATCGTTAGCTAGATCTATTCTATTCACTTCCCTGCTTATTTGACTTTATAAATTAAGTTCTCTTACAGTCAGCCAAAAACTGCAGCAATCTAGCCACAAAATTAAAACACAAAGACAGAGAGCCTATAATTCATTTAATATTTCAGGTAACTATTAACAACATTGAATTTCATATCTGTACACCTGCAATTCTTCTTTAGGCATCAATATCACCTTTGCCATTCATATCAGAGTAAGAATTTTTACATTTCATACACAAACTCTTAACTGGGGATTTAAAGTAGTTATTT
Source organism: Parus major (assembly GCF_001522545.3). NCBI lineage: Eukaryota > Metazoa > Chordata > Aves > Passeriformes > Paridae > Parus > Parus major. The sequence goes on from NC_031768.1 coordinate 30,530,652, forward strand.
TATAAAATCTAAATCCAACCAGCACACCCTATGACTTAATTTCTTTCTGCTCCTCAGGTTTCAGGCGCGTTTTAATGACAAGCTCTCCCCTGTTTGTCAGAAAAGTGCTGGAAATTTCCTCTTCTGTTGGCAGTCCATGGGGTAGTTTCAGTGGTTGTATTCTACAGGCAAAAAGAGTCTGCTTAGTGAAGTCCTGTGACTAGAAGAGAGTTACATTAAATGTTCCAGATAAACAAATAGATATACAAATAGTTAACAAACCTTATCAGATGTTTAACAACTTTCAGTCTGGAATTCACAGAAGGGATATTTTTGTGCAGTCTTGGCTGATGTGCCTACATAAGGGATAAAACAAGTTTTACAAATATGTTTCCAAATCCCAAATCTTTGTTCACTGAACTTTGCACATTACCAGTAAAAAAATAAATCACATTTGCAAATGTAGTATTTAGAGAACTGCCATGCATCAAGAACATACATAAAAATATGCAATCAAAATTTGATTCCAGGAAAAAGACAATTTCAGCTTTATTCCTATTTCACTATAAATGTATTTTTCTTCCAACTGTTAAAAATACTACAAATGTACATACAAGAGTTTAGGGGCAAAACTGCTTTCTTCAGTTCTATCTTAAACTGATCAAGCACACATTTCTTTCTCTGTAATATAACAGTGACCAGACAAATCTTTGCAGTTAGCCCAAATATCTTGGATAAACACATCTTTGACACAAACTTTTAGAGTCTTGTATTTGGAAGCATTTTCATTGATAAACAAATTTTATTTGCCTTCCTACAATTTCTGAATAACATGACCCACAGAGACCTGAATTCAAAATACTTACAAACCTATTTCTATTATTTTAGAAGAATTCTCAGGGTAAAGTTCTCAAGCAATGTAGCACAATACCATACAGGGATATTTTGAATTCCCATTAAAAGCACATTTGCCACTCAGCTCTTAAACACACCATCACCTTCTCAGACCGCTTTATGGCTGCTATAAATGTAATTTGTGACTGCAAAATGGAGGTCCTTGTAAAACCCACCACATTAGTGCAACATTTCTGACATACGCAAATATAAAGAACAACAATCTTACTTTATCCAGTCCCAGATCACGTATTATCTTCTTTTCCCAATATGGGCGACCAATGACACTTTTTATTCTAGTAATAACATGGATTTTGTGGGGATTCTCAGGGTCACCTCCATACTTTTCATGATCTCCAGGCCGTGGCTGAAATACCTAGAATAAAAAGTTCACAAAACCAGAGGTTTTTTCCCCAAATACCTGGCCTGCAGTCCTGCAGTTTACTGTCCAAAACATACTTCAACCTTGGTAAAAATTCTTACATATTTTTCTTTTCAGGCTGTCAAAGCACCAACAAAGTAACCTCAAATTTAGGTTTTACAACACGAAGTCAAACTTATTTCTATAATGGTTTGCTGATAAATATAGTAACTCTTGAGTTTAGCCACACAACGGCATAGAAATACATGGACAACACCCAGTACCAGCACAACACCTAATTCACGTGCATTTTATCAAGGAAAACGATAAAAAGCTGTGCTCAGCCTCTCGATGGCAAGTTTCCCACAGGCTTTAAGAAACATTTTAAGAAACAGTCAACTAACACTAGATGGTACCTCGCAAAAATAAACTAAAACTTTAAATGTGAAAATGTAAAGTGCAAGTGAAGCACATACCGAGTCTGGAATTCTCGACCTGGTAAAGAGACAACGAACCCACACTGGGGACACAATCCCCTCCGTCCTCTTCCCCAGCACCTGCAAAGAGAGGAGGGCATAATTTGTCTGCACTTTCCTTATAACTCTGAGCACTTGCGAACAGACGACACAGCTACGAGTGCCAGCCCCACCTTCCCAGCAGCTGAGGAGCCCCGAACAGGATCCCCAGCTGGATCAACCCCCACGAGACCCCGCTTGGATCCCTTTCCCGGAATCCCATCTGCATCCCCACTTTCCCAGAGGCTCCAAGCCTCAGCCCCAGCCTAAATCTCTCCACGGCTCCCCCCTTGGATTTCCCCATACAGCCGATCCCCACTCCAGCTCCTCACCTTCCCGGGGCCTGCAAGCCCCAGGCCCGCCCGGCCCGCCGCGACCGCCATGTCTGTGCGTAGCCTTGTGTGTCCCGGCCGCACAGCGGTGCCGCGGCACTTCAGTTCCGAGCGGGCGGAAGGTCAGCGGTGCGACACCTCCGCTCCGTGTCCCCGCCCGTCCCGCTCCCATCGCCATCCCGGTCCGTGTCCTCATCCCTGTCCATGTCGCGGGCGGGGAACAATAACACTGCCGCGCTGGAGCGGGCCGGGGCGGAGACGGTGAAGCGGGCGGTGCAGCTGGACGCGGCGTCCCGGTTCCAGGAATCGCTGGTGTGCTACCAGGAAGGCATCGACCTCCTGCTGCAGGTGGTGAAAGGTACCGGGCTGGGCACCGCCGTCGGGGCCCGGGGTGGCCCTGGCGACACACGAGCGGTGTTGGACCCCGGCGTCCCACGGCGAGGGAGGGGGAGCTGGCGATCTCCTCCCGGGGGAGCCGGGCCAGGCAGGGCTCGGGAGGGCCTGACCCTGTGTTTAACTGGCCCGTGACTTTTTGTGATTCACAGCCACGACAGATGAGGCGAAAAAGCGCCGCTACCGGGAGAAAATATCCGAGTACATGACCAGAGCCGAGGACATTAAAAAACACATTGAGAAAGAGAAACAAGGTATAAATACCTAAATGGGAGGGTACTGCGAGGAGGAAGTCAGACCATTCCCAGTGGTGCCAATCACCAGGCACAGGCAAGGGGTAGAAACTGATGCCCAGGAAGTTCCACCTGAGTATGAGGAAGAACTTGTTTACTGCGGGGGTAAAACACTGCACTGGAACAGGTTGCACAGAGAGGGTGTGGAGTCTCCCTCTCTGGAGATACTCAAGAACTCTCTGGACACAATCCTGTCCGTGTGCTTTGGGATGATCCTGTTTGAGCGGGGAGGTTGGATCAGATGTCCCATTGAGGTCCCTTTCAACCTGACACGTTCTGTGATTCCATGAGCTGTGATGTACCCAACACATCCATTTGCTTGTAATTGTCTGTTGTTACATGAATGTTTGAAGGGCAAGGTGGTTTAACATGGAAATTATGTCCTGACCTTTACTTAAAAAGAGATTTACTTTCCTTTCAGATGGCAAATACCATAAGCAAATCAGGATAGAAGAAAATGCAACAGGTTTTGGTTATGAAAAGCTTTTCCACGAGTACCTCACTGAGATTGTTTCTGAAGTTTGGGTGGAGGACCCATACATTCGGCAGGTTCATCAGGCAAGTAGATATTTGGTGTAAGTGATACAGATGTAGCCACTAGAGAAATTCCAAGCTACTAAATTAAATAAAACTTTTTCAGTTGTATAACTTTCTACGATTCTGCGAGATGCTCGTTAAGGGGCCATGCAAGGTGAGAACAATCCACCTCCTCACTTCCTATGATAAGGTAAGTATCTAGATTTTAGTTCTATTTCCCTGTACTCAGATCATGTCACATGCAAAACAAAATATAAAAATGCAGACTTGTTCCTACTTACCAGGACTTGTTATACTCAGGGTATAAGCAGAAAACACAGATTAAGAGAAAAATTTGATAGTTGAACATAATTAATTTTTTAAGTTCAGAGTTTTCTGGTTAACAAATTCTGGGTAAGCAGAATCTTATGATTTCTGTGACAGTTTTGTTGTGGAAAACATAAAAACTTAAGCATCTGCTGAGACAAGGGGTTTTTTTTCTCTTCTGACAGATGTATTTGTCATTTTAGAGGCTTTCATGAGCTGAAATCAGTCAAACTACCACTGCACTTATTTGAACTATTACTGCACTTATTTTGGCTCAAATAGTACATGTTTAGTTTCAAAGGGCTGGGAGTGAGCTCCTCCTCCACACCCCTTAGCAAATATACCTGTAGTCTGTCGGCTTTTTATCCTGACTTTGAAACTGTAAATCTGCCTTCATTCAAATTACTTTCTTTTGGTTTACTTTGATACTGGAAAGGTTTTGTGTGTGAGTTGAAGAAGTGATGACCAGAAGTAATATATATAGTTAAAAAAAGAAAACAAAACCCCATTACATTATTTTTACTTTTGATAGGGTGGTGGGAGTAGTCAACAGATGGCTGCCTTGGAAGAAATAAAACAGTCATTGAGTAATTATGGAGTAACACTGAATATTGACTTTTCATCTTCAATACATGATCGAGAAATCAGGTGGGTGATATTAAAAATTACCAAATCCCAGTTATTTGAAATCAAACTATTTAACCCTAACTTTTGAGGTAATTACAGCTGTGGTTGACTAAGTAAAAGGTAGTGGCCCTCATTGGATGAAATCAGCCTTCTGTAGTTTATATTTTGTGATTGTGAATAGAATATTTGTTGTCTCTACACAGAATGGCGTCTTCTGTGGTGATGCTAGGGAATAATTGTGATTGAAACAAGGAGCTTGTGCATCATGTGGATGCAACCTTTTTGTTCAACATACTCATAGTATTCAAATTTGTGCATTTTTTAAAACAGATTCAACAATGGGTGGATGATTAAGATTGGAAGGGGTCTTGATTATTTTAAGAAACCACAGGTAAGGACGCTTTGACTTCTTTAACTCAAAACAAGCTCTTCTACTGTATATGCTCACCATGTCAATTCTCTTAATTTCTGCAGGGTCATTTCAGCATTGGATACTGTGACTTCGACTTGAGACCTTGTCATGAAACAACAGTGGATGTCTTTCATACTAAACACACAAAGAAAATGTGATCAGAAATGACTGCTTTTAATAAGTTTTTTCATAAGCATGAAAATGTGAGACTGAAAGATGTTGCTTGAGTCCAGCTGGTTGCTGACAGAAGCAACTCTTCTAAGTTCTTAGTGCAGCAGAGCTTTTATAAACTGTATGTTTAAGAATATTTGAGACTTTCCAGTCTGAGAAAACAGAACTGCATGATGCCTTCATTGTACTTCTGTAATCTTAGTTAATATAATCCATGTCTAAATTTTATCTTGATTTCATAACAGACCCTCAATAGTGGCTTTCAAAAGCCTCTTTACTTCCATTTCTATTTTTATTATTGATTTTGTTGTGAACCTGTTTTGGATTTTATATCTTTTAACTCACAATCATTGGAAGCTGGGCGGCCACATGGCCTCTTTTATAAGCAGTCTTATTTATTTCCTTTAATTCCTGTATTCTAGTCATGAGTACTATTTTGCTGGGTTTTTGTCAAACCTGCAGTACTTTATTTCCCAGACTTTATTAGTAATCCCAAATTTCACATTACATTTTCCAAGCTCTTTGCCTACAAACATGGTAGCGTTCAGTACACGGTCATTTTAGGGTTGTCTTATGTGTCTCTGCATAATGGCTTTTGGACTGGGAAGGCTGCAATCAGCTGTATTCTCCTCTCTGTCACTCCTGTGTGTCCTTTTATTCCATGATACATGGCCATATACCTGATACCCATCCTTTGCATTAAGTGTGGAAAGGATGTGTGATCCTCTCCCAGTCTTATTCTCTGACTTTGAAGTCCAATGACTGGCTTTTCATGCCACTCTCAACTGCAGTAAGCTATTTTCTGCTACTAAGGTAGTCCCCTAAAAAGAATAAGATTTTCCAGAAGTTGGATACCCTGAGTATCTCAGTTGGTCAGAGCATGGTGTGAATAATGCCAAGGTCATGTGTGTTATTCCTGCAAGGCCTTTCACTAAATAGCTGGACTTGATCCTTGTGGGTCCCTTGCAATTCAAAATATCGTGTGATTCTAAGCAATACACTATTTAGAATAAAAACCAAGTCTTCCATTGTCATTCCTTCAGCCTTTGGAAACCAGAAGGTATTACCAGAGGTGCTGCTCTTTTTTTTTTTCTCATACAAGAGTTCTTTGTTAGCAAGAATCTGCCTAAGTCATACACTGACATAAAAAACAGGCAGTGGCCTCTTTTTTAGGTCCCATCAAAGTCTTTTCAGCCTCAGGACTGACACGTGCCTTACACTTTATGCCTTGTAATACAGTAGGCCTCTATATTCTAGTAGCATGTTTATTGCTGGAACGTTTTTTTGTTTCCTGCATTACTTTTCCCTGATGTATAGTGTATTCCATTATCTTTCTTTTTTCCTTAATGTGCTTTTTATTTCATTTTCTGTCATCTAATGCTGCTATTCTTTTTCTCGTTTCTGACTGTTCCACAGCAATCAATAAGAAACGGAGCTGTTCTTTGCCTTGTTTTCTGGGTCATAATTTGCCAGTGGTCTGCCTTCTTTATCCTTTCTCAAAGTAATTCAGCTTTGCAGTGTTGCACCAGCAGAATGAATAATATATGTGCCACAGAGCTGTGTGCTATTAGTCATTCTCCTAAACATTCCATAGGAGCTTCCTGGCTTGCTGCTGTGATATGAAGTTTCTAGTCACTTGTGAATTTTATTCAGTTGTGTATAATATATGCCTATTTTTTAATGGGAATAAAGATTATTTTTTACTATTTGTAGCTTCAATCATCTGTTTGATTTCTTTACTACATCAGGAAATTCAAGCAAGCTGTGTAATGCCTCATAAGATCCAGCCATGTTCTGGAGAAGGCTCACTGTAAATACAGTAATTTCCCAAATGTGAAGTGAGAAAGTGTCTTCATGTCTTTTAACCCAGTCCAGCAATTTCAAACATAGAGAATCACAGAATTAACTAGACTGAGATCATTGAGTCCAACCTATGACCTAGCATCACCTTGTCAACTAGACCATGGCACTGAGTGGCACTTAATAAACACCCCCAGGGATGGTGACTCCACCACTGCCCTGGGCAGCTATTTTAATGCCCAAATACTCTTTCTGTGAAGAATTATTTCCTAATGCCCAGCCTAAACTTCCCCTAGTGCTGCTTGAGGCCATGTCTTGTCCTGTCATGTTACATGGGAGAAGAGCCCAAACCCCACCTGGCCACAGCCTCCTTTCAGGTATCTCTTCTGACCTAATCAGAATCGCATTACACTTGTTCTTCAACAACAGTGATATATACATCTTGAGCCTTTCTTTTGTAATTTTACTATATATAGCTATTATTTAACATTAAAACTGTCACTTTCAGTTCATTGTTGCCTTTTATGGGAGAATCTTCTGCTAAGTGGTAACATAAGGAACCTCTTTCTCCTAGATCTGTATTTGCATTTCCAATTGTTTAGCTTTGATACCAGTACCCTTGGAAGCAGGAACTCCCGGCTTTGTGCCAGGCATAAGACAGGCACAAGAACAGGAGGCATATGTGGCCTCTGTCCCAGTTAGTCTCTCCTGCCCTCATCACATAAACCCGCACACTGAACTACCTAATCTTCCCCTGCTCTTGCACATGCATGGACAAAAGCCCGAACCCAGGGTGGACCTACAGTGATTCACTACCCTGTGGTGAGCTGAGCTCACTATGGTGCTTGTACAGCAGAGGCACAGGGGCACCAGCACTCTGCAAGAAATGACTTTCAATCAGAAACCAGTGACATCCCTCTCCATACAGCTCAGTGGCTGTGACACTGCCTTTGGGCTGCTGTCCCCAAGGAGCAGGATGCAGGCTGGGGCACCCAGTGCAGCAGCCCAACACCAGTTTTACACCTTCCCCATTCCATCTGTGTCAGCCATTTGTACCTTTGCTGCTACAGGGCCAATTTGGGATGCCACCACCATTTTCCCTGGTTCAAGCAGCAATGATGTCTTGTCAGCAGTGGTTTAAACTCTACAATTTGGGAACATCAGGTGCAGGCAGTGTGGAATTTAATTGCAATATTAAACAAAAGCCCGAGATTGAACAGTTTGTTTTCTACAAGCTGAATTTTTCCCTTACTAGTGAATGTTTTAATTTTGTTTTTAATACATTAAATAAAAAAGCAGCAGAAGTTTAACTTGTATTTTCAAAATGCAAGTCACATTAACCTTATCATATTCTCACATAGTAGACTCCACCTGCTGTGCAACTCATTGTCTTGTGGACACACTCTTAGCAATGTTGTCACTAGTGTAGTGGTTTCGTTTGGGCAAAACTTACTGCCCGTAAGACTCTTGACCAGTTCACTGTACAGTCCTGGTGGCAGCCACTGCTCTGGCAGATCAATGTTACAGACTTCAATCCTCCCATGCTTTATGTCCATATTTACTTTAACGTCAAAAACAGAATCTTTATAGGCCATGTTAAGACATGTGCTAACGCTGAACTTCGGTGTCTTTCCATACACCCATTCCCAGGTTTGTAGTTCTTTAGTTTTGCTACTAATTCCAGGAAGCAGAGTCTCGTCAGCTGGATTTATTAAGGTGATATGGTGATCTATCTGGTGTTGCACAGCATATTCTTTAGCAATGGCATCCAGTAGCATCTCAGAAGTTAAACTAGGATCTTCTTCAAAGAGATTTTTCACTGAGGCAGGCACACTAGGAGTGGCATTGCTCTTTAGCCCTCTATAAGGACTTTTTAGCACAGAAGATAAAACAAACTTATCTGCATTACAGAGTAAGGTACAGTGATGATAAGCACTTGTCCTTCCCAGCTTTGCAGCAGTTCCTGAGATTTTGTATTTCCTGTCTAGCAAGATGTCGTATCTGTCAGTGACATGTACATCTAACTGGGGCCGCAAGGCTTTCAGTGCCTTCACCACAAGCTTCAGGTTTTCCATTCGTTCATATTTTTTTCTGGTTGTGAAGAAAGTCAAATTTATATTACCTAAGTCATGGTAAACTGTCCCTCCTCCACTTCTTCTCCTGGCTAGTTTTATATCTTTTTGTCTCAATAACCTGAGGTTGCATTCCTGCCAGGGATTCTGATGTCTCCCTATTACCACAGCAGGGGAATTTCTCCAAAGGAAAAGGACCTGTTGCTTCTCTAAATCCATATGGTCATGGATCCAGTCTTCCACAGCTAGATTTTGGTAAACATCATTAGAAACAGACTGGATAATGAGGCCTCCACTAGCTGTGCTCCAGAAGCAAGCTTTTGGAGTCCTGAGGGTGCAGGACAGCCAAAGGTAGTTTTTTAATGACTGGAGTACCATGATTTTAATAACTGTACAGCGGATGGAAGGATTGCCTCCTCTGCTAATGCTGAATGCGGCAGGAGTGCAGCCGGCTCCCGTGACAGAACTGAAATGCCCGTGGTGGGCATGAGACAGTCGTGTTCCAAGGCACGGTGCTCCTCCGGTGGTGCCGCTCAGACCCTGGCGGGAGCCTCACAGGACATCCGGGGGTGTCACAGCAGCTGCTCCTCGCAGTCCCTGCAGCCTGAAAGACCAAAGGAAGAAACGGAATGCGTATTTTCCCATCACTCATCGCAGCCTTGCTAATGCCGTTTCACTCTGCGTAGTCCAGCTTTGTTAGGATTTTCTGCCTTCTTTCCCATGGTGTTCCCTCAGCCGCCGACGCCGCGTTCCCGCCCGCACAGCCCCACCGGGCGCCCTGCGCTACTCACGGCGGGGAGCGGAGCTGTCCCGGCGGCCGTCCCTGTCCCTGCGGGCTCCTTGGAGCGGGCGGCCTCGGGAGCGCCTTCCGCTTCCCGGGTGAGAGGCGCTGGGGGCGGGCGCTGCGCCTGTCTTGCGGCCGGGGAGGGCTGAGGGCGGCGGCCGGGGAGGGCTGAGGGCGGCGGCCGGGGAGGGCTGAGGGCGGCGGGCTGTGCGTGCGGCCTGGTGCTCGGTGAGTGCCGGGGTCCCGGCTGTCCCAGCGCAGCCACGGCACTGGGCGGGGGAGGGAGCTGGGGGGAGCGAGTATGACCAGGTAACAGAATCACAGAACGGGTCAGGCTGGAAGGGACCAGAGTGGGTCATCTGGTCCAACGTCCTGTTCAAGCAGGGTTATCCCAGAGCACATGGCACAGGATTGTGTCCAGACAGTTCTTGAATATCCTTAGTAAAGGAAAATCCACACCTTCTCTAGGAAGTCTGTTCCAGTGCTTGGCCACCTGCACAGTAAAGGTCTTCCTCATGTGCAGGTAGAATCTCCTGTGCATCATTTTCTGGCTATTGCTTCTCATCCTATTGCTTGGCACCTCCAAGAAGAGCCTCACTTTTCATCACACATTCGCTTCAGATATTGCAGGGGTTGCCTACAATATTTACAGGGCAACAAGAAGCCAGTGCACAGTGCATAAAATGGATGATTTTTCTTTCAAGACCCAGATGTGCAGTTCCTCTCTGCAGGATATTCTGGATGTTAGAAGCTTTTCTGAATTCACAAGGAGAGTTAACACAAATGCGCAGAGACTTGTGAAATATACTCTCTGTGGTGCTCATGAAGATACAGAAGCCAAATGTCGATAGCATAATTCATTAACAAGTTGGAAAGTGATCAAAGACTAGACAGAAGTCAGACAAAAGAATTGCCACTAGCAGATTGTCTTCAGATCTGCATTTAAGCCATTCTTAAAGTCTACCAGACCTTAGCTATAATTCTTCATCAAAAGCTATTGTCTGTGCTTAAGCTTACACCGTGGGACAATGTTCAGTGCTAGCTGAATTTTTTTATCCATAGTAGTATCCCTATGGGCAAATATGCTCTGTATTTCTCTTGTTCATGGATGTAATTTCTAAAAGGTACATTACATGCCTTTGTCTTCCATTCTGCCTTAAAAGAACTGTGGGTGTAGTAGGGAAAGTAAAAAGTAAGAAACCATCACAAACATGTATACTGGTGGTGTTTAATGAGAGAAACAGACTCTAAGAGGAGCTTGATGTGATGTGTGTGTCAGCACCTTTAATGTACTGTCATGAAAAAAAAAAAAAAAGGTTTTTTTTTTTAAGCAATTTGAAATGGATGAAACTTTTTGCTGGATTAGACTGGTAATAATTTTTCACTAGGGTGAAATGTAATGCACGAAGTAAAAAGCATGTGGACTTTGTCCATAAAAATGTCCTGGAAATCAATGTTGATGACAGTTGACAAAAGCAAATGTGAACCCGTGCATTCTGGCACTGGTCAGAAGTATGGAAATGCATCTTGTGAGCCAACTGATATTACCAAACCCCCCCCAAAAAATGTGGAACTCCTTGTCTCCATTTTGGCACTTGATTCTTGAAGGTTTGCAATGTGTCATTTTGCCACGGGGTGTCCCTAAAACCCTACTGTGAGCTGTTGCAGTCTGTTTCTCTAGTAAAAAAAAAAATAAAATCTCTTTTCATAGTTAGAACCATAATTTGCTAAAAAATGTAAAGTGTGCAGAATACTAGGTGGACAGATAAAAATGGCATGTAACTGTTTCTTATAAGCTGAAGGAGGAAATACACATGCAACAATAACTTATAAGGAGAAAGTATGAATTTGTAAATGCACATCATGATTTATTAATCTCTCCTGAATTGGACATTTAATTTTTTTTTTATGTCCCAACTACTATTGTATAAATAACATATCTGTAAAATAAACCAATTATTATTTTCACTTTTGAAAACAATCCTGCATATGAATTTAATTTCTTTTTTGATCAACAGAACATTATTTGGTATACAAAAAGCAATGCAACTGCTCTACACAACATTAACCAGTCTTAAGTTATAAAAGATATCACCATATGTCCCTTAGAGGATACCTTAGACATACCAGTACAACAAAAAGCAATTAAAAATGTATAATTTGACTCATAAAATGAATTTTCATGAAGAATAGTTTTGTTAAAGTTGTGAAAACATGAAATACCCTTTTCACATCTCTTTTGGAGATAAACATGATAATGCAGAGTCTCATCGTCCACCATGCCTAAATCTGAAAGTAAGATTTACAAGAAATCCAGCATGGGGAAAGGGAAAAGAAAAATACTTGTTTCTGTAGCTCTGTTTCTGGAAGTTAAAATCTTGCAGTTTCTTTTCTGGCTTTAGATGGGGATTGTATTTCAGAGGTGTTACACCTTATGTCTGAAAAGGTGAGTTGTACCCATGCGTGCTTAATAGTGGCTGCTTGCCAAAAAACCTCATTATTCACCCTGCACTGTCTCCAGAATATAAAACCTGGGCTAGTTGCTAGCAGGGAAGCGAGAACACTTTGTTTTGTTTCTTAGCTTGACTTTGGGACTACCTAAAGCAGCCTCTTTCAAAGGCTGTTTATAACCTTGCTATGAGCAGGCAATAGGAGTCAGAGGGTTCACATGGCCTCCTTACCCTTTTTGCATCGCTTTCTTCAGAGGCACCAGTCTGCATGTCCCTGTCTGTGCTATTCCAAGATATGTGCAGCCAGAGGTACTCTAAATAACTCCTATCTTGGAATATAAGAAAACATAAGAAATAATTTCTCTCAAATTATTTTGTTGGTGGAATAAAAAAAAAAAGCTTAATTAGTCTCATAATACTCTGATGTTTTAACTTCACCATGTTTGTAAACCACTGCTGTAAGCCCCCTGTAGAAGGCCACCAAATTTGTCAGGCATGATTTGCCATGGTGAAATCATGTTGACTGCCACTAATTACCTCCTTATTTTCCATGCACCATGGGTTGTTTTCCAGGGGGATCTGCTCCATGATCTTGACAGGTACAGAGGCAAGAGTTACTGGCCTGTGTTTCTCTGGGTCTTCCATATTTCTTTTCAAATCAGTGGTGAAATATGTCACAGCAGTAAATTCTAACTGCTATATGGCAAGTGTAGTATATTTTAGGATATGTAAATATTACCATGTTTTCCAAAAAGTGCTCTTTCACTGGTTGGTAAATACTGTGCAAATACTGTGTGTAAATTCTGCATGTAAATTTGTGTCCTCAGTGCTCAGTGAGGTACTGAAGGTGCCAATTACTTGATTGCTCTGATCTGTTCCCTAGGACTAGGGAAATGCACATAACTCTACAACTTGGGTACCTCTTTCAGAGAGAGCAGTGTATTAGGATGGGATTCACTTAATTTAATAGATATGTCAACAGTAATGATGACTGTAATAGATATCTAGGCTGTCTTTATCATCAGAGATACTCCAAGGATATGATTCATTTTAGTATGAATGCCAAAATCTATTGTAGGAATCACTTTCTAGAAATTATTATTTGTAGTGATTCAAAATTACACTGGTTTACTCTTAAACAAATGGGATTTATTGTGCAATTTTGAATTTCAGAATTGCAGTTTACCTTCAGAATCTGTTTTAGGCTCTTAAATGATTGTCTGGATTTCAACAGTCTTACTTGCACATTACTTTATTTCCATTGCAAAAATTCACCTTTCATGGACCTTAAACAAAAATGGTGGCCTACTTTCTATCATATTTAAAAATCCATTAAGTATTCCAGTACAAATCTACCCTTAGTTTTGAACAGGTTTATTTCAAGTTAATGAACATTTAGCTTTTATGTCCCTTTCTTTCTTATTAGATCTATATTAGAAGGACATTCAGGCAGATTTGCAATATAACAAAAAAGAGAAAATAGAGATATTCAGAAGTTACTTTTAAGTATTATATGTATATTTATTTTAATTAGATATCTACTTATTCTTCATTTTGAAGAGTATATTTATCCATTTTTCATTGAAATATCAATAATTACAAAAGTTTTATTTCAGTGCATGCATTCTCTCATTTATGCTAATGCGGGTTATATTACAAACAAAATCTGAAATAAAGGAAAGGAGTCACCTTCAAGGCTTGATGCCTTTATTAAGTCACTTGAAAAGGACAGAGACTGCTATAAATGTGGGACTGAGAATTTGTTGAAGGAATTTAGAAACACATTCTCAAGTCCTAAGTGAACCTCTACGTGTGGCAGCATTTAAAAAAAAAAAAAAAATTAAAAAATCATCCATCCAGGTGAGCTTGGGAAATCGCTTTGGAAGAGGAGGAATGTATTTTTTAGAGTATATCTCATGTTAAACTACTAAAGCTATAACTACCATGAAGAAAAACAAATTGATTGTAAACAGAAGCATGCATAAGTTGGGAATGGGCCAGTAATAGAAGTTTTCAAACCACATATAATAAGAAACTGTTTCAAGCATGTTTGTTTTTCTACTTTAATACTATATCACCATATTCTTTAAGGGAGTGGTTTCTGATTCAGAAGTCTTGAAAATATTGAGAGAATGTGAAGAACTTGAGTCAACATGGAAAATAAATAAACGTCATGGCAGAAATTCAGGGCAACTTCAAAGTTTTAACAGCTGAGAGAGACAAAATTCTCAATCTTTATGAACAGGCAATTTTATTTATATTTGTGTGATTAATTGAAATAACAAGGTAATATGCAAGAAAAAATATTTTTGGCTTCATATGAAAAAAAAAAGAATGCAAAGTATTTGTTTAAAAAATAGGGGGAAAAAGTTTGTAAATTTTTTTTTTACAAAAAAAAAATTGTGATTTGTATCTGTCAGTTCAATACAAGTTTGTAAGTGCTTTCCTGAGTTAAAAATGCTTTCCTGAATTAAAGAATGTGTGCACAAGTTATTACTTCTTCTTCGCTATTCCACAGTTTCTGGGACACCCCACATTACCAGCCACAGGACCCAGTAATATATTGATTATCTATTCCATGTTTCTGTTATTCTACTGTTTTCAAAAATAGGCAAAGGAGGAGATTTCCCCACTTTGTCAAGAAGTTATAAAATGTCCCAGGACTCCTAAAGCCACAGTTCAAGCTGTATTAAGACACATGGAGATAGAAAGGGATACAGCACTGTCAGATTTCCAAAGGATGCCTGTAGAACATGTTGGCCTCAGGGAGCAGTTACAGGTTTGATTCTGTCCCATCCCACCTCATCCCCCCACCACAGGTTATTTAAACATGAAAACTACTTAACAGTGTAATTAAAATTGTTAAGAATTTCTGTTCTGGTCTTGAGAATGGATTGCTTCACAAGTCTGTGTTGAGTTGAGACTTGTTCTATATGTGATTTTGTTGTTGCTGTTATTTGATACAGATTTCCCAAGAAACTTTGTTTATGAAAAGGTTCATTTGGAACAGAGAGTTGAAGAGCTTGAAACTACTGTTCACAATGTAAGGGAAAAGAATTATTTATAGAATTGTAAATGTAATACAGGTGATGTTAATGGTTAATCCTGCAGGACCAACCTGACTTGTATCAGGAAACAGCAGGCTGAGAGCAGTGGGTTTTATTTACCAAGACTCTTTCCCTTCTACCCTGCTCTGGTAAGGCACCAGCTGGAGGACTGTGTCCAGCTCTGGGCTC
The DNA here is from genome assembly GCF_001522545.3 of Parus major. NCBI lineage: Eukaryota > Metazoa > Chordata > Aves > Passeriformes > Paridae > Parus > Parus major. The sequence continues at coordinate 30,545,814 of NC_031768.1, forward strand.
TCCAACTCACAAGGACATGGACCTGTGGGAGTAAGTCCAGAGGAGGCCATGAAGATGATCACAGTGGTCTGGAGCACCTCTCCTGCAAAAACAGGCTGAGGGAGCTGGGGTTGTTCAGCCCGGAGAAGCGAAGACTTTGGGGACATGTTTTGGCAGCTGGGTTAGGGTTAGGGTTTGGGTTTAGGGTTGGGGTTAGGAGGTTAGGGTTAGGGTTTGGAGTTAGGGTTGGGTTACGGTTAGGGGTAGGGTTGAGTTTAGGGTTAGTGGGTTAGAGTTTGGTTTAAGGTTAGGGTTATGGTTTGGGGTCAGGTTTAGGGTTTGTGTTAGTGTTGGGATTGGGGATAGGGTTATGGTTTGGGTTAGGGATTAGGGTTTGGATTGGGGTTAGAGTTAGGGGGTTAAGGTGTGAGGGTCAGTGTTACGGTTCAGGGTTAGCGTTTGGGGTTATGGGTTAGGGTCAGGGTTTGGGTTGGGGTTAGCATTTGGGTTACGGTTATGGTTTGGGTTAGGGCTTAGATTAGGGCTAGGTTTAGGGTTTGGGTTAGGGTTAGTTTTGGCTGTTTAAGTTAGGGTTAGGTTTTCATTAGTGTGCAGGAAACCCCATCCTCTGCCAGGCACCCTCCTTGGACATCTGCCCCCTAAGATAAGACAAAACCGCCTAGTCATGGTGATTAAGCTGTGGACCCCTTCCTGCTTCAGGACCCCATGTTATCTCCCTGTTAACTATTGGTTGTCTTACCCCTGTATCAGACCACTGACGCTTTTCCAATTCTCCCCTTCCCTATAAAAACCCCATCTTTTGCCCAGAGCAGTGGTAGATCATCACCAGCCCCCTTCGTTGAAGCCTGCATTAAAGAACTCCAGCAGAGCGCCACATGGTCTCCTGTCTCTTGTCTACGTGCAGTTGGGGTAACCCATGGATGGAGCTGACTGGGCTGATCTGAGCTGATCACTGCAAGAGCAGAAATCACTTCTAAAAGAGCCGTTCACTTGAAGCCTCTACCTACACTCCTAAGGGTTACCCCTGGCTGGAAACTGCCTGGAACCCCCCAGATGGCGGTTCCTTTCCTGGGATGTCTGTCTGGGCTTGCTGTCAGCAGAACTGGAGTCAGAGAGACCCCCAGACCCAGCTGCAACAGGTTAGGGTTTGGTTTAGAGTTGGGTTAGAGGATAAGGGTTTGTGTTTGGGTTTATGTTAGGGTTATAAATTCTAGTTTATCTTAGTTTTCAGTCTCAGCCTTCTAAAATCCTGCTAAGCTTTAAAATGTATATGTAATTCCACAGTTTATACTATTAAATGGAGTGCATCTGATATGAAGAACAGACTGTAATCTGAATTAGCTCTGAGTAGTTAATTAACTTTAATCACAAGCCTACATATGACATATAGTGGGTATAGAAAGCCTTGTTTTAGGTACATCATCTTATTTCTTCAGTTGTTTTTGTACCCCTTGAGAGCGATACATCAACATGAAGTTTATGGCACTAGTATTGAAACAGCTACTGTATACAGATGCCTATTGACTTGCTCTTTAGAGACCTGACCTTTGATTATAGTAACACAGAAATTAGTACTGAAAAATTTGGTTAAGGAGGAGAGGAATGAGGTCAGAAGCTTTTTACTTTAAAAGAGGTGATTCAAATAATTTAGAAAGCACAGTCCTTTGCATGTTAAGTGTAAGCATTTCAATAAAAAGATAGAGGTTTCTTAAACTGAAGATTTCAAACTGACTTTTGTGGAGTCTGTGCAAGAAGCTTTGAATCTGTTCTTTTTTTAGCTACAGATGTGAAAGCCTCATGGTGGTAATTTGGTTACATTTATACAAGGGTTTTACAGTGATTTCTCTACGTGGTTATTGGCATAGGTGTGTAACTTAATAGAGGCCTAAAGCCATTATTGGTCATGTTTGGTCCCAAACCGTGATTTCTCCCTTCCTACACTCATAATAATGTCTTCTTTTATGTTATTTTGCACTGAAAACTTCTCATGTTGATCAATGGCAAACATTTTTGCCCTTGGGCATAATTAACAACCAAAAATTTACATGAAGAAATTAAAATATTCCCAGAGATCTAAAAGATGGGAAATTGATTTACCTTCAAAAGAAATGAAAGTCACATTTCAGGTCTTTGCCAGCTATCTTCAGTAAACTGAGTCAGGCCTTGAGTAAATGAGATGCTTGGACATTTCTTCTTCAGCAAAATGTTTTTGCTAAAAACAGAGTAAAAATTGAAATAAATTCTATAAATCAGCTCTTTTTTTTTTCTTCAGCTGTTAATGTTTGATTATATTTATAGTTAGATATGAACAGTTAGAACAGATGTCCAAAGTGGCACTAATGAAAGACACCACTGATTCTCTGGAAACTGAGATGAAAAGATTGACAAGAAAACTATTGGATTCTGAAACTGAGCTGAGTTGACAGGAAGCTGAATATTCTTTTCTTAGGTAACTAAGAGTATGTAATTGCATTAATCTGACTAGTAACATCAGCCTAAGTTCACTGTTTCTGTAACTTTTATATGGCTCAAAGGGAAGGGAATTTATGAAAGCTGCTTATGGAATTCCTTCATTTTGGAATGAAGTTGTTTTCCTCATTGCTTATTTATATGTAAATGTACTTGTCCTATTGATATGATGATATGGTGGAAACCATCTTCAGTGACAAAGTAAAATTTGCTTAATTTAGAGTTAGAAGCTTTCTATTAGAAACTACAGGGATTGATGGGTTTTTGGTAAATAGCATATGAATAATTTTATTTTAATTTTTTAATTTTATTTTTTTAATAAAAACAGGCAAACTTGCATAAACTAGTGAATGTCATGTCATTAGTTTTAAAGATCCATTCCTTAGTCTTGGAGCCTTTCCACAAGAAGAAATAAAACTGAATCTTTGCTTAGGGCTTATGGTCTGCTGCTCAACTACAGCTCCCAGCCATGTTCAGAAGCATAGTAGGACTAGACTCAATCAAAGCCTTTAGGGAATAAACATATGTCAGTGAGTGCTGCTCTGTAATAAATTGTCAGACTTATGAGCACTGTTGAATTGTTGAAAACTAGTTTCTTCTACTGGAAGATCTTTTTCTTTATACCTCCAAACCAAGCTGATAATTTTTTTCAGTTTCTTGAACAGTGTGAGAATCATTATTATTACTACATTTGAACAGATAATTTGAAACAGGTCAGGCATTCCAATGGATGCCTCAGGGAATGATTTTTATTTTAATTCTTTTTGTTACTTTTTTACAATCATTTGTTGCAAAGAATTCTTCTTAATTTTCTGTGATCCTTTACATGATTATTCAGAACTTAATATACTGAGATTAAAGTTAACATCAATAAAATATTCTAAACAGTCTAAAACAGACAGGAAAATCTCCATTTTTACTATCTTTTGCAATTTTAGTGACCTTTCTAAAAGAAAAAAAAAATATATCAGTGTCTGAATTCTCCTGTTTAATGTTTCTGCTTTTCCAGTTTATTGAATGAAAAGACAGAACTGAGTCTTTCAGAGATTCAGTGAAGCCTTGTGGAGAAAAACACTTGAAATACAACTTAGCCAAGAGAAAATTATGCATTTAGATGAAAAAACTGGTGAGTGACAGATCCAATTTTTATAATAAAAATCAATAGGCTAATTTTCATATTCTACTGTCATTTTTTTTATGGGTTGAAGGAAAAAGCATTGAATGCAAATAAATATACTTCTGAAAGTTTTAACATTTCACATGCAAAACTTTTGTTTTCTTTGATTTTTGAAAAGTTTTTACATTTTAAAATTATGTGACAGAGCTCTGGCAAGTGTAAGTTTCAGTGACAACACATGCTGTGTTGTCAGCATGTGCTGACAACATGAACAGCATGTGCTGGTACTAGTGTGCAGTGTGTGAGCATATCAGTTATATTTGTGATTCACTAAGATAGTGGTAGCACTTCTCAGCACCACTGATGGTGGAAATCAGGAAAACATGCTATATAGTATATTGCAGTATATATCCTTTATATCCTTTTTTATGTTATGGGAGTAAAGGAGATGGATACAAGGATTATTATTCCTGTAATGCCAAGGAATATGTTCTCCCAAATCTGCAGCTGTAGATGGTGATACTTTCCTTAATGCAGAGCAAGATACTGCCTGCCTTCTTTACAGCAAGGGCACATTGGTGGCTCTTGTTCAACATGATGCCCATCAGGACCCCCACCTTTCCTGCCAAGCTGCTCTCAAACAGGGTAGGCCCCAATGTGTACTGTTGCCAGGGATTGTTCCTCCCTAGGTTCAGGAATTCTCTTTATTGAACTTTATGAGGTTGTCCTCAGCCCATTTCTGCAGCTGGTGAGGGTCCCCCTGGATGGCAGCACAACCCTGTACTCTATCAGCCACTCCTCCCAGTTTATTACCTCCTCAGTAATATCAGAAAAACAGTCTCTTACTTCATCTGTAATTACATCCTCCAGTCTACATGTTGCTTCTGTCTATAGTAATTCTGTTTAAACTTTTGTTATAATACTGAAGAAAGTTATTTTTAATGATCTAAATATTTACTCTTGAAAAACAGATTTGTTCTGAGCCATGTAATTTAAGGCCCTGAGCTAAAGAAAAATCCAGTTCTATAAATATAATTTATAGATTATTATTACTATATTTTTAAAAGGTGCATGCTTCAGTGCTTTCTTGAAGGGGAGCTTTTGCCTTGTTCTTTTATGCTTCAGAAGTGTATTAAAAGAATTTTAATTTCAAAAGGCTTGAATTAATAAAAAAACTGAGACGCTTCTGATTGCATCCAGATAACTTTTCAATATAAAGTCTTGTACAACAAGAGGAGATCTGTACTTGGAAAGAAACAATTGCAAAACTTAGTATGGAGAAGTCATCTCTGCAAGACTGTGTGGAAGAAGGGAGAGGATTTCTACTTTTCAGTAAAGCCTGGCAATTAAAGTATGTTCTAATATTCAAATGGTCACAAAAAATAAATAAGGAAAGGATCTGTTAGGTTATCACATCTATGCTGTATTGGTACCTACAGCAGTGCCACATGCTGGTCTACTTCTGTTCCAGTTTAAGGGCAACAATAAAAACTCATTGACTCCAACAGCAGTAGGTTTGACCTGTGGTAATCATCTCGGTTTAGGTATTTTGAATTAGTTACGCTTACTGAGAGACAAGACTTTACTTACTCTCCTGAAGTGGAGAAAATTAGCCAAAAAAGTATTTTATTTGCCATAATGTCATGGTTTTAAAGCAGTAGCAGAAAAAACCAAAAAACGTACTTATTTCTTGCTGTGAGATATGGATTAGAACAAGAGCAAAACAGGCTTAAAACTTAAAAGGAACAAAGAAAGTTTATTAACAAAAACTACAAGAATAAGAAACCAGAATAAATCCTCCAGAAACCCTTTTTTTCCCCAACTACCCAACCATTCCCTTGTTCACAGGACAACATAGAGACAAAAAAATTTTGGTGGTTAAAACAGTCCCAATTCTTGCTATAATCCTTTCACCAGTCTTTGTAGAGAAAAAAAAGTCTTCTAATAATCTATGGAGTTTTTCACAAGAAAACTATTTTTCTTCATAGTTTTCTATTTCTCTGATGCCAGCTGCCCGGAAATCTGTCATCAGTTGTCTCCTCCCATTTCACATCACTCTGAGGTGTGTATGAGTCATGAGTCTAGGGATGTCATTTTAAGGATGAGTTATTCAAAGGCAAAAGTTCCCTTCATCTGTTTATGTGAACCTTTCTGGAAACAGAAGTTTTCTCTTTGCCTCTTAAAGGCCACAAATCTTCGACTATTACTTCCTGCCCCGTTCCAGCATCTCACAGGATCACTACTACTTCACCATTTGCTCAAAATCCACACTTTGAAACACTCCATTCCTCCCAATACACTGTCATGAATTAAAGTTTTTTTCAGAACACTACTGTCCATCTCCATAGCTTTAACAGAAAAATATTTCAGCTTGTTAAAGCATCTCCTTATTTTCTCTTCCCTCTCCAAAACGTAATTCTTTTCTTCACTGTATTTGATGGTTTTATGGTGTCTCTTTACATGATGATCACTCCCTCTCTCTCTTCCTCTCTCCCTCTGGGAAAAAAAGGATTAATCTGCAAGCCCAATCCGGGTAGTAAAAGAGTTAAAGTCTTGCTCAAGCTGCAGATGTTCATGGTGTCAGGTTTCAGTTCAGTGGCAGAAACTGCAAACCAAGTCAGGAACCGGCCGGGCCCGGCTGGCCCCACTTTCCCCCCACCACCCTCCGCGGCCTTGTCTGGCCTGGTGGGGCGGGGGGAAGAGTTCGAGCCAGAGCCCTGTTACCTCTTCAGAAGCCAGAAACCAAAGAGACTCAAAAATTCCCTGGCTTACATCTTAAGGTAGGTGTTCACAGGTTGATCTCACTTTTCAATGGTCAAAATTACTGTCAGATCTCAAAAATGGTTAGTTATTGGTCAAGAGAAAAAACTCCCATCAGCCTCCAGCAGTTTCAACTTCCTTAGCTCCCAAAGCTAATCTTAAAGGTGCAGAACTTAATATATAACATAAACCAGGCCATTTGGGGATACCAGTATCCCCAAATATTTATATATTTATATTTATAATATATTTATTTATATAAATATAAAGTCAGCCCAGGACACATAAAAATTAGTCTCACTTCTTCCTTGGGGTCCTGTGATGTTAAAGATGGAGAATACTAAATAATATTGCCTTGCTTATCACTAAAGAACATCTGAATTATGTTCTTTTTATCATAAGGTTTATTGCCCAATGTGATTTCAATCTATATAATGAAGCTGCTTAGTTACTAGATATGAAACTTCATTTTTAACTTCTGCTTAAGTGGCATGGATGTTGATTTAGGATGAACTTAACAAGTTATTTTTAAACTGATGTGGTTTAATGCAAGAATTTGCAGTGATTTTTAACAAAATCTAAAAGAAAAATTATTGCAGCGCATCTTGCCATAAGCATTTGCTTTGCATTTTTAAAACGACAAATTGTAAAATTGTATCCGTTTTAGAGAAGAGATGGCTGTCTCTCACCTCTCTTGTGTCTCCAGTAAAAGATATTTCCTAAGCTATGCTTCTCTTACTATCTGTGTTCAAAGAAAAGGGAGTAAAGTAATATACTTAGTGATGGAGTTCTTTTTTTATCAATTAAAAGCTACCAGACCAGAATAAACCACCAGTTTATTCACTGTAGAAGAGCTATGTTAACCTACACAATAAGCAGAAGTATAATTTAGGTTTGTGACTTTGAATCAAATGCTATATTTAGAAACAGAGGATTAAAAAATTCAAATAAAATTATTATATTCCGCAAAAAGATAACATTTGTTCCTTTATTTGCCAAATTAAAAAAAAAAAGAAAAGAACTTTCAGTATACTAAACAGTATATGATGAAACTTGGAAAATCATAATCCATTTTGCATTAAATAGGTAATTTATTCAGTTAGCTGAATAAAAAGAGATATAATATTCTTTAAATTTCTTCACACTTATACTCAGCAGTGGTTAGAGATTTATTTTAACGTTTCATTTCTTTTCCAGGAGAAAATTATTTCAGATTTCAAGATTCTTATTTCAGAGTTGGAGCATTCCACAAAGCAAGGATGAAAATTCAAGATCATTATAAAATTTTGATTAACTTATAGTTTTAAATAAAAAATGGAATCATATGCAGGAAATAAAAAATGGAATCATGCGCAGGATGTGTTACAGCTTTGTTTCGTGAGTTGAAAAACACTGGAAAAGCTATAATTTATATTTGGTTGGGCAGTATTGTTATACTTGAATAAGTTTTTATTTGCTACTTGGAGAATCTACTAAAGTCTCCATCTCCAGCTTGCATCAACAGCTGCAACAACCAACAAAGAACTCAGACTAGCAAGAACAGAGAATCATTAGCTCAGGAGAATGACAGATTACAAGAGAATCTTTCTAATATTAAGCAAGAAATTCAGGTACATTTGTAGAGGGGACCCTTGACTAGAAAGAAAAAATGGTACCTTTTTCAAATAGCACTGAGAATTGGTAGATCCTCATCTGAATTAAATCCAAGACTAGTTTTTAAGTTCATGTTTCAAACTCAGATTTTTCCCCTTATTGCTCAGCTCACTTGTATAAAGAGGACCAGCTATTCTTATGCAATGGTTTGGATATTTGTCTTGAGGAACAGCTAATTAGTTGGTTTTCCCCCTAATCTTAAAGTAAAAACAACAAGGCAGCTATAGTTATCACTTACGTGGAAAAGAACTATAAAAGAAGCAGCAAGTATTTCTTATAGTGTGCTGTGACTGGTCTAGAGGATTTAAAAGCTTATGAATTTGACTTGCTAATAATTCAACACAGTACACATTTTAATGAGGTTCTAAACTTTATTAAAATTATTGTATTTATGTTTCCTCAAGAGCTGCTTTTGGATAAAAGGTACTTGAAATAGTGGGTTATAATACAGCCTTATATTATCTGCTGTGTTATTTATCTCTGTGCAGTTCCTGGTGAAAGTAGTTAAAATATTTCAAGTGTCATCTCATGCGCACACAATACTCCTGCACTGATATGTTTTCCAGACAGCTAGAAATTTAGCTTAATACCTGTTGATGTTCATCACTTCTGTGGGTGATGTGGATTTTCTTCTTTTTCTTCAGGTTCTTGCCTTCATTCAGGTTTTCCAGTACTTGATCACTTTACTGCTCTGTTGACCTTCTCTTCCTCTAGAAGTGCTACTCAGTTTTAAAGGAGCAACCTAACTGTACCTGATATCGGGTATATAGAACTTTTAAGTCATTAAAGGTCCCTTTTAAGTGAAGAAAAGTCCTCTAAAAGATTCATCCCACCTGAGTTTTTAAAGTGATTAATTTTACCTCTCTCACTTCATTATAGAGGTAGTATAGCTAATGGCTTTAGATCAGGTGCTTAATTCTTAGGTGAGACCACTTGCATTCTAAATAACTTTTCTCCCAAACAGTGCTCTCCTAGGAAAGGTGAGGTTGGTAGTGGCTTTGACTGCCAAAGGTTCACCAGGGAATCACTTCTTCACCTTCTCTTGGAATCAGAGTTTATAGGGATGATGTCAGCTGGTACAAAATGCAGCTTCCTGTTGCTCCCAGCTACTTTTGGAAGATTCACAGTTTTCTTTGCAATAGCTGGATGCTTGTAAAAGCAGTTGGAAAAAAAAAAAAATCATAGTCTCATAGGATGAAGTACTTTTTAGTAGGATTGATTCTAGAATATGTGTTGGTTCCTCCAGGCGCTTCCATTAATTTAGGTGATACTCCAAGTATTTCAAGTATTATAATTCCTTTGCTTGGGTTTACTGGAAAACTTCCGGAACACCTTTCTCAATAACTCAAAGCCTTTTTGCAACAGGAATAGGGGTTTCTCCATAAAGCATTCCCCACACTACCACAGTTTCCCCCAGTTCTTGTAGCTAAGTTCTCCTGGTAATTTTGCACAAAAGAAATTTCTGATCTGTGCAGTTCAAGACAGCCTTTCTGCAGTTCTTTTTCCTTCTTCTGTTCACTTTCTCAAGGAATAATTCTCAGAAGTTCTGTGTGTGATCTCCTAATACTTGTGCCTTTATTTCTCCTCATTGGGAGATAACCACTTGATTAATTAGCATGAAAGAAATTCTGTAATAATTAAATTACTTCATTTTTTATCTGTCTTCTACTTTTTAAAATATAAGCTTTTAAAAAACTGTAATTTAAAAAGAGATGGAACTGATTGAGCTCTGCCTGTTGAATGGGACAGGTTGGTTTTTTATGACTATCTGCTAAATAAACCATCTGTTTTTTCTTTATAACTGCTACATTCCTTTACAGACATTTTTCTTATTTCTAAGAAGATTTAGCATTATTTATAATTTTTAAAAAATGAAAAATTTGGTTTATAAAAATATATATAATTTACATTTCACTTAGCCTTTAAAAACTAGTTAATAAATCCATAGACCTTAGATACATACTAATTCTTTTTTTTTAAGGTACAAATAGTATACTTAAACCTTTAGGAAAAAACTTTACTTCATTGGTACTATATAAAAAATTAGCAAAGTACCAAACTGAGCTTGATGATATGAAAACCCAGGATTCAAACAGAGATCTTTTTGGGCTGAAGCATGTGCTGAAGTCTAAAGTCAGTATAAAAATTAAAACTGTTGGGTTTTAAGTAAAAATGAAACTTTTAGATATCTCCATAGAAGAATTTGCTTCCTAACCAAAACTTAGTTGCATTCCCTTAATTTGGTTTTAGTAGTTTGAAGACATTTTCATGGCTGTTTTTGCAGTACAAATTAATGTAGAATATTTTGTTGTGGTTTTATATATATGTGTGGTGTGGTTTTATATATATGTGTGTGTGTGTGTGTGTATTTATACATGCACATGTGTGTTTATTAAACTTCAAAAATCAGACAGGGAATAATACCAAGCCTTGGAGCTATTTTGTCTTTATTGCTTTATGGGATTAAAATAAAAAGAAATATTACTGCACTATATTGCTATACCTTGTATGTCTAATGTTAACCTAGCCATTCTTAACAGATATTTATTGATCATTAAAACGTATTCATCTTTAACAAAACTCTGGTTCTTGAGAAGTTTCTCAATGTTTTCACTAAATTGCAAAATTTTCAGTGGAAAGGATATATCCAATGCCATATCTGTAGATCGATAAGTATCCTTATATTTTGGAGCTTACTGTAAATTATTAAACAAACAAGCTTTATGCATTAGGAGAGAGAGCTGTGAGCTCTTGGAGAATTATCACAAAGCCTGTGAACAAGGAGAAAGTTGAGAAACAAAATACCATGAAGCAGAAACAGGCTTTTCCTGTTAGACTGGCACCGATCAGTGCAGTCTGAGAGCCACAGTTGGAAAGGAAAAATAAAGTCCCTGGAAACACAGACAGAGCAAGAGATCATTCTTTCCACAGTTCACCCTTGAAATGGTCTGGTAATATTTTTAACAATGTTTAATGCCACTTCTATATCAGGGAGATTTTCCACCATGAACTGTATGCATTTTACTTTATATAATAATATTAGAATTCGACTAGTCACACTTGGGAAAAAAATCTTTTAAAAAAAAGAAAATTCAAGGAAAACAAAAAATTTAAATGCTCTCATGGTTTGGAATCACTGAAAGCATAAAGTCGTACACAACTTCACAGCATACCTTAATCATAGCAAGTACTTTGTCACCTGTCATGTTCCTGTCCCTGCTCTTCTTGCTTTGAGCTTCTTAGCCTTCTTTTCACCGCTTTAGAAGTCCCAAAGAGCCTCTTCTCACTTGAAAATCTGAAGAACTTACAGAAAAATTCATACCTTGGTTTTGGAAATACGTTGTGAGCATATAAACATGGTTTGGGGGCTCTCCAATTTTTGTTGCAGATCATCTCTACTTCCTAATATCACATAAGCTGCTGAGGGCTACTCAAGAACATTAGATACTCCAGAGGAACCAAACTGTATCTGTTCATAAAGTAGATGAGAACACAGCAATGACAAAACAGCACAGGAGGGTGGTGTGGCAGATTTTGTCATTCCTTTAAGATATAATAAAACTAGTACATGGTTCTAGTTTATTCAAGAAGCTTGAAACCAGCAGACATTTCATCCTTCCAATTCCTTTCCACGTGCCTTCTATTAAGTATAGGAATAAACAGGCCTCCTCATGAGCCCTATGTCAATATATTGGGTCAGAATTCCAAATGCCATATTCCAATTCATATAGTTACATGCAAGATACATATCTAAAAAACAGAAGTTTGTATTCAAAAATCTTAATGTGCTCAGTAGTGCTCTGTGTGCTTTTTTTTTTTTTTTTTTTTTTTTTTGGTGAGACAGAGCTAGAATTAATGTGATGTGCTCCAATAAAATAATCTCTTTAGATGTAATTTCTAGTAAATCCTTCAGGCAAATCATAATGCCTTACCTCTCACTTTGCTCTGTTAACCTCCCACATTCATTCTGCCACTCACTGAAACTTAAGGAGTTGAAAGTTGCTGACCAGGAATATCACTGGGCAAAGTACAGGCATTTTTCAAAAAGGAAAAACCTAGGTTATGTTAATTTTAAATGTACAAAATTCTTAATGCTTTTAGTCAGACCTGCTGCTGCTGCCTTGTGGACTCCACTTTAATGTAACTCTCTCATCTTAGTCATGCCTGAATTTACAGGTGACAGGAGTATAAATATGACTCTCAGATATGAATCTCAGCATTCACATATCATCTACATACAAAACCAAATTTTATTGCTAAAATAAGAGAATCTCATCTGAAAATAAAATGTGGCCCATGGCAGAATTTTCAACCTTATTAACTCTGCAAAAGGAGTAGAATTCCAGGAATAGAGTTTAAAATGCCAGTGGCTAATTTTGCTGTCAGAAGCAAGAATTCCTCTAGTTCTTATATACAGGAGTTATTTAAAGAAATAACTTTGAAGTTTACTGTAGAATAAATTAATGCAGCCTCTTAAAATTTGCCACAATTATATAGAGCTATTTTGTAGGATTTTGGAAGCTGTTTTAATTCTTTTTTTTTTAGTAGAGTTTTATATTGCTTAACTGTAGCATTTAACAACAGAAAAGGCATACAAGTCTCCTATTTCTGCCTTAAGCAGCTCTCAAGTGAAAATGGGCAGAGAGCCTTAAAAACATACATTAGGAGAGAGTCTCTGTACTTGCAAATATCACATCTATACCAGAACTTCGTGTTAAACTAGATGCAACCAAAGAATGATTAAATTAGCATTTAATTTCCACAGCAAAGAAGGTAGAAAGTGTATGTGAAATATACTAGAAAAATAAGTTTATGTTAATGTTATACTTAAGGGATCCAAATATATTTTAGGATCATGAATGATCACTTTTTCAATTTTTAAATGTTTAATTTGGCATTTCTCAGGGGCCTACTCCTCAAAGGGTATGAGTTGAACACTCTTTTAAAAGAACACTGCTTCACTGCTTTGCAGGGCTTTATGATGAACACTCAAAAGTCAAGGCTTAGAATTATTGTTGTTTTCAAGAAAGATATATTGGATTTTACATCTAGTCACTAGGTAAGCAGAATAGCTGGAGCTGTTTATTAGCGATGAAACTTGCCGTGGACTTGAAAATGATTGACTATTTTAAGAATAGTCAATTTAATCTTTAAAAATTTAATCTTTTCTTAATTTCCCTTAGAAATCAGTTTTTGTTGACCTTGATTTTTACAAAAACTACAAAATTAATGTGTGATACACACATTTTTTAAAATTCAGTTTGGATAAACTTTGAAAAGTTGTTCATTCATACTCCAATTATTCAGGTATTTTCAGTATGATTCTGTTACTGACCTGGCCATCCTCTGCTCCAACTGACATAATTTCTTGTTCTTTATAGGCTTCCAGCAGTCTCTTTAAACCTCTATGCATTTTGAAAGCACAGTGGGTAAAGCTGCTGTTTGCCAGTTGCTTATGCATTCCAGCCAAATGTGTGTGATGTCTTTTGTATCCTTGTGAAATCCTCTATGATTCTTTTGATAGGGAAGGGTTCCAGCATATGACATTTATCTGAAACTTTTATGAGATCTTATATGGCTAAGCCTCCCTAGATCCTTCTGTGAAGGGGATTGCTGGGACTGTGGAGAACAGCAACAGTTTCAGGAAAGAAAACTGCAGAAATGCAGCTGGAGAGTTGGAGAAAAGTCAGAAGTTGGGAAATTTTCACTAATTTTTCTGTATTTTTCAACCAGTAGTCTTTCATTAGCCTTGTATAGCCTTTAGATAAGGCTCTTTACACAGTATTCCAGTGCAGAATCCACATTATTAGATTGTAGCATATTTATATTCAGAAGCAGAAACTAAACCTGATTCTGAATTATATTGTTCTTTCAATGTTTCTAATACTGTTTATTTTCTTAGATCTTCTTCGGTCTACAGTTTTCAGTATTATTTTGTTCTGAAATACCAATGTAGAATATTAAAACTGTTCCTCTGCAAAGGAACTAGATTTCTGAGTGACAGTTCAGAGAAAATGGGATCTTTCACAATGAAGAAACCTTTCAGTTTAGTTTGGTGCAAGAAAAAATATTGACTTTTTTTGATAGATGACAAATACTTTTTTCTTGCTTTTTTCCTTTTTCCCCCCTCCCTTCTGTTGGCCTATGATCTGAGTTCTTCCAGTAGCTTCCTCCTTTGAACACACAAATGGTTATCCTCTGAAATTTCTGAGAAATGTGCTGGAGAGGTGGAGAGTTTATTAAGATGTCGCAGTTCATAGATTTCCCATGACCTTTGGCTGAGCATTATTGTGCTTAATGTAAACTAGGCTTGAGTAAAATACAGATTAAAGTGTTGCAGCACCCCAAACAGATTCAGTTAATCAGACAATAATGCATATATGAAGAGATGAAGGGAAAATAGCATCCAGCTTACTTATGTTAAGATTAAAACAGAAAGTTTTCTTTGTCTCTGTAGCTGACCCAATACTGATTTTCCTGATTCTCAGTCTCTGAAATTATTTTTTTCATGTGTGTGTGTAGCTATGTCTCAGGTATGTCCATCATTCCCTCTGCAGTGGAATATACTAGGTTTTTTGGGTATTCTTTTCTTAGGTTCCTCAAAGATATATAGATATTTAATCTTTATTTTTAATTTTATTTTATTAATTTTCCCTTTCCCCCCCATTTATTCTTCATCCTCCTGTAAATAAAATAAGTGTAATCTCACTCTGCTGGTGATGCTGGTACTGGTTTGTAGTACCACCTGTTATTTCCTGTGTGCAAACCGTTAATCAATAGCTTTTTGCCTCAACAAAATGTGAAACTTCCTTCCTCTTTGTTAATGATTCTGTCTACTGAATCCATTGATCCATATATTTCATAGCATTTTGTTATTTGTACCAAATACATTTCTATTAAGATATACACATTGGATGATTTTCTAAATCTGACAGAGGTTTTTGACTGGGAAAATATAAAACTAATCACACATCTTGGAGTGAAAACAAATTTTGTCATTGATGCCAGACTTCCTTTTTTATTCAATCTTTTTTTTTTTTTTAAGATTACCCCAACAGAATACCAGTAAGCTTGATAGACATGCACCTGAAACTTTAAAATCTTTGTTTATCTGCAGAGCAAGTGTGAGTCAAACCATTCTGAAACAGAGCTGCTAAGAAAATAACTGGGAAATGAAAAAGCATCTATGAAAAACCTGGAATCTTTGCTTGTGTCCAATTGTGAGAATAAATTTCAGTCACAGAGAGCAAAGCAAGAGAAAGACTCTGAAATTCAGTTTCTCAAGGAACAGCTTGCTTTAGTAGAGAGTAATCTGTGAGTAAATGACCAGGAGTGTGTTGCAATTTTTCTCATTCTGTCCAAGTGTATTTAAACAGAAGTGGTTTTATATCTAGCTGCATTTTCAAATGGCCAGTGTACCTTGACTACATTAATAGCAGAAGATACCAAAAAACTGCTCTGGCTTTCTCAGTTAAACCCTAATAGACTCTTCTTCATAGTGTTATATTTTGCTCAAAAAAAATGTTCTTAATCTCAATTGCATGGTAGCTGCCCTTTTAATTTTGAATAATTGCATATGGCTACATGCTTGGAGAACTACAGTTGCTATCTAATTAATGTGTATGGACTTCACAGTGCGGTGCAGCATCACGATTTTACCTCAGAAACAGAGCAGCTCAGTTAGAGTCAGAACTGGATATCACCAAAACACAGCTGGGGATTGAGTGCTTTGATAGGCAAGTATATGTTTTTGTATTGTGCTTCCTGCAGCTAATTGGGGTGAAATGCAGTATAGTACTAAGGCTAATTAGTCAGATAAACAACAAAGATTTGGTTTACACTGCTGTAAATCTCCTGTGTGTTCAGAGACTATTCATGCCACTAAATATAGTCTGTTCAGCTGTTACACATGCTGTCTAAATCAGTTGTGTAGGTTGCCTGTATAGCCAACAGAATGAGACAGTGAGATTAACCACCCTCTGGAATAGCCTGGTTTAGGATGAGATGGGTCACTTTCCTGAAGATGCTCATCTCTCTTCACTTATACTAATACCTGACTTAATCTATGGTGAAAATCCAGGTGACTTGTCATTTATATAAGTGCTCTATAGCCTACTAGTTCTCTGCCCCCTGTGGAATGATTTTTGCCTGTACCAACCCACATTTTCCCATGTACTACTTGGAGTGCTATGGATGGCTCCCAAATGGTAGTATGACAATTTTTCTATTCTAATTTATGTTTTAATTTTGCAAGAAGAGAGTTTAAAAACATGTAGGAACTATTTCACCTGATTTGGCCACAGCACCAGAGAATGGTCCCTGTCTTGCTTCATGCATTAATTTATCTATGTAGTCTTGATGTCTTACATAGTTTTCTTATCTTTGAGACAACAATACTTCTCTACTTCATGGATGTATTGAGGATAAAATATTACAGTTTTGGGTATTATTTTGGATATGTAAAAGAGTGAGCTAAAAGAAGCAGAGTAATGTGATTATAGCACAGGTCTGAGAATGAGATGTCTCGTTTAACTGGTAAACTATTAATATTTTGTTCTCTCATAAGTAAGGACGAGGGCCCTGGAGAAGACATCTCTGCCTTCATGGAGAGAAATTAAGCTGCTTCTTAGAGCCAATCTATTTTTCTGGCAATGGCAAGTGAAAAGCAGAAAATTGGCCACATAAGAAAAATACTATCATTAGAATCAATATCTTGTTAGTATATAATGGAAGCAATAGCTGTGAGTAGTGACTGGTTTGGTTTTGTTGTTGGTTTGAGGAAGTGGGTATATACTATCCTTTTTATACCTGTGGCTGGACTAGTTGTACTGATTTACTGTCTTGGTGCAGAATGAAATAATGCCTGAAATTAGGAAGTGCCAACATTGTCAGGTTGAATTGACATTGAATGGGCACCAAAATAGTGATACCAGGAGGCTTGATCCATCAGTCTGGCTTTTTCTTTACTAGCCAGGAAAAGAACCTCTCCATCCCTCCCATTCCTCTGACTGCAGAAGCAGTTTGGACTCCTGTGGAAACAATAGGTTTTAATTATTGTCCTCCCCTGGCTGTGGTGACAAAGCACGGAGACTGTTGGGCTTGCTGGGCTGCTCTTGCTGGAGCAAGTCCTTTTGTTGTCCCTAGATCCAGCTCCCTGAGCCAGTGCTGAATGTCATCAATCCCTAGCAGGCTTTAGTGGCCTGCTTCAGTGGTTCACTCCACAGGTAGGTCTGTGATATTGGCTGAGCCACACTGAAACCCAGGGGTTGTTGTAGCCACCCTACCTAGTAGCTTTCCAATCCAACACAGACTAGATTCTCCTTATGTAAACAACTGACAGTCTGAAGCCAGGATCCCAGAGGAGTATGTACCTTCAAAACCTTCCAATGGATTATCCAATCCCACGTATTTCCTTCCCATACAGCCAGATGCAGGAGTTATGGATTGATCTAATATCCAGGCCCCATCTCTTGCACTCAAAATGACTGGACTTCCATTTTGTGACTTTACCATTGGGGATTCCAGCATCTCTTAAATATCCATCAGTTTCAGGGCTCTTCAGTAGACTCTAGTCCATTGCCATTGCCAACTCAAACAGCACAGGAATAACACAAGCAGCACTGCTCTTACTTTTGAATAACCTTAAAATTAGGCTCCTCCTCCCTGGAGATGTTTACAGTTTTTAGTTTCAAAACTGCAGTTACCATGGCTATCTTCTGTCTTTCAGGGAAAATTGAGGCAAAGTTTATTGAGAAGTATTTGATGAAAACTACATTTCCTTTTAAAATAAAATTTAGAAGTTGACAATCTTAGGGAAAAAAAGGCTTATACTGACTATGAGAGAGTTTTAAAGGTTTTTGAAAGAATGTTTATTCTTACGATAAAATAATGTTTATTTAGAGAACTGCGGGAGCTTCAACATCAGAGTTGTACAAATTCACATCAGTTAAGCTCTACATTAAAAATATCATGACATCACTGATCTCTTGATGGGTCTCTCGACTAATCCCTGGGAGGCTAGGAGGTTCCATTACATTTAAGTTCCAGACACTGGGTGGGGAAATAAAAATGAAAGCATGAACTCTGATACTTCTTGTCAAAACATCAATTGAATTCCATGGAATTACATTCATGTAAGAAAAGTTACAAGAAGATTCAGGATCACAATTTTATGATGATACTCCTTTTATTTTGTTTTATTGAATTGTATCGAACTATATAGTCAACAGCAATTACTTGTACTGAGATACCGTAGTCAAAAATTCTTAAAACAGCAATGGAAATAATGCTACAGAAAATCTCAACTTGTCACTGTTTTGTACAAAGTGTCGATGTAAATATTTTCATCTTTCTTACATAAAAACTCAACTATCTGGTCTTTCTTCTAGTTTTCAGAGTAGTTTTTACTCTATATATGCCCGTGTTTTTACAAGAAATGTAAATGCATTCTATAAATATTCAAGTACTCATAATCCTGAGGATAAGCAGGTGCAGCTCTCTTTTTAACAATTAGTGGATTGGAGCTTCCACAATATGGAGTCACTCCTGGCAGTTTCAGTCTCAGTTTAGTTTCCTATTTGGTTGCATGCTTGTTGCATCACATGTTTTTTGATAGACTGATGGCAGCATACATTAAAAAAATATTGCTGGTTGAAGGGGGAAGAAGTCTTAGTTCATGACTTGCTTTTGAGGTGGCTGTGTGCTTCCAAGTTTAATTTATTCACTGAGATTATTACCTTTGGCACTTCACTAATCTTTGCTATCAAAGGCTCCTCTAAGTATTAAAAATGGGTCAAAATAATATGCATCAAGTTTCCTTGGGTCAGCCAGCTGGTTCTGGTGCCCTTAGGAAGAAAAACAAAGCTGTGCAAGAGAGTTATTTTTTAGCTACTGCCAATCCTTGATAGCAAGTACAGTGAGTCTTCATTCCTCTGATAGAGCTGTCTACTCCTCCTGCATCTGAGTACAGTGTAGCTCTTCAATTTGTTGAAAGAAACATTGTGTCATTTGGAACAGTTTGATCTAGTTTTAATTACCATAACACTTTCTTCTATTTTTGATACTTACAAGGAAAAGAGGAAACAATCCGTGTAGTCATCACACTGATACTAACAATCATGGTACTTTCTCTATTTGCATTACTCCCTTTTCAGGGTGATAAAATTCCATTCTAAGTAGTAAACTTCTGGCTAAATAACAAATGAAGACTAATCTTCTACAAGCTGGATTAGGAATTCAGATCCTATCTTGCTTAATGTTCCTTTTTTTCTTTTCTTTTTTTTCCTCCTGGTTTTGTGGAGGATTTTTGCTTGGTATTTTGTTATTTTGGTTTGATTTGGGTTTTTTTTTTTTATCCTGGTTGGCCTTATGTGGGTTTTGCACATTTCTAGGGTACAATGAGTTTGAAGACTAAAAATGAAGTAAGTGAGCCAGGTTTGTTTAAAATTTTCATACTGTTTTAAGCTAAGTTTTTCTTAATTGAATCTATTTATCTTTTGCATGGCAATGAACTCAATTTTTTTTCTGCTCGGTTATTTTCCATTTTTGAGAATTCAAGAGATATAATTCATATATAATAACTAATACATTCATAACTTTTTTCTTCATCCAAGTCCTCGTTATACTTTTATTTTTTGCTACATGGGAAGAACTGAGGTTGTTTCAGACTTACAGGCTCCTGGAATCCTAGAATGGTTTGGGTTGGAAAGGACATTAAAGACCATCTAGTTCTAACCTTCCACTAGACCAGGTTGCTCAATTCCCTTGAACACTACTTAGTTACTTGTTTATGCTAACGGTTTTGGGACTGTTTTCATTAAAAAAACCCATGCAATAATAACTGAAATGTTGGCAGTCTGTGCTACATTTTAAAAGCTTAAATGAGAAGAATTTATCAGGTTTGTGGAGTGTAGTGATAAAGGGATGAATGAATCAGTCTGTTAGAAAAGGCTCTTGTAAAATAGAGCAGAGATCTGAATCTGGAAATATCTGCTTTGTATAAGTGATTTACATTTGATTTAGATATTTGCTTTAATGTCCACAATATTAACATTCTTGATAAATTTTATGTCAAGAACTTAGAGTGTCAATCAAGAATAAGATGGAATAGTAGAAATGTATGAAATATCTATAAATTATGATTTCCCTCTCAGCTAACTCTAGAAAGATTTAGAAAATTCATTGAGACCAGAACGAAATAACAAATATAAAATATTGCCTGAGGGTAAAAGCAAGAATATTACTGCAAATATTTGGGTGTAATAATCAGCAGAATCAAAGAATTAAGACTTTTAAAATATATATTTGGGGAATTGATGAAATATGATCTAGATGTAAGTTCCTTTTAAGTAGTGTACAACTCTTCCAGGAGAGTCCTCCTAGAGGGGAAATGTCATTTTACAACCACTTTAAGACAAGTCACCAGGGATTGAAAAAGGTATTGTAGAAACAACTGCTGGAAACTGGAGAGGCTTCTTCCACAGCTAATGTGTGTATATATGCAGTATACATGTATAATGAGAGAGTAGTGTTGGAATCAGTGTTAATGCCCTTCCTTCTCTCCAGGTGCTATTTCAGCAGACAGTCTCTGATGGGAGATGATCCATACAGTCATGTCCTCATTCTATGGAGGATGTGGTATCAGAAGTAAATTGGACAGTACCTTTCTCTTATTATTCCATCTTTCTGTGTGTATTTATTGTACCAGAGTCCTTCCTCCAGTGAAGTGAAAAGGAGGTGCCCTGCAGTTTGTGTTGCACACCTGGTGGGAAAGACCTTTTCCGTCCGATTTTCTTAAGTGATAGGTGTCCAAAGCTTGCCTTACAAACCAAATGTGTTACAACATTTTTATGCAATAAAATCTAATCTGTCAAATGATCTGGATTGACTGTTAAAGAGACTAGGAAGTGTCCTCAAAGTGCTTTCAGAATACAGACCTAGATTAATCCTTTTTGCTATCTTCATAAAAGAATTTATTAGGTCTCTGGTTTATTTTTGCAGGCAAAGGCATGTTGGTCACAATAATGGGTTAAGCATAAACTTGCACATATATTCCTTTATATATTTTTTTGTGATTGCCTGACTGCTCAACATTAACATACATATCTGAGTAGTATTTAAAGACAACATAACCTATACGAGTGCTCCTAATACTGAAATAAAGCAACTGTGTTTGTTTTAAGGAACAGGTGGCTTTACAAAGCCTCTAAAAATAGTTTCATGAATAATGTTTTAAAAAAATTAAAGTATAAATATATATGTGCAAAATAAATTTCAGGATTTTCTTCCACAAGAGTAACAATATTTTTCAGTACAGGTAAACTGATTTTAATTTGGAGGTCCTGGTTCTTCATTCCTTATTTGGCAGACAGGCACAGAAGTCATATCACCAATCACCAGTGTTAATGGGACTGCTTGCAAGTGATAAATACTGTAGGAGCAGACATAATGATATTAACTATTGCCACATTATGCAGTTATTAAAAGGCATATTGTACACTTTTCCCAGATGAGAGAAGATGATAATTTCATTATCCTGGAAGATGAAAGAGATTTGTAGTCTTGCAATCATACTGTCATATTGATTTTTGTTTTTTTCTAGAAGATGATCACAAAAGAGTTTGAGATATGTGATCTTGGTCTATAAAACTAATACCCAATCATCTAAAAGATGAAAAGCAGATATTAGATAAACTTAGTACAGATAAAAGGAGTTATTTTGGGGAGTAGATATGCTGTGTGGAGGCCCATATAATAAGATGTAATTATTTAGTTACAATAATGATGCTTTTCCATGTAACATAGTAAAGAAGTCAGTAAAGAGGTGCTCATGTAAAAAGTAAAAGCAGAAGATTCTTAAGCAATTTGGATTTAAAAATTCTCCTCTTACGCAGAGAGGAATAAGGGAATATGAGATTATAAATATCAAGATGTAATAAACTTGCTTTTTCTTGAGTACTCTGATAAAGTAATAGTCTTTTTATTAGGGTTAGACTTTCCTTAAGAAATGTTTTGGAAATGAAAACCTTAATTTTTTATGCAAAAATTCAAGGGGATCATGGAGCCGAAGGAACTTTTGTCAATGATGATGACATACAGACTTCTGTCATCAGAAGTGACTTCTGACTGCAATTAATTGCTGCATAATTTTTGATGGTTAAGAAAAAAAAATCAAGCGAGTATATTCAGAGAGGACCACTGTAATGTTAATCCCCCTATATCTGCTCTAAATCAGAAACTGAAAGAAAAAAAAAATAAATTAAGTTTTCTGAAGTTTGAAAAGAAGATGTTATATTTGACAATAAACTTGCTTGTTGGCAATGTCTATAGCAATAGCCCAAGAGGACTGGAACAGTGTTTGTTGGTTGGCAATTATATGCACTGCCCCAATAGTATATTCTAAAAACCTTCAGCTCATGACTGAATATTAAGGCCGATAATGAGCTCAGAGTTTTTACTGTTCTTTACTTTTGGTTGTAAACACTCTAATCTGTAATACATCTTAATCTTTTCAATACCCAGGAATTACTGTTGTATATGCCCAGTCTGAAATGTGTTACACACTTTGTGGGAGTATCTATTTCCTCATGATTACTTGTGGGTTACTTGTGATTTTCTTGTCGTTGCTTAGTTATATTTTGATGGGAAAGAGACTAAGACAAAAAAAAATCTACTTATCACTTTCTATATTTCTTTTTTTTCTATTTATCTTTTGTTTGCATTTGTGACACTTAATTGCAACCATGAACAATATTACACTTGGTTTTTTTACATATATTTAAATTACCTCTTACCACAATATTTTTACATAGGCAAACCTGAAAATACAATTTGTGTTTTTTTAAAAAATAAGAGTATTTTAAATTAAACTCTATTGTTATGACCTAAAATCATGTGGTTTGCATAACAAAGAAACCTATAATATTTGTAAAAGTATTCATGATAACTTTTAGACACTGGTTATAGAGCTGTTTCTCACTAAGTTTGCTTACCTGTGGCAAAGGAAACTGTACCCACTACTCAGTAGAAGATATTTCACTTGAGCATAACTGGTTTACAGGGTTTGTAGAGGAAAGAATTCAGTATATCTGGCATCCTCCTCCTTATTATCTTTTCTGCATACTAGAAAAAGCAGGATATATGGATACAGAGTGCTATCTCCATTACAATATGACATCTGTTGGTCTCCCCTTGCTGACCACTGCCATCATTCCATCTTTTCTTTTTCTTCTTTTCAGTCACTAATAAAACTTGAATTTTAGCAACATGTAATCAGAATTAAGATTCTGATGTCAATGTTAATTGACAATAGCAAGTGGTTTTAGTCTTTGAGCAGAAAAAATGGTCAGGGTATGGGGTAGTCTTTGGTAGTACTACAACTGAATTTTTGTTCTATCCCCTTCATTTCTTCTCAGACCAAATAATCCTGTTGGTGTCAGTGTAGGCAGTGGAGTATTAGCAACATCTAATTAATCTAATTAATTAACATCTAATAAGGCTATCAGCATCAGGTACAGTTTAGCATTTCTGTTACTCAGGTGCTTTTCTATATTTATTTAGTCTTTGACATTGTCAGTTACAATGATACAGTAGAATGGATAAGAACTTAACATATATTCCATATTTAACTAGTTAATTTGCATTAGCATCTCCTTCCATATAATTTTGGAATTAATAGCCCTGCAACAAGAAATGCAAATTGATTTACTGATACAGAATGAAGGGTCTGTAAAGAAGTGTAATATTTTAATAAAAGAGGCTTTTTAATGTATATTGCACTCTTAGAGTAATCTTTCCTCTGATCTACTGAACTTTCATGCTAATTCCCAGCAGAGGGAGTAAGTGAAATGAAGATGAATGAATCATACATATCTTTGTGGTATTAACATGCACAGTTATCTGAACACGCCGAAAGATATTTCAGTTAGTTTTACATTTTGGACGATTTCTAAACAGAAGAAAAAGAGCTTGATATGATGGATAAAATTTTCATGTGACTCCAGACTGAGTATATAAAAACACAACTTTATTTCATGACAAGGATCAGATTTTTTATTAATAAACTTTGAAAAAACAAATTTGTAATTTGCTTGTAATTAAAACATTATGTATGAAGGCATGGCCTGAGATGATGTTCCCTTTCAATCGATTTTTTTTTTTTATCTGACTCTCTAATATACTGTAATTAGATTTTTCTTTAGGCTGTCTCACATTTTATTTTTATTAAAATCCATGAAGCAGTTTAATAATTTATTTCACCAGATGAAAAAGTCTAAGCTTAGTTTTAAGTTTTCTATCTTGTACTTCTCATCTATGTTGTATTTTTGGTGCTTTTATTTCCTGAGGTGGGAGAAGAACAAACATTTTTTATCTTGAATGCAGCCTACACCCAAGCAATTATGTAGAGTACACAAAGCAGAAAACGTCTTTGTTGTCAGAAGTGCAGAGCAACCAAGCAAGTGAACAATGTACTTCTCAGATTGGCATTACATGAGGGTATGTCTTTCCTGCACATAGAAATATTTCATAAAATCACTTCTGCCAGTATAGCGTGAATATTTTTAAAACAATGCTACTTGGCAGAAATAAAACCTATAATTGAATTTCTTTTTTGACCCACAGTGACTGCTCTGGAAGTAGTGTTGAAATGATTTTTCATCTTAAGAATGAAGGCTTTCCATTTCCATTTCTGCCTCCCTTATCAGTGCCCTGAGAAACAAGCAACCTCCACAGCATTTTTCACTCTAATGCTTTTGCCTTGGACTGCAAGGCAGTGTGGTGTGATTTTGATTAATTTATCAGGCAACACCTATATTTTCTATCCAAAACTGCTGTCCTCAGAGTCACTGACTTTACACGAGTGAGACTCTTTAGAAAAAAACAAACCAAAACCAAAGTGCTTATGTTGAAGCAGAATGCAAAAGTTTGAGAGAAATTTACTGTAATAGATAAGATGCTGGAGTGGGGAGCTAACTACCCAATGTTATTTTGGTCAATTCTTCCAGTCACTTCGTCCAGTCTTCCTTTCTCATCTCTTGCATAGAAGCTAAGTTTGAAACACCCCATTTGAAGATCCAAGAGCACTACTGTTCACAGATGTAAGCAGCTTCAGCTAAACCCTGATACCACCTCAAGGATCCTGACTGTAGCTACGTGCTGCAATTACCCCGCCACCTCCAACACTCGCTCGAGAAAATAAACTGGAGATGGCTCGTCACTACCTTAAGCCACTTAGGGTAGGCGAAGGGGGAAAGAAAAGCCGAGGCGGAAAGTTGTAGCGGTGAAATCGCCCTTTCGGAGCGTCTGGTCCGCTCCTTCCCCTCACCCCCGTGTGGCTCTGTGTCCCGGCCGCGGTCAATGTCTTACCGAGGTGGAAAACACCTGAGCGCCGCACCCCGCCCGCCCCGGGGCAGCGCCGCGGGCTCGCCTCGCCTTTGGCCCCGCGGCCGCGGGCGGGTCCTGGCCGCAGGTGGCGGCGGGCCCGGGGAGGAGCGGGCAGGCCCGCGGGCAGGTGGCAGCAGGTCCGCGGCTCGGATGGGTCCCCGCCACCCGACTCCGGCGCTCCCCGCCGCCCCCACCGCTGTCGGGCCGCCCCGGGCCGCCGAGGGCTGCGCCGGCCCACACGGGCTGCAGGTGAGTGAGGGCAGCGCGGGACCTGCGGGGCAGCTGCTCCCGAGGGCCGAGCTCGGACGCTGCCGTCTGGGGAGGCTGGGCGGCGGGCAGGGCTTCGCTTCCTTCCCCGCGCCTTCTCCGGAGGCTGTTTGTCTGCGAGCACAGTGACGGGACACGCTTAACCTGAAGCAAAACAGGCGTTTAATTTAGAGGCCACATGCACCTAGTAGGACATGGGTTTCCATGTGCACGAACGGCTCCAACGCGACCGGCGTTTCCAGGTTTCTGGAAGGTGTGAATTGGATTGAGGTGAACAGGTTTGTGCTCCCACCAGCCCGGCTCCCTGCAGGAAGGCCGAGCTCAGCAGGCAGTGTTTTCTTGCCCTGAAAGGCTATAGCTTTCCCTCTCCTATTCCTCAAATATCTCTTAAAATGTTGACTGATCCTCTACCTTGAAATTAGCCATAAATGGTGTGACATTTCCCCCTATTTAATGTATTTTCGGACACGAGACCTGAAATACCACAAATACATTGTTCTTGTTATTATGCTCACTTCTGTTGACAAACTTCACTGTCCACAGGATATTTAGTGTATTGAATTTAAATTGCCACTGATTGTTCTTAGGTTACTGCATAGGAATCACTTCAGTTAAAAACCTTTTAAGAACACAATGCAATTTTAGTTATGAAAGCATCATAATGCCAGTTTTGCCATACAATTTGCTGAAAACCACCTCGTATATAAAGAGAAGTTTATAGGAACACCCTAACTATTTTTTGCATATTTTCACACTAGTTAAAAACCTCAACTTTTTTTCTATAGCCATTTTAATTGTATTTAAATTAGATAAAGTAATGCATGTCTTAGGCTTTATATGTGTATAAATACCAAAGCAATGTAAGTATTACTTAGAAGCATGCAGTGGACTGTATATTCCATTCTTTCTCTGAAACTAAATTGTTATTCCAGGTTGACACACAAGATCTTCCAGAAGCTTTTCCTGTTCTCTTATTTTGCCATTATAAATCTTAGGTACCATAACTATCTCCCATAAATCTTTCTTTGGTTGGATCATCATGTTCTCTACTCAGTACTGCACATTCTTCTGTATTTGTCATCATTAAGAAGTTCATTTGCTTTATCACTCACAGATTATTAGCATCCAAAAATAGCAACCATGCATCAATGCCTGTTTGATGCTGTTACAAGGCTGTACATCATTTTTGCATCAGACTAATTTCTCAGTCTTTGTAGTACCATGCCAATAAACACTGGGGCAACAGTCCTTTTCCATGCAACATGATATGGATTGGTTTTTTTTTGTAAATTTTAAGTGGAACTGAGCTCTCATCAGCAGTTTCTACAGGGCAAAGATTAGATTACAGAAGGAAAAAAAAATGTAACTTTATTACTGGCACTTGCCTTGTAGCTCTTTAATCATTGAAAGAAGGCGGTTTCAGGGTTGGAGTTGGCTTATCATTAAAGAAAAGGGAGCAGGTGCATTTAGGCTTATCCAGCGATGAGGTAGGAACTGTCTGTGGTTGTTTATAGTGACGGGTAATTAGTTTGTCTATGTACAGACGTCAGAGTTTATAGAAAGTAGAAGGTCATGTTTCTTTGCTTTCACAGAGACCTTGTGAACTTAAATTCTGCTATGTTTTTAATTAAAAATGTTTTCTTTAGCATGTGCTTCTGGGTGTATAGAGTCTAATTCTTCTGTTGGAAAAAAAAAACCAGCTAACCTGTCAGTGTTGCTTCTAAGGCAGTGGATGGGAATATGAATGTGTACTGCCTGCCATCGAGCTCTACTGAGGAAAGGGTTCTGCTCACACTCAGCCTGTGGTGGTGCTGACAGCCTCTGCTGTCCTCTCTGTTGTGCAGGACATTAACAGCTGAATAGTACTTGGCTGTAGCCTCAGTACTTATAGTCATGACAAAAGAGTAGCAAAGAGGAGGAAAAAACCCACTCCTTAATAACAAGGACTGGCAGTGAACTGTTACTGAGGAACTGAAAATAGGATTGAATTATGGAAATGTCTCAGGCAAATATTTATTGCAGTAGCAAAGCTGTATTTCAGATTCACCAGGACAAAAGTGAAAGAATCAATGTCTAACAATACATAGACAAGTTCTCTCTGTTTTATGTGAAAATTTAATAAATGTTCATTGCCTCACAGCCCAGCTGTTCCACTCTTGATTTCAGATGTGTGTTTCCAGCAGCACAACCAGTCTTTGACTGGAGAGTATAACCAATACACATTGTAGATAGGGACCTGCAGAGTACTCACTGTGAAGAAAGTGAAGGTGACTCTGAAGCCTATTGTTACTAGTGTCACAGATCTGTCATCCAGTGCCCTGCACAGCTGGAATGCATCAGTTCTCTTCTTCTCTGTGGTCTTGCTTCATAACAGCAAGCTCAGGCTTTGGCCCATTAAACGTAGTATATACCCAGCAGTACACAGTTAATTTATCTTTCTGTTGCAGAAGCCTGGAAGTGCCTTTCTGCAATTGTAGGTGCTGATGAACTGCATATGGCTAGTTTGTTAAAGTCCAAAATACTAAAGGACATCCACTTGAACATGGAAATCTTTGTTGGAAGGCAGTAGAATGAAGGCTGTACATGCCAGGATTGTAAGATGCTCTTAGAAAAAGCTGCTTCATTTCCCAGCTGTGCATGTACTGGAAGAGAGTTAAAAATCACAAGAGAGATGGAAATTCAGTCACAGAATGTAATTTATCCAAGGTATTAAATATACAGTCTTCTCTTACTGCAAGATTTATGGTTCTGTACTATTAAAGAGAGAGTATATGCAAAAAGGTCAGGAAATGAGACCATATACTTACCCATTTTATTGTAGTGAGACATCTATTCATGGACGTTGTCACTTAAGGAAGATGGCTTTATCTGTACCAGAGAATTTCTGTGCATTGCTGCTCATCCTCAAGTCAGCAGAACTCCCTCAGAATTATTTGGGTTTTATAAGCTGGGGTCCTCTCACTTTATGCTTTTGAACTGGCCAATAATTGTAGAAATCTCTCCCCAGTGCCTTCTCAGTGTGGTACTGCAGCCTTTCTGCTCCCATCACTACACATGAAGAGGGTTAAGCTAAGACAGGCTTATTAAATCTGTGTCATCTCATAAAGTCATTAATGGAAAGATCTTCTTTGTACAGTATCAAATTTGATTAACATTTTGGAGGTGGATGTGGGTAAAATGGTGCAATATAAGAGGCAAGGGCTCTAGCTGCTCTGAAATACATTTAAAATGGAAAATTTTGAAATTAAACATAAAAGTAAACAATGCAATGAGTACAGGAATTCTGGAGTACTCCATTTTTTTGGTGTCTATGAAGAGTGCACTAGTGGGTTGTAGAATTCTGAGTGTAAAATGCCTACATCTGTGTGATGAGTTATAACTGGATGAAACTAAAAGTCTTGGCAGCTTAAAACCAAGCAACTGGGTCTGTTGGCCCCTGAGAAAATACTGACAGCAGTCTGGGAGCAGAGTGTAAATGTATTAGTAGATGTATCTGTGAAAATGATCAGCAGTGATGCTTCTAGTGAAGTTCAGACTTAAACAATCATTGTCTTAATTTCAAGGGTACCATTTTACTATGTTCATACCTCTTGCAAGTCCTATTACTCTTGATTCCTATACTCTTTATAGCCTCAAAGGGAGTCAACAGAATTCCTCTTGGCAGTAGTAGCTTATCCAGTAGTTGCAGGAATGTAACAGAAAAGTGTCTTGGAACCCTTTAAACAGCAGATGGTGTATCTGCTTTTGTGCAGCACTTTTGAAATGCACCTTGGGAGCAAATTTCGCTGTAAACATTGGTGATGCCTGAAATTCTGACAAATTTTGAAATAATCAAGAGGAAGATTAAGTCAATGACTCAGAGAAATATGCATCAAAACAGGTATAAGAGATAAAGTGGGACTTTTTTAGCAGTTTATCACCATTGACTCTTCATGACCTTGAATTGGTCTAGTGAAGTGTAACTACAAGAGTGTTTACTTAGGGCAAATGGTTTTTTAGCCAGACTGTTGATGTTCAAAGCGAATGAGATAAAACAGGACACTAATTTCTTTGGTATTTCTTCCAGTGCATTTTGTTTCTCAGAATTCTCAGGCCCGTGGCTCTCCATGTTCCCAGCTGCTTCAGAGCAGATTTCATCAGTCAGCTCCACGAGTATGGAAAACCTACACGAGTATAAGCTGGCACATAGACTCAGTAGTGTCCCCTGCCAGCTGGTTCTCTGGTGAAGTTTGTTGCTAAGTTAAGACAGAATAGCTTTGAAAAGAGTCCTTCAAGGAAAATTTCTTGACAGGACTTGACAGCGCAGCTTTTTTTTTATGGAAACACTAAATGATTTTAGGGATAATATCTGAGTTTACAGGCGAGACGCTCCTGAGAGTACACAGTTATAAAAAGTGCTTCAGCTCACACTGCTAAGCTAAAATCCCCATAAACACTTTCTTTGTTCTATGGATAAAAAATACACAATAACTCTTCTTTGTTTTTTTTTAAAGAAAATGAGTTAATTTTTTTAAAAAGTCCATTTATTTTTAATGAAATTGTTTAGTATTGCATCCTTGAAAAGCTAAAAACTAAGTGTGTTTTGGTTTGTTTGTTTTTTTATCTGCAGCACATAAAAGTTCTGGGCAAGGGAAAGAGGTTGCATTTTTACTCCTTTGTATCTTAAAGTGGTGAGTGAGATGGGAAGATTACACAGTTATCATTCTCCATGTCATTCTTCTTTTATCACATCAGCTTTGGCAACTCTGCTATTTAAAGAGAAGTAGAATATAACAAAGGAACTGCTTCATCTTCTAACTCATTGTCTAATACAATGCAATCAGCTGCCTGTATTTTAGAATTATGGGGTTTGTTTGATTTTTCACTTGAGTAGATTTCTTTCCTTCCTAAAATGGAAAATATTCTAGAACTGAACAAAGAAGCTATAAATACAATATAATGTGGAACTTAAAGGACACAGGCACTGTATGCCATAAAAATTAGTAGCTCTTTTAATCTTACAGTTGTGGCATTCTTTCCTTAATATTGGAATCAGTATCACTAAGGTTTTTTCAAGGTATTGGGGGGTTGGGCAGACACAGGTGTTGGACTGTATCAGCTGACCATGGAAACACTTAAGACTTTCCATAGGTACTTAGACAAATGGGAGGTTAAGGAGGGACAGACACATGATCTGTCTATCTGTCCTAACTAATTCCATTCCTAGAAGAAGAACAGATTGGTAGTTTCTGCAGCTTACAGGCCTTTTGAGTTGGTGTAGTGTTTAATGCATTACCATTGAGTCAACAGTTTCATAGGTAGGAGCGTTGTCCAAAACATCCCTGTGGCTTAGTTCTTGCCTGGTAAGATTACCAGGATGGAGAGATTCCAGATCCACATCACTTTGTGTGTTGTTCTGCAGTGGAAGGCCTATGTCTGGTCTATTTGGGGTCTGATTTTTACTTAATGATAAGTTAGCTTCAGAAAACTACAGTACAGAAAAGCATCAGGAGAGGAAGTGAATGAATGTCTCTGCTTAGTGGTTTTAATCAGCATACAAAAGTAGAGCATGAATGAAGTATGTATGGGAGTATCTGGGAAGAGTTCTCCATTAGGCCTCGCAAATACTTCAGACCTGGTTTCCATCCTGTCTTCTGCACTGGTTGTGTAGTGTGTTCAGGCATGCTCTCTGGTGTTTGGCAGGAACCATTCATGCTGGTTTCGTAGGTATTCACCTCAGAGTCACCCATTCTTCTAAGATCTTCTGAAAGCAGTCTCTTCATCAGAGAACATCAGAGTATCCAAAACTGAGGAGATTACTTGGTGGGGCTGGAAATCACAGAGAAAAGATGACAAAAGCATGTCCCCCCAAACATTTTATTTGATGTTTTCCTTGCTGGGTGGGGTGATGTTGAAAGTTTTAGCAAAAGACAAACAATGCAGTTTTTAGAAATTTATATGTAAATGAAAACTGTGCAGAAGTAGTGTGGTGTTTAGAAAGACTATAGGTGGCAGCATCATAATAAAATAGAGTTTATTTTATGTTGTTAGTCAAACAGATATCAGCCTTTAGTTTCTTCAACAGCATGTCATGAACAAATATATAAGACAGTGTGGAGTAAAAAGAGCAGATGAGAAACCTGGAGTTGATCATCATTTAAGCAAACAGTTAAAATACACCAATCATTATCTTAATCTGTGTGATGTCAGTTTTTGTAAACATGAACAAACATGCAGATTTGCAGAGATCCTTCTACATATCTTGCTTGGTGCACTCAAGCTATCAGTGGTAGCTGAATTTTGCCACACTGGCACATAATCCAAGCAAAAAAAAGAAAATGCCAAAATGCCATTCTAATTAGAACTGTTGTCTCAGGATTTTAAAAAGGTGTATTTGAAGACAAGTTTGTATATTTCAGTGAAGTGTCCTGAATTTTCCTAGGTGGCTAATGTCTTTGAGACATTGAAAATGAATGAACTAAAGGTTGATTTTTTTTTATGGAGTGGAGTACTCAACAGCTTATGAAAATGGAGCACATTTCAGGTATTTTAGATCTGTCTTCCAAACATGAATTTTTCTAGGTTATCTCTGAAAAAGAAATCTGTTGTTGAAATAAGGAGGACAACATTTTTTACTTTTGTCCCTCTTACTTGCCATTAAGGTTTATAGGAACTGTTAATGGGGAGAATTTTCTTGTGTCAGTGTGTGCTATAATTTTCTCCTAGTATTGGTTTATGGGAGAAATGAGAATTTTTTTCCCTGCAGCCCAGGCAGAACTGTCAAACCCATTTGGAAGGGCACAGATTCACTTTCTTTCTTGTCCTAATGCATTCCCCTCAAATCACTCAGTCCAAAGTTAACAAAATGAAGTCATAGACTGTGTGGTCCATGGGTTTTCTTGTTCCTCAGCAGCCTGCTTTATAAGATACTGTAGAGGTTACTGCTCTCAAATATTCAATTAAATATGTACTACTCTCAAAAGTTATTTGATACAAAATCATGGGAGCACAGGTATAGATTTTTTTTAAATTTTATTTTGTAGCCTAGCTCTTTTTCAAATCTTGTGAGATGGAAGTATGGTGCAGACTGTAAACTCAGTTTGTGTAATTGCTACTGAACTGACTGATGAAGAGGACTGTGTTTCTTTATTTGGTTTATTCTTGAAAGTGACGAGCTAACTGTACATCTGTGTTTTAAACCATTACAGAGTGCAGATTAGAGTTCTGGGTAACTTGCATCAGTGGAAGGATGCTGGGGGTAAAAAAAGTCAAGTGTCACTGTGAAAATAATTTCTCCTTTCTAATGACTTAAGGTTCCCCTTTTTTGGTTATGTCTACAAAACCTCTTTTACCAAATGCCAAAACAGTGTGAATTAAACGGCTTAACTATTTCTGCCCGTCTTGTGTCTCACACTGCCAGGCACTGTTGAAATTTACCTGAGCAGCTCCACAGGACTTCAGTTTGTTTGCTCAGAAATAGACATGAGGCAAGATTGCAAAGTTGAATATGCAGGTGTTATTTTTTTTTACCCAGCAGAGGGAGGAAAACACTTGCCTGTACTATTACTCTTGTATTTCTTTCTTTTATAAGTCAGTGTAATGGATTAGAGACATTGTACTTTAGTGTAAAAGGATAACAAAGGCATCACACTCAAGAGAGGCTTTTAACATCTTCAGGGATAAATCCCAATCAACTGCAATAGGAAGGAGATACCTAACCTGAAAATCCTGCTGTGCATGGTATTGGATAATGATTCCTATTGACTGCAAGAGATGGTTCTAATCTCTATCTTTAGGTATTTAATAGCTGTGAAAACTTGACCCTCAATAACTATTTACCTAAAGAGTTGGTGCTTGTAGGGAGTACTTCTGAACTTGTGGGCTCTGGGTGTGCCATGTCTGTAGTATAGCTCTCTTTGGAAAAAAGCTGCATGTGTCATTTTCACTGTCTTTCCTTGTTCACATACCTTGATTTCAAGGAACGGAAATTTGGTTCTGTGAGCAAAGAAGGCAGCTGTCATGTACCTTGGACATGCCTCACATCTGAACAGTTCAGGAAGATGCATCTAAACTACTGAACAGTGCAGGAGATGTTCCTGGGTCCGGCTGTCATTGATCTTGGGTTGTTGGATCCCTGGACACAGTGGTGGTTGGATAGGCTGGTGATGGTTTTCAACAAGCTGAGTGGATGTATTCAACCTCTTTTGAAGATCATGAGTATTTAGCAGTCTGGTTTTGAGCAATGTCTCTGGTGCCATAGAGCAGTCCTGAAAGTGTTTCACTTACAAGAGGAGATGCAGCTTGAGGCAGAAGCTCCTGGATATGGGCTGGACTGTATCAACCACATCAGGCAAAGTGATTTTGTCCTTACTCTGGCTGATGTCAGTAGGTGAGCATTTAGGTTTATTGAAGGGGAGGGGAAATTGGGTCTTCTGTTTTGATGATTTTTTAAAAGCACAGTCTATTTTCTGTGCTAGTCTGTGGACTTTTTATAGCATGGTATGAATGATTTGTGTTTGATCCCACAGCTAGAGAGAGCACTTCCAGTCTGTAGGGCAAAGGAGGTCATTTATGTGTTGCTGTGAAAGGCTGTGGGAGCAAATTCCAATTTTCTCACAGACACAGCTCACACTTCTCTTTACACTTCGGAGCTGGAGGTAAGGTCAGTGGGCAGCAGGGTGCTGACAAGAGTAGGAATTCACTGGAACAAATGAGTATTCATCCGGCTAACACTTATTTCTGTAATTTTTTTTCTGTAAGATTATAGTCCCTGACTCAAAGATGGTCTAGTACAACACTGTTCCAACAGCTGCTGTAAGCAGAAGATATTCTGGGTATAATCGGAGTCTGTACACTGATGACTGATCACACAAATCTGATAAATTCTTATGACAGGATCTGTGGCTTTGAGGTTCATTGTAGAAGCCAGATTGTGCCTTATTTGCTGTTAAGGCTTAATAGAATTGCCCATTGATTTCTCTGCAGCCACGTCCCCCAAGGGATTTATTCATTCAGGGATTAAAATTGTTCCACGGTTGTCTGATTTGTTTAAAGCTCATGCCTTTCTCTTAATTGGAGACAGTGACCTCAAAAATAGCCAAAACCTTCCATTATCCTTATGTGAAAGAGAAAGGTGTACAAAAAAAAAGTCAGATTCTAATTAATGAAGGCTCCTACATCTCTACTTTTGTATCTTCCTACTTCTGTTTGCTTGAGTCAAAAATGACTTGAAATATCTGTCTGATGAATTTGTTTGGAGTGGAAGGAAGCCAAGAATTATTTTAACAAATGTTTTAGCTTGACACTGAGTATGGAGGCTTAGTTTGCCAAGCTGGAAAAGTGAATAACTAGGCAGTTTTTGTGAGGCTTATGTAGGGTGTGGGTCATCTTGAATGTCAGTTCCAATCTGTGTTACATATTTGTAGAGGAGCATATATCGTGAATGAATTGACATGTTCTCCTCATAAGTTTCATGTTTCTCTGAAACAGCAGATAAGTTTTGAGAAACTGTGGCACATAGTGCAGTTAGCTGAGAAGCTGAAAGGACTTCAGGAAATCGGCTCCTGTGTTCTGGACCAAATTTCTGAGCTACCTGCAAATGTGTCTGGACGAGTGTCGTGTTGGGTGCCATGATGGTGCGAAAGGAACGTGTCTGGTAAGCTGCGGTGCAGGGTTCAGTTCATTATGGCTCCTGGGAAAGGTGGATGGAGTTGAGCACAGGAGAAGGACCCTTCTAGCACAGCTCCTATGAGCACAGGGTCCCATGGCCTGGTGTGGTAAAGAGCTGTTGTTCTGTCTGTGGCCTCTTGGCTGTAGAACAGGCTCACTTGCTTCTTTTGACAACTGTGCCAGTGTTAATTCTTGCCACAGCTGTGAAAGAAATCAGCAAAAGCCACCTAAAAGTTGATCTGCTACTGTTTCCACTTTTGCATAGGCATTTGAGATCACAGTGAAGAGTGTATGAATAAAGCTATATGTGGGCAAGACAGAACAAGGATCCACTGCAAGATCAGAATTGGGTTGTGTCCCTGGATTCACTTGAGATCTGAGGTGGTCAAAACCAGGCTTTTAGCTACTGTTAATCTGATGATGAAGCCAGATCTAATCCTGGTAATTAAAAAAAAAAACCCAAACAAACCTTGATTCCATGGATGAAGTAGAATTCATTGAAGAGGACGGAGGCTTCTCTGAGGATCGCTCCCTACTTTGTTCTGCTGCCAGTGAAGTGGTGCTCTGTCATTAGCCCTTTTTAGGAATTTTCTTTCAGTAATTCTTCTTGCTTTCCCTTGGACTTCTTGCTGCCTTTACTACTGTTTTTCCTGCAGAGTTTCTCCTTCCTTGCTTTTTTCTTTTCCACAGAAACATCTCAGCCATACAAATACCTGCATTTGTGATAGCAATCTAAAGGGACATCTCTTCTGCATCAGAGGATTGGTTGCTTCTTTGGACTTGCCATGCATCTATAGATGATGGTTCTGCTGTTTTCATTATGTTCTTGGATAAAGAAGCTCTTGCATTTTGCATTTGCTTTGAATTGCTTCAGTAATGCTTAAACCAGTTGTAACAATGGGTTATTGAAATTTTACAGTGGAAGATGATAGGAGAAAATGAAGCCTATTTCTTTCCTAGAAGCTAGCTGAAATCATGGGTTTGTAATAATACACTGCATATCTGATATTCTAGGATCCCCAAGGGGGCTTCAACCATTGAACACTTTGAAGTTCAAAGTGTTATGACGCTGAAGGTTAGTCCATTTCAGAGATACCTGAACCAAGTAAACGGTTTGGCTCCTGTGACATTTGCATTGAGTCTGCACTATACAGAAGGATAATAGTAGCTGGCCTGCTGTTTTGACGAAGTTATGCTTTTTAAACTGGTTACCAGCGCTTGTGTAACTCAACATTGTTAGGACAAGCATATGAGTGTTCCTATTTGGACTCTGATGGAGTGCTTTAAGGAAGTGCAGTCTGCTCTAGAGTAAAGAGGTTGTTTCCATGACCTTTCTCATGGTGAGAGGATTTTTTTAGCAATAGCTAATCCTGTAAGTCTGATATGAAATGATTCTGTGGGCAGAGAGCGCTATAAATTGTCATGCATACACAGAAGATTTTTGTTCAGTTTTCTTGAAACATTCTCTGCAACTCTTGCAATGAGCCTGATGTAGCAAGTTTCTTAGGGCAAAATATTGACAGTCTGTAACTTTAAAATCAGATTCTGTAGTTTTTACTTACATTCCCTCAACAGTCTAGTTTAATAACCAGCTTTGCAGTCTTACTCTGAATGCGAGTCAGAAACTGTAGCTCAATCACAACAAAATGAAAGGACCATGTGTGCAGATAGGTACATCTCAACTTCCTGTTGAACTCCTGGGTATTTTGGATCTATAGATGATGGTGTGGAAATCTCCAGCAAGGGCTTCCTGGTTCCACCTCTACAAAATGAACTTGCAAATTCTGCTGAAAACAATTTAATTGTTTTTTCAACCACATCTGCTCCTAAACAGCACTGCATTTGTCAGCTGTATTTCCATAAAATAGTCTCATTTCCTCCTAGCTTTTTGTATCTTTAATAGCCTCTGTTTCTGAAGCATAGGGAAAAATAAAAGTGACCAATCTAGTTTTCTTCATAGTATTTATAAGTGATTACACCACTTCGTTTTCTCTGTCCACTCTTCAGTATTGAATGTGGCTGGAATTTACAATGGCACTGAGCATCCTCCTAACTCTGTTCATTTGGCTATTAGAATTAGACTGAAGCTGAGTGCTTGTATTAGCTCAGCCCAAGAGTCTGCTGTGATGTTACTAAAACTTCTTACTCCACAACAGTCTGTACAGTTTGTAGTGATCTGGAGACAATATCTGCATTAAGAGGTTAAGTAAGGAAGCAAAAGGCATTTGCTAGTGAAGGGAAGATTGCTACTAGTGATAGGAACGTGCAAATGGTCTACTTACATGAGAAGGTTCATTATCAAAATGATCTTCAAGTTTTAGCTAGTCTTTGTGATGTTTCTTATTACTCAGCTACTTTGCTTAGGAACAGCAAATTGCCAAATAGCGGGTGAAATGACTTCAGTTTTAAAATGTTTTAATTAATTATATTGGATGTGTAATGCCTGATAACATGCTGTGTGTTAAACCAGAACGCCCTGGCAATTTTGTGCAGGCTGCTTGTAAGGAGCATTATTTACTTTGCTGAGTCAAAGCAGAAGGTTGAGTGTGTCAGAACCAAAGTCCATTGTGCAGCTGTAACCTGCCTCTTGTATGTGGGGTGGACTCAATTACACCATCCCAAGTTATTCATCCTTTTGTTCCCCCACTCAAAGGACCTACAAGTTACACCACCTGCCAAAGTTATGAGTGACTGAATGTAATGAAGGAAAGTAATACAAGTATCAGTGTTATCTCTAATAAAATATCAGTGGCTTACAGCGAAAACCAGAAGGGTGTGCTGCATAAATCAATGCTGATTTCATGTAGCTGTAAAAGTGAAGGTATAAATTGTTTATGTGCAACTGTCAATTCTAAGACTTTCAAAACCAACTAAAATAGAAAATTACTTTTTCCTGGGCTTACATGTCATTGGAAAAAATAAAAGGTACTTAAGTCCCATTTTCTTAAAGACACTGTAGAATTTTACACTTTATTCCAGATTAGGAAAGTAGTTTGCTCTGCTGTGTAATTATCAAATCATGCAATATTAAGAACTAGATCACACCCAACTTATTTTAAAACAGACTATTTAAAAACATATCATGTAGTTAGTATAGCATGGAAACAGAAGATATATTTAAAAAGAAGAATGAACTTTTCTCCTTCTGTTTGAATGTTCAGATGACTTTCTGGGTTTGTAAAGGCTTTGTTTTCCTCAGTTTTCTTTCCATTCTCCTTTCTTTTTGATATCAGTCTTTCTTACCTCTAGTAAAACCCAAGGAAAACCTGGACCAGAAGTAAGCTGAAGAATTGGACCATGTGCAGAGAGCTGCCAGACTTGTATACTTAAAACTAAAAATTGTGGCTAGGCAGGAGAATAAGAAAAGGAGATTATTAAAATAAACTGTATTTGTAGAAATTTTTTCATTGTTTTGCTTCAGACATTATGTGCAGCAGCATGGAAGATGGTGCCTGTTTCTTCTGCTCTGACTTCTGCCTGGCAGCTCCACATACAGGCACACAGAATCCAGTCCAGATGGGCTCAGCTCAGTGCTGGTGGTAGTACTGCCCTCCTGCTCCACTGATGGCTGTAAGGGAACATAGGAGATAGATGGCAGTTCTGTGAGTGTTGTTTGGGGAACACGGAGCAATTAGGAACTCAAGTGGTTGCCCTTTGAATCATCAGAGTAATGGCATAGGCACATGTGTGAGGACACTGGTATCACTCTGTGTTGCACAGAGTCTTTTGGCTTTCTATTTCTTTTGAAATTGCTTATACTTTCTCTAGACATTGTCCTTCAATAGTAATAGAACTTTTATGACTAGTCATGAAACAGTAAAGATTGTTGAAACCAGCCTAGAGCGGATGCAGTTGCACCATCATAAATGTATTCAGAACATACTCATACACACAGAGTGAAATGAGCTACATTGGTACTTCGCAATGCTAGATTAAAGGTTGGACTTGATGGCCTCTAAGATGTTTTTCAGCCAAAGTGGTTCTAGGATTTGTGCCTAAATACTTTATACTGAGAGCTGCATAGAAGGCCATTGTTTCTTTCTGTAGCCTTCACGTCCCAACCAGCCAGTGTATGTTTTGGGTACTGTATTGTATTATGTATATTATAATGGGTTGCTTGTATGGCCACTGGGTGTGTTTGCATCAGCTTCAGCCTAGATGGAACAAGATCTGTGAACATGCAGAAATATGGACTGCAGTGCAGGCTAGACAAACCTTCTGAGGACTGATGATGCCATGTTGCTCTCTTTTCCTTGTTGCTTTTATAATCCAGAGGTGCATGTCTCCAGCCTAAATAATCTCACTAGATAGTGTGAGCTATTTAGCCTTCAAAAGGGAAAAGAATTCTTTGTTCCCCATCTCACAGCTCCTTTTCTCAGGAGATCCTCTCTTAGTTACCATGGATATGCAAACTGGTGCAACAGTCTTCCTATCCTTTATTCATACACCTACTAACATCTGTACCAGTGTAAATTTCAAATATAGACCTGGCTTGTGCTGGATCTGGCTAAATCTGGAGCAGTTTTACACATTTCTTTTGACACATTGGTTTTGGCTGGTCGTTCTACCTTTTTGAGCAGATGTAGCATTTCATAACTTGTCACTGAATTTTTATCCTTCCATTCATGATGGTGACAACCAGAAATCTGATTGTGAACCACCAACGTGAAGCATATAAAGAAGCTTGGGAATTTGAAGAAATCTGTTTCTCAGCACCCCTCCCTTGAGCACTGGGTGGTGTTCAAAGTACCAGGTTACATGGAGACCTGGAGCACGTGGGTCAGTTCCATACAGCTCAGCAGCAAAGGAATTTGCCTTGCAAAAGAAATTATACATCTAACTCTTCAGTGGCACTCAAGTCTAATTGAGCTTGATTTGACACTAAATGGCTAATTAAGGAATCTTTCTTTAGGCTTCAGTGGGCATTGGATCAGAGCTGCTGAGACCAAGGGCACTGAACCACTGGGTTAGGTTTATTACCTTTATAACTGAGGTAGGAAGTTCTGGGACACTAGGACCAGCTCTGTAATTTCAGCATTTGTCTAAGCATTAAGAGATCAGACACTGCAAATCTCGCACTGTTCCCACTTACCTGACCATGTAATGTGTGAAGAAAGTGGAGTAGACAGGCTTCTGGATGTCAGCTGAGCCACCAAAACCACAGGGGAAACAGAAAAAGGCAAGTGTATTTGCAAATTTAAGTATACAGAGAAACTTTGAAGTAGGAGTTCTTAAGCTTTTGTTCACTTACACTGTTTGGATAAACTCTTGGTCTTTTGTGGCATTCAAATATGAAATACAGTTAATATGTTTTTGTGACATATTTTCTGTCTTTACCTTTAAAAGAAAGCCACAGCAGTAATGAGAGGATTAGCAACTGTGGTTGTTGAGAGTGTTGCTGTGGCTATGATTTGTCAAGAGCTATGTGAGATCTTCTCAAGTATGAATAGCATCAAGCTTTTTACTGCTCTTATTATTTAATAGTATTCTTACTTATTATTTAATAGTATTCTTACAGTATTCAAAGGACTCAGCCAGCACAAGAAGCTATTGTACTTGGAACTGTGCAAACACTCAAGAGACAGAATCTAAAAAATTCTGAGTTTAACATAATAAGATGGGTAAGACATGCGCATTCAGGCAACTCAGTAATACCTTGCTGTTAGGCATTTAGGTGGGGTCTTAGCAAAGCTTTTTGGCACCTTTCCCTTCTTCCTCCTCTTGTACTGCTTCTGTCCTCCTCCTGACACCCTTCCCAGCCAGCTGCTGTTGCAGTTTTACAAGCCCTGTTGCCCCAGGCACTGCCCCTGTAGTGCAGCCCAGGCTGAGTACCCTGCAGGTTGCAGGCATGGTCTCATATCCACATCAGTTATTTCACAAGAATCCTCATACATTTTCACTGAAAAGAGCAAGACAGTTACTGAAGACTCCAGAAAATAATTTGAAGGTTCCAAGTCAAGTTTTTTCCCACACAGCATTTGTTGCTTTTGGAAGCCCACATGCAATTCCCTGCCCTTAGCTGCTGCACAACTCGATGTCTTCTCTTTGTACAAGAACACACAATGCCAGGTGCTGGGGCTGCAAATCCTGCTTTCAAGAAATAGCTGCACCACAGACCACTTTCAATCATTGAGACAACACAGTTCAGAGTTCTTCCTGGTACCTGTCTTTCACTGTGGCTTTGTACTTTGCTGCTTCTTAAAAACTTTGCTCCTACACTAATGGCTCAAGGAGAAAATTCCTGCTGGTGGAGCAAGGCCTTACTCAGATCTGCCAGTCTGCCTGCCATACTATTTTGGATGCCAAGTTGACAGCAAGAATGAATTTATGCCATGAGATTGAAAAGGAAGTGTATCATTCAGCTGTTTGGACCAGCAGATGGCAAATGTAAAGGGAAAAAAAAAAACAATCTAAGAGCCAATCCAGAGAACAGACATTAAATAAAGCCATCTGGCAAACATATGAAGGGAAAGAAGATGATGAGACCAAGTTCTGCTTTAAATATCTGCTCATATTGAGAGGAAGTTGGTAGGAACTCACACCATGGGAGAGCAGGCTTTGAGCTTGTGAGGAGTCCTGTGTAGTGTCAAAGCCTGTAGTAGTGTTGATGACTTACAAGAAGTCCTGAACTATGAAGTAGTTGAAGACTTATAAGAAGCCTGAACTATGAAGAGTCTAAGCAGCATCATTCCTGCCTGTAATAGATCCTGGTGATACTCTACATAGGATAGTGAAACAGATCGGTTTGATTCCTCCATGATGGGATTGAAAAGACCACACCTAGGAACCTCCTTTGTAGAGAGGGACTAGAAAGATAAGCATGGAAGTAAGCCAAGGGGGTGATCTAATATAAATTGTGGATGCCCCATCCCTGGAAGTGTTCAAGGCCAGGTTGGATGGGGCTTTGAGCAGCCACACCTAGTGGAAGGTGCCCCTATCCATGGCAGGGGGGTTGGAACTAGGAACACCTTTATAGTCCCTTCCAACCCAAACCATTCTATGACATCACAAATTCTGAAAGACATTGATAAATCTGTTTTTATGTCAATGCCATGGCATTTTCTTACTTTGCTCTACTACTATTAATTCCTGGAGAAGAAGGATGTGTGTGGTTTTGTACTCAGGCTTTTACTTAAAATTTCAAAAGAGAAACATTGTCCATTGAAAAGGGAATTGGTATCTTACATAAGTGCCCAGCCTTTCTTTTGGAAACTTGCTCTCAGGCAATGTAATTTCAGAGCCCAGAAGTCTAGCAGATGTTATTACTATTTCTGTTTTACAGGTCAGTGCTTTTGGTTTTCACGCTCTGAGAAATGCCTACAGCTGCTAGCCTGTCTTTTATGTTATAAAAACAAGTCAATTCTGTATCATATTCTTAATTTATACATGATTTTGTAAATTTTTTTTTTCTGATAAAATGGGGATACTGTTGAACATTCCAAAAGCATCTAGTAACCAACAGTTTCATTGGCAGATTGTGTCATCTTCATATTTCCATAAAGGGCAACAGTTAATAATTTTGCAGTGAGTTTTGATATCCAGGCCCGTGTCATTAAACAGAAAAAATAATCCCACCACTTAACTGCAATGAAATGAAAATATTTCAGTATTGTAACCTAATTTTTTAATGCCTCTGTTGATAATAGGGTTCACATGAGGGATGATATAGTAGCAGTATTTTATGCATTAACTGTTGATTTCAGACATTTACATGGGAAAAAGTTGCCAGCTCTCACTGAGCAAAATTTTCAAATATCTATTTCCTTTCCTTCTCATCTGTGTTGTTAATGATTGCCTGCTGTATCTGAGAAAGTTTTCCATCTAATAGCCAGACTAACAAAAAGACAGTATTTCTGTCCCTCTGCTCAGATGAATAATTCATTGCCCTGCATTTTTTGTGTAAAGTAAATTTCAACTCTTTCTTTTGTTAAGATGAGTTACAAGAGGTCCTGGACACAAAGAAATTAATTTTCTGCCTTCAGGCACATCATTATCTTTACTGAGAGGGAAGTAACAGTGTATTTCTGTTAAATTTTGGTTAAAGAATTTGCTATGCCTAGTGTTAGAGGGATGGTATCCTTTAATTGAAGTTGGAGTTTGGCAGGTTTTTTCAGTGCTGTTCTGCTGCTGTTCTCCCCAGCTCAGCTGAACAATGGGCTAGAGAGATGCTGGCAGTGTTGCTTGGTTACAATTCATCAGCGTGAATCAGTGTTTCACGCAGCTCCTTCTGCAGCTGAACAACCGGGAGACTTCTCGGCACTGTGTCACTGATGGGAGCGGAGATGTGAGCAGATTATGGACCATCTCAATTACTGTAATACTACACTTTTGCAAAGGGGTTTGGACAGCAGTGTTTGACTTTCAGTGGTTGAAGTCAGGCAATTTGGAGCTGTCTGTTTTACATGGCTTTGCAAGTATATAGCCAAGTAAAGCAGATTTTTAACTGTGTGTTTTGTTGCAAGGTGTCTTTGACAAGTTTGGTGCTTTGGCATCCTTCTGTATTCATCAGGAGGATGAAATCCTTCATTAAGTGTGTTCCCCTGGAATAGACATGCCATTTACTGAAGCCTGCCTGCAGGCAAAGTGAAACATGTAAGAGGAACTGCTACCTTCCTCATATTGCATTTGACCAAGTCTTAAGCTGTGGAGTTATGCCAGTATAG
Organism: Parus major; assembly: GCF_001522545.3. Classification (NCBI taxonomy): domain Eukaryota; kingdom Metazoa; phylum Chordata; class Aves; order Passeriformes; family Paridae; genus Parus; species Parus major. Next base: position 30,589,773 of record NC_031768.1, read on the forward strand.
ACAATAGGAAGATGTGACAGGTTATTTTTAACACCATGGAGTAGATTTTTTCCTACCCCACTTAAATCTGTGTTACTACTTACCTGTTCTTCCTGTTCAAGACATGACTGAAGGAAATGTTAAAAGAGAGGAGAGGTGTCCAGTTTTGTGCTCTTCATGGAATCAGCATTTCCAACAGCATTGTTCCCATCTACATATTTTTTCTAAATTTTACATGAATTCTGAAATTATTTCCTTCTTCCTCTCTCTTTTGGGCTCAGCAGTCCTCCATTTCTTCTCAAATCTACTGTACTTGTGTCTTTTAATTTCTCTTTGCCTCTGTTAAGGGTCTCACGAGAAGAAGCTTGTATTTTAAACACCTTTTATCTTTGCAAACTTTCTGTTTTCTCTAATATCTGCTATTTAAGGCAGCTTGTTGCATGGCTGAACATAAGAACTATTTGGAAGAATCTGTAGGAAAAGATGCACTGAAATGCCATCCACTTCACTTGGCTTGCAAAAGCTGAATCTATAGCAAAAAAATTAGTTTAGAGCTATATAAAACATAAATACTTCTATGTGTAGTTTCTCTGCACTGTTTTGCTTCCTGGTGATGGTCTCTGTCAGATGGCCTTTGATCAGAAAATTGTTTCAGAGTATCTGCACTGTTTAAAAATCAGTTTCACTGCACAGAGCTGTGATTTCTGATTTGTGCAGTGTTGTTACGTGATCAGTTTTTCTTTAGCAGCAGGTGAGTATGTATTTAATATCTTAAATTTTCAGTATCTTTCCTCCAAATATCTATTGGTTATCTATAGGGGTTTTTACATTTCGGCACTACTTAAAACCTGGACTAATTTAACCCTACTGTATTCAGACTGCAACATCCATAACTATTTTGTCTGGAAATTTAAGTGTTTATGGGATAGGACTTTTCTTCCTGTTTCTTCAGTAAAATGACAAAGGAAATGAATGAAAGAACTATAATTTTCCTATCAATATAATGAGCTTTGGCTCCTGTTCAGAAAGGTACTTGAAGCCCCATAATACTCATCTGTTTTTGGGCAGTTGTAATTGCTGCAGGGATAGACTGATCCTCTGGATAATTTATGGGGAAGGAGAGATCTCAAGCATAGCTAAGAACCTGCTTCCTGACCCCAAGCCTGTGCTGAGCAGAGATTTATCAGGCCACTGAACCTGGCTACAGGGAAAGGAGAGCCTTTTTGGGGATTCACTACATGCATTAGGAGTAAGTATTAGGTGTGCCATTGCACAGCTGAGCAGGGCTGGCATCCTGCAAAGACACTTGTGTGCCTTTCCCTTCCGTTAAAGCATTGCTTTGTTACTACCAGATAGAAGGCTATTGTGGAGTAATTCCCTTGTAAGGTCATAGCTGGACTTCTCTAGACATGACAGGCCAGTTCTCCTGTCCCTGAGACCCTTCTTTAAGAGAGCAGTTGCCTGTGTGGTGGTTGGGTGGTAGGTACACCCACTGCAAACTCATGCAGAGACACAGGAGCTGCTGCCCTGGCTGAGCTGGAGTCCTCACAGATATTCCTGTCTGGGACTGGCAGAATCTACTTGAGCAATGAGGGAGCTGCTCACGTGTGATAATGTGCTCAGATGCGATGGGGAAGCAGCCGGCTGAAATGAAAGGACTTGTTTCTGCACCGATACCCCTCAGCCCTCTCAGCCTCATGGGCCCCTCCAGCCTGTGGGAGCATTGCCACACGTGGTGTGCACAGCACTGCTTTCATGCCATTTTTGCCAAGATGTTCCTTGGAGCCAGCAGAAAGCAAAAACATCTTTTCCAGATAATTGGGTCTTTGACATTTGTGTTATATGAGGAAGCATTATTTCCTTTTGCTATACAGGATGATAGGGTCTGCTATACCCATCCAAGGGACTCAGAGGCACTTTAGCTCTTCAGGTCTGGCTCAGCATTTACTTTTCATCTTTTAGAAAATATATCCTGAGTAATTTGCAAGCTAAATAGAGTAACTAATACAGTGGCATGGCAATAACTTAAAATATTTACATGGCCAGAAATTGTGGAGTTCTCGTGTCATCATAAACTTCCTCAATTTGCTTCCTTTCAGTTTTCTATGTTGAGTTTGGCTTTAGATTATTCATCATAGTATGGTGTATGGAATAACATTATTTTTTAAATTTTCATATGCTTAATGTTCTCTCATTGCATTTGTTAATGTTGAGGCTGGACACATGGTGGGTGGTTTCTTCTGCTTTATTTAATGACCAGACTTGGAACAGATGTTATTTTAAGGTTAAAAAACTTTCTGGTTTCATTGCCATGAAGAGCAGAAAATGTCTCCCTCCATTTTTGTATGTGTGCTTCCTATTTTCACAACAGGTGCCTTTGTATCATAAAAATAGCTCACCTGCTGTCCCTTTGTCCCGGGTGCTACGCGCTGGCCTTTACGAAGTAACTTTTTGGCACGGCCCTCCCTTTCCAGGAAGGACCCAGCTAAGCTTCCTGAGTAACATCAGCCTCCACTAAGAATTCAGGTCAGGATCTCCCTGCTTGTTACTTAGCAACTGGGGGATACTGGTGCTTTCTCCTCTGACCGACTCCTTCCGCGTTAGATACAGGGATCACTTGGGGAAAGGATCAGGGCAGTGCTCATAACTCATCCTTCGGGAAGGCACAACAGCCCCATGCTGGGTGTCTGATGAGTCGTAGGGTACACTGTCCAAGTCGAACTGAATTGAGACTTTCAGAATTTTCTGCACAAACCTGAAAGTGCCTCTGCTGGTTTTGCTACCACTTAAATGCCTGGCAAGGTGACAGATCCCTTCTGAAACACCAATAGCCTTTTGTGGTACAGTGAATCTGACAAACAGGAACCTATGCAGGTAAGCAGCTGAAGAAAGTTCGTGTCTGAGGTACTTTAAGGGTTGGTTTCCTTCAGGTGAAATGTGTTTCTTGGTTACACAGGTGCACAACATTTAATTCTGGGACTATTGACCTGCCTTTGTACTTATTAAAGTTTCATTGGATGGTAAGTAAAAGAGTTAAGCAGAAAGATGAACTGTCTTCCCTTGTTCTTTGTGGTGTGTGTTTAAATTTTTGAAAACAACCTTTAAACTTCTCTAGTTAATTTATTGTAGAACTGGCTAATGAAAAATCTTTAAGTGATCAAGAATTATTGGTTGTCATGCTCTCACTGCAACTCACTGCTTATAGCATATTTGCAAAACAGAAAGCAGCAAGTCCCTCTGGCTATGTATTGTTTGCAGAGGCCAGCAATCATTGCCTCTGGTTAGTAACACAATGGGATTTGTTACTGCTTTTTGTTTCCCTTTGATAAATTACAAGTAGAGGCCCTTTGTCAAATGTAAAAATTAGAGCAATGTGCCATTCTAAGAAAAATACTTACAAAAAAATAGTTTCCTTGTGTTATAGCTTCTCTACTCATAGACAGTAGAGATGGTGGGAATCAAACCAGAGTGTGTTCATATCTAGGGCTGGTACTAGGCTGGCATGATAGTTTTCTGAAAGACTACTTCTCACAGAAAATACAGTTTTCATATTTTGAAAAACATGTAAATTAATGTTTCCAGGTGCATACAAGCTGTTTAACTTGCCTTTTTCAGAAGTCTATAAGCAGTACATTCCCTCTCTTCAGAAATGTGAATTGATACAGCTCCAATTAACTTAAGCAAAGGCCTGCCAAGTGACATCAGCCAAAGATCTGGCTGCACATTTCTGGGACAGGTACACTGTAAGCATGTTTATATGGGTTCTGCACAGAAGGTTGTAGTGGTGAATAGGGACATAAAAGAACAGATTATTTTTAAGCAATATATTTTAATTATCTCTAATATGGAGCTGTTTAATTTGAGTGTTGACTCTAAGGCATTCAGAAGCTGATTTCTTCAGAGAGACTAAGTGCAGCTTCAATTGATATTTTCCACATTTAGTATTCAGAAAAACAATTCCCAGAGTCTCATATTGCATACCTGATACAGCAGCTGCTTTTTAAGTGTGCATGTCCAATTTGGTATCCTAGACTTTTTGTCTCTATCATACTTACGGGAGAGCTCATACATGCATTCCTAGGACTCACAGGGTATGTGTCCTATAAGAGAGAAAAAATATATACCAGGTCGGTATCTTCATGCAGTTTAGGATGTCCTTTATTACAAAAAGCTCTCCCAAGTGTGTAACTTCATACTAGTGTCTGATTAGGTGATATGGGACAGACTAGGAAAAATATCTGTTTGAGGAGGTGCTTCACATTTCATTTAATTGTTCTGGTCTCTAGGTCAACAACTTTCAGGAGACAGTTAACAGCAGAAACCTCTTCAGTAGCTTTGATCTAGCTCTTTCAGTAAAATAGCACCCTCAGAGAATAACATGGGACCTGAGAGATTAAGTCACCGAGTACCTCCTGATTTTTCCTCTGTTCACAAAGCCTGGTAGTGTCCTCTTAGTAATGCTCTTCTGGCAGAGCTAGGAGCTGCTCTCTCTAGATATCTCATTCCCTACCCATTCCTGTGACTCACAAATATTTTTAAAATGTTTAAAAAAAGGAGGCCCCTAAGCAAAGAGAATCAGAATTTCCTCAGGCTTGAACTAGTATATTTGCCAACTGCATGTAAAAGGCTAAATATTTTCCCATAATACCTACACCAGAGACACTCTGTAGATACACAGATGGCTAGGCCCTTGCAAATTCAGCCAAGGGAGCGTATGCTGGCACTTGGGGTTTTGAAAAGAAGCTGGAATGGGTCCTGTAGTCTGGTATTGGCAGCCAGCATCAGCATCTGGGTGGTTGGACATAGGAAAGAGCCAAGTCTGGAAAGGTTATTGAAACACTTGCACAGGCCTTGCACAAGCAGTGTTTCTTGATAGTAAATAGATCAAACATGTACTTGGACTCTGCAGCAGAGTAGTAAGAGGAGGCAGGTGAATGCTTCCTCTCTATTTGTCTGCCAATGTGTGCAAGCCTAACTAGGAGCTGGGAAGCTTAAATCCAAGAGTGATCTTAGTGTCATTTAGCTATAGAGGCTGCCTGGGACCCAATGTCTGGTTCTGGGTATCTGGCTGCCAGAAGTGGTGAGCTTGGAGTAGGGCAGATGCAGAGTGAGTAACGCGTCAGGATAATAGAGAGCTTATATCTGTGAGGAAATTAGGATGCCATGACTTGTTTGGCTTTGCAGATGAGGGTTGAAAGGGGAGATGGACATCTTCTCTAAATGCCTGTGGCAAAAGAAAAAGGCTCCTTCAAGAAAGGTATATACATTAGCACAAAAATAAACAGGTATACACTGGTCATTTAGTCTGGGATTTTCCATCAGTTACCAAGTTCTGGAATAGCATTTGAATTTGAATAGTTTTCAAAATAAGACTTTAATCAGCCTGTGAAGGGATTGGGTGTTTGCTTGCACTGAATGCTCAGGAAATTCCCTCTGATAGTATGCTCCCAAGTTTTATTCTGAAACACCTATATGAAGCTCAAAGATATAAATGTACTGAAACATTCCTCAGGATTTCCCTAAGGAGTTTTCACCACATGATAGAATTGAAAAAGTCCACGTAATCCATGGAGTTCCTGCATTGAGAAGGGCCTGATAGATGGGGTGCATCTGGTAGTGATAAGTCTTGCAAAACCACAGAGTTAAAGAGCCTTTGTGAGCAAAATGACTCATCACTGACTTTGGACCTGCCCAAGGGATCAGCAAAGGCCAAGAAGTGCTGGGACCCTTCTAAGATGCTGTGAGACTTATTGTTTTGGACAGATCTCTGATTCGTTGCTGTAATTGGCTCCATAGACAGAAATTTCACCTACCTCCTTGGGAAAGCAAGCAAAACAAGCAGTCTGAGGCAGGGAATTCCCCCCCTAGGAGTGATGGGGTGACCCTGGAGGTCTGTGCCCTGTCTGAGAGACAAGTTGTTCCTGACTGAAACCACTTTGATGGTTTCACTCTGCACCACCTGCCTCGGCAGGAAGGAGGTCCCACAGGAGGTGGGAGAAAAGCCCATACAAGTAGATTTTGTTTGCACAGCTTTCCTTTTTGAGCTTTGATTAGGAATACTGCTCTGCCAGCCTCTCTCCCAGTGGTGTCCATTTTTCTGCCCATGGGGATATTGTCTGCTTCTCTGTTTCTCTTCTGACATCTGAGCTCTTTACAGCATATGAGACATTTAATTTATGAAGGCTGCAGTACATTTTGTTGTGCTTATGTAAATTAGGCAGAGATCAAGCATTGTACAGTCACATGTAAAGGTGATGGCAGATGAGTGCACTTTATGTCATGCTGGATTTCTGCTGCACACTTACATTTATATTTGCCAAATTACAGGCAGGAAATTTTTGAATTAATGACAAATATTTCCCAACAGTAGTTACTTAAGTGCCTGCACATGTTAAATTAACCATAATAATCTTGTCATAGTCATGAATTAATAACCTGTGTCTCACTGGGCTTTTGAGAATTGAAGTAAAACATTTGTGATATATTCAAAGAAAGGAGCCTGGGGACAAATGGGATGTCTCCAAATGGCTTTACATCCCTAACCCCACCATCCTATCCCACTTGCCAAGTAAGCCTCAAAGGCTATAGAGGAACCTGAAAATTAGGTTTAGAAGAGGCAGAAAGGAAGAGATCTCCTCTGCAGAGGGGTGTCTCTTTCTGGTAAAGTGATTTATACTTATTCACTCCTGAAATGTCTTCCTCTCTTCATTGCTGAGAGAGAGATGCTGCCAGAGACAAATGTGCACACAAGAGATTTCTCACAGAGAGTTTAAGCAGCAAGGAGTTTAACAAGGAAGGCGTTTATCAGAGGGGCGTGGGGAGAACTTCTGTCCCCATGTCAGAAAGGAGAAGAGGCTGAGGACAAGCAGTGATGTGGGAAAAGAGAGACATTTCTCACAGTATGTTCCCTCCCCACCTATGGTCCATGGAACTCCTTCCAGCAGAGACATGGGGAGCATGATCAAGTTTCCTTTGCCTCCTGAGTTCCACTACCCCACAAGGTGTCAAGGGGAGCTGGGCCCTAGGCCAGAGAGGGCACCTCAGTCTAAGCCATTGGCTCCAACAAAGCTGGACCAAGGGACGACCTGGAGCTGAGCATCGCTTCTGCATGACAGACTTACTCTGGTGTCTGCTCTGAGAGTTGCAGCTTGAGGAACATTGGGAACAAGCATTTCACCTCTCTTATGAGGAGAAGCTGCAGGATCTGGGCTATTTAGTCTAGAGAAGAGAAGGCTGAGAGGGGATCTTATTAATGGATATATAAGTCTCAAAGACAAGTGTCGGGAGGATGGTGCCAGACTCTTTCCAGTGGTGGCCAGTGGCAAGATGAGAGCAAAGGCTGTAGACTAAAACACAAGAAGTTTCACCTCAGCATGAAGAACTTCTTTATGTTTGAGATAGTGCAGTAGAACAGGTTGCCCAGGGAGGTTGTGGAGTTTCTCTCTCTAGACACATTCAAAAACCCTCCTGGACATGTTCCTATGTCACCTGTTCCAGGTGACAGGGGCAGGGGGCTTGGGCCAGATGATCTCCAGAAGTCCCTTCCAACCCTCACAATTCTGTGATATGCTTTCTACTTCCCAGTCCAAGGGAATGACGGGTCTTGTGCAGGTGGCACACTAGAGACTTACCTCTGGATTTCTGACAAGGTGGCAGTAAAAACTATTCAGGATTTTGACTTTCAAAAGTCTGCAAGTCTGAAGCAGCAGCTGGAGGTGATACATACAGAATGACTTGCCAGAGGTTATATTTGCTGAGATTATTGCTGCAGGGAAGGAGTGAAGGAGAAAACAAGAATCTGAGTTAGTGGTAGTTATTTCCATTTGCTCATATCCTTGCTTTGGAGCACAGTGTGGTTTGGAGCATAGACCTGCAAGTAAATGAGATAAGAGCTACAGAAAAATATTTCCTCTCTTTCAAATATAAAGAAAAAATTATGTTCTGAATGGATAGTAGGAATGAAAAGTTTGTAAGTTCATGTCATAAAGGGGATAAATGACGAATAATTATGGCTCTTACATTGGTGAAATCCTGACTGTTTTTTTCTTACAGACTGTGGAGAAAGGTTCCAAACAAAGATGAAAGCCATGATGTTTATTGTGGCATGGACAGAAAGCAATCTTCCAATCTTTCTGTGTAGGAAATGATTTAGATTATTAAGTCCAGCTTAACTGGACTCCTACCTGAAACCTCTGAGAAAGTCATGTATTACAATGACCTTGTGTTAAAAATCTCATGCTCTTTTTTCTAGAAGTGATCTGAATATTACTGGTGTGGAGGAAAGATAAAGGAGCCCGTGGCTCATCTGTCTCCCATCAGGGCTCAAGAAAGTAATTACCATTTGAAGGCTGAGAAAATAATTACCATTTGAAGACCCTTAGGAAGGGTCAAAAGAGGCTAAATGAGGTCGTTTCCAAATAAAAGCCTGCCACATGTACTACCTCAGAGCAAGTCTTGTACAACAGTTAGACAAGAGACTGTTCAGCTTTGCATTTGACCTGTGGGGTTTAGTGCAACAGGAATGTGGAATGTGTTTACAAGGTAACAGTTATTGCTGAAATATGTGAGTGCTGTTGCCTGGGGAAATTTCGGAGGATTGTGACTGTGCTGACAGTGGCTGTACCTCTTGGGCAGACTGTGTGGATACTGGGGAGGAAACTGGCCCCAGAGTCTGCAATCTACAGAGGGAATGCAGGGCACAATGCTCCCCTTCCCTACCATGTCCTGCTGCCATCCAATGGCTTCAGCTGGATCTCACTCCCTTCTTGCTGCTCCTTCGTGCTAGGATGACCCAGGAGGGTGAACTGGTCCTTGTGCTGGAGACATGGCTTCTTGTTATCCCTGCATCCGAGGGGACTCCAGGTTAGCACACGGCTGCAGCCGGTTCAGCAGAGTGGTCTGGGCTGGAACTAGGTAGAGCTGAGGACTAAGAGCCCCTTTGGGCATCTTTCATGAGCAGGTCCTGGAAATCAGCCTGCTTATGTTCTGGCTAGTCTCAGCTGGTAGGCTGGTATATCACTGCGTGGAAGGGCTCAAGCTTCTCCTAGAAATATCTATTTCGTTTTCTTTGCATTTCCAACTTGCTTTTTTTTTAAAATCTCTATTTTAAATGTGTTATATTAAAACTATTCTGCACATTGATGATTTCATGCACATGGATGATTTCCAGCACAGGAATTACCAAGGAAGCTGGTAAAGTCCAGCTTAGTTTCTTTATTTCATTCAGTTTCCTTCTTACTTAAGTTCGCCTAATTTTTATTGCACTAATGGCAAAATATTTGGAAGAAGGCCTAGGATATAACTATATTCTGTGTTCAGTTGAACCCAACATTTTAAAAGTATTGTCATTAACTTTTAAAGAAACTTAATAAAACTGTTGAAATGACACTGTTACACCATACATGTAATACCATACATGATGGGCCTGTGAAAATTGGGCCAAATTAATCTGTAGATGTTAGCAATTGGCCTCCTTGTCTGGTTAACTTGGCCCACTGAGTCTACTTCAGAATAGCAGATAAAGCTGAACAAAGATCTCATTCCAGGTATTGCTAAACACTTCCTGCATCTTAAACTCCCATTAACCTCTGCACTGTACAAGAACACCCTTACTTAATTACTTTATTAGTGGGACAGCAGGTGAGGTGTCAGTGAGCCATTGCTCTGGGCTTGTTGTGCTTCCAGGGGAGACTTTCTTCACCAGAAAGCAGGTGTGTGTGTGTATAAGCAGATGAATAGACAATTTATTGTATTCATGGTTCCAAAAAAGCTAGGAAGGATCAATGTAAGTCCTGTTATGTTTCCATGAATTTAAAGGCACTGAGACCTTTTAACACTGTTGATATTTCTACTCATTCTGAATACCAAAAGACCTGGTATAATTATTTTTGTGAAATAGCTTCAGGAATGTTCCCAGTGCTGAATTCAACTGTAAGTGCAATATGTAGAATCAAATGTAATTTTGTTCTAACTAAAGAAATTTTACTTTATTTTCTATTGCTTTTCAAGGAGAGGCACATTGAGTGAATTTTTAATACTTCACTGACCCCTGACTCTGAGTGATGTTAGGCTGTTATTGTAAAAAAAAAGTATGACCTTCTTCAGAACATTATTAGCAAGATAGTCTATGCAAACCCTCAATATTACATAAGTTAAAAATACAGATTGTGCTTCTATCTGTAAAAATGGCTGGTACAAACCTAAAAGTCTGGTAGTGTAGTGAGCTGTTTGTGCTCATAAATATAGCAGAGGACGTCTGGTAGGCAGCTAGCTAAGGGAGGTCTTCTGTCTTTGTGTAAAATGGCTATGCCCTTATTATTCCTGCATGCTGAGGGAAAAGGAGAGCCAATGTGGCTTTTTTACTTTAACAGTTCTCTTTATAATCATGCTTTCTATGTTGGTGGAATAAATCTCCTGGCCCCTCTATTAAATCACAAAAAATAAAGGACTGAAAGCAAGAAGGAAAGGGTTACTGCATAGGAATAAGACATTTCACATGAGTTTGCTTTATTCTTTTGTCCATGCAGGCTCCTCCCTCCACCCCCCTTCCTGTAATTCTTTTGCATGTCTGTTTGCTTTGCTTTGGTTTTTGTTTGTTGGGGTTTTTTTGTTTGTTTAAGGGAAGCATGCAAGTCAAGCTAAGGCTTTTCCTGTGAACAAAATATGACCTTTGTGAAGGTATACACCATCAAGTTACTCGTCTCTATCTGGGAAGAAAGTTCCCTTTACCCTTCTGGAACAGATTATTCCCTCCACTATCCAAGACATCCAAGGCTGCTCAGTCTTAGTAATGCCTTCTGACCTCTTTTGTTTCTGTGTTCTGTATCAATGCACTACTTTAAAAAATAAAAATCTCACTCCTCACAAACTGCTTGGGAGGAAAGCTTATTTTATGAAGTGTTTCTCACATCTCTCAAAAGTGCTGAGGGAAGGAAGGACTACTAATTCTTGGGGGGAAAAAAAGAGGTAGTAAATGAAGGTTTTTACCTCTCCCCCATCTCTTGGAAATGCACTGTGCTTGTAATAGAGAAAGGAATGTGCTGTTGGCAGAGGCGTGGCAGAAGGGCTGATGAGGATCTGATGAGAATCTGCACAGCCTTTGGAATAACGGGCAGATGCGTCAGAGGGCAGTTTGGGCTGGTTAGGCAAAGGAAAACACACACTGCCCAACAGCGGTGGAAGAATGAAAACAACTAAATGCCCAGAAAACCCTTCAAGGCTTGGGAATATTTCTCTGTTGTAGCCCCTAAAGCCTCATCTGCTATTCATGTTAGGCCTTGCCCTGTTTGCACAAAGGTTTGGGCTTGAAGCCTGTGCAGTGAACTCCTATCTCTCTGGTCCAATCTTCCTTTTAGCAGGTATTTTATTACATGACATCCCTTGATGTCTCTTCTCAGGAATCACAGGGACACCCAGCACCACCTTATGTTTACGTGGTATGCAACAAGAATTTGAGTGATAATGAGAGTACTGCAAAGGCAAGGGCTGATGCAAAGGGGCAGTAGTATGTCAATAGTTATACACTGCTGGTCCTTGTGGCACAGTTTGGTATCCTTCTACCTCCACCCATGTTGGGGGTGGAGGAATAGCAAACTCTGGTGCAAGGAAGAGCATTGGAAGAGATGTGTGCTGGTGCAACTGACTTCTCATAGTTATTTCTGAGGGAAAGGGCAAATTACTCACAGCCAGGTCTATTCATTTTGACAGTGAGTGGGAAGAGGATTAGAGGATCCCAAACTGGCAGAGTTTTAAAAGAGAAGGACACTGACTTTGTGTTCAGGCTGTGTGTTCTCACCTGGACCCATGTGTGCTGACCTAGGACCCATGCAGCCATGGAGAGGATGCTGGCAGCAAAGACACGTGACCCAGCTTTGCTCTGAGCACAAGGAGTGGCTCGTAGGCTCTCACCACACCAGCGTGGTTGTGCAATGTGCAAATTTTCTTTTAACATAAGAACATGCTACAAACATTGCGTTAGCTGGAGATAAATGTTAACCACAAGTGAGGAAACAAAACCTTTTATTAGCCAATTATGCAGATAAGAAAAGATGGGTAAAGTGTACCTGCTTCAGTGTGAGACAAATGAAAATAGATAGCAAAGTATCATTTAGATAGCCAACCATTTGTGAAAATGGTGAAATTGGTAAAAATGATGTTTGCATGGGCATCAGTCAGTGTAAACAAGTAGGTGCTAACAGCAAAGAACATATGAAGTCATAGACTTTGCAAAGCAATAGTTTTTGTTTACTGATACACACCATTTGAACAAAAAGGAAGGAGATGATTGTCTGCCCAATTTTGGTAACAAAAGGCAAAGCTGTATACAAAAAGTGAAAAGGTGTCTTTCTTCCTGGTTTGGCATGAGACTTGATAGCAGAAACCAGTGCAGTTTTCTCAGAAAATGTCTTCTCTGGGTAAATTATTTTTAATAATTCACAAATGATGAGGACGCAGCTAGAATATATACAGATACTGTAGAGATGCTGATATATGGTAGAATGACCCTTCAGTCCCACTGCTGGCACTCTGGATAAAGCTTCTAGAATGGCTGAATGTAGGTAAGCATGCACTCAGGTACATTTGTTCACTTGATTTAAAAACTGGAGGCCAAATAAAAAATGAAAAGTGAAACTCCTTTGACCTAATGAGAGGTCTGAAGCAGGAAAACATACGGCTTTGGAAATGGAGTTGCAGTTGTTACAAAATTCTCCTGTCCTTTTATGAGCTTTTTGGATGTGTTTATACAGACTAATCAGATTTCCAGAAACCTGCACCTCACTCATGTGGACATTCCTAGTACTTGGGCTCATATGTGCTGTGCTGGCTCAGGGGGAGCACTTCACTATGCTTCTTAGACCTCCTGTTGCAGGTGGTTTATCTTGGAAACAAAAGCTCAAGATGATGGCTGCTCTTTAGAAATGATTTTATAATTGGACATACTGTGAAAAATTTAGTTTTGGCATGGCTCAAGCCATCGCTTGGGAGCACTTAAAGTTGTTTGAGAGTTTGGAAGGAGGGGACAATGATCTCTGTCAGAAGTAGGAGGTCTGAGCAGAGAGGTGTGTTGAACAGCAGGGTTTCTTGAGTTGTGTGAATACTTGCCTGCTGCCTTATACTTCCTTCTGCCACACCCTGCACAATGTTTTCAGCACAAGGTCTCCCATGGTTGCAGAGATAAACCTTTGCTTGGGAGGCAGATGATCACAACACACTTCTGAACCTGCGCTATGCCAAGACATGGCACCCTGGGGCTGTGTGCAGGTGGTGCTCTTCCTAATGCACATGCTGGAGAGCTGGAGTGTCTCCAGGGTTGTGAAAGCACTGCTGGTGTGCCTGTGATGGCAGAGGACCATGGCAGGCACTCTGGATTTGTTCCCTCTTGAAACTTGGAGCTGTCCTGTTTCTGCAGTCCAAGTGACAGGAGAAGAGGCTGTGTGGCCTCTGGATGGTGTCTTCATTTCAGGTCTAAGTCCCCAGAGAGAGGGAGGATGAGAAAAGGCTGCCTTAGTCTTTGCTCCTGGCATGGTTAGGGTTTAGGATGGCTTTGGGTTGGTTACTCTCTCAGTTAGAAGACTATCTCTGATTATTTGGGTTCTTTTTATATCCTCAGAATCCCTGTTTTATTTTCTTCTTTGCCCGCCCCCTGCCCCAAGTCTTCAAGGCTGTGTAATATCAGTAGGAATGTTAGTATACATCATGATGTTCCAAGAAACGGGCAGCTCTTCCTCTCATGTGAAATAATTTCCCTAAATTCAGAATTTTTAGCTCCTCATGTTTCTACTAGAAAAGAGACATTCTTATACAAAAGAGAAATGAAAGGTATAAATTGCTGTTGTTTGGTTTTTGGATACATACTTTTGAGTGTACTGGCATTTGGAAGGGTTAAGAAGGGGAATAGAAACCTCTTGTGCTGCTATATTCCATTTCTATTCTCTGCAGTGGCGTAGGCTCAGATGTATTTCTTGTATCACAGCTTATCTAGAAAGGACCTAGGAAGAAAGAAGGAAAGTAGAAAAAAAGTCTCTGCTGGGAAAAGTCCAATATAGCAAAAATACTGTTATAAACAGGTAATATTTGTCATCAGACATTATATTTGGCATATAAAAGCTCATAATAAATTGATAAACCAAGTACCTCTAGTATTCCATTCTGAAAACAAACACACATACAATGTGGGGAAAAAAAAAGAGGAAAAGGATGTGACTGCCAGTGGTGTGGTAAATCTTGTCCTTGCTAACAAGGGAGAACCAATGCAGGTTGCTTCTTTAGGATAAAAATCCTGCTGAGTTTTCAGATCACAGGATGATTTAATTAAATGATGGACTTCAGTAAATCCTTGGGGAAACTGGAAATGAAAAAGCTGAGCTGCTGAGCCTCTAGATCCAAGCATAAGTGCACAATGAATACCACCCATCCCAGTGGATGCCAAATTCAAAGCTGCTGGATTTTGTCAGTATTCTGTTGCACAGCTCTTAAGCTTGTAGGCCATTGTAGACTTTAAACAAAGCTTTGAGGGTGAAAAAATTTGGCTCCAGAGCAAAAACTTCAGTCTCTGTTTACATCAGGGAAATGACAAGCAGTTACAATCATACCAAGGGTATTCTGGATTTTTTTGTTTCTCCTCTTAAGTACCATTTTAAAATCAAATCTTTCCTAAGATGAATGTATTAATACTGGAGGGTTTGTTGCAGATGTTGAGGAAGAGTCTTGAAAGATTGAAAATCTGCCTAAAGATACCGTTAAAATACATTATTCCAAAGAAAAAGGGTAGATAATAGGTAGTATGGCTCCCTGAGTTGATATATTTGGGGAAAAAATTCTCCTGGTAGTGAAAGCCAGTGTTTCTCTAACAGTGCAAAGGAAGCATTTAAAAGGAAACCCAGCTTTCCCTCATGTTGATAAAAACAACATAGTAAATTTTAAGGTAGAAATTAATGTGATTGTCTACAACTAGGTTTTCTGAGACACTAAGGCAGTGCCTGGCTTGTAGAGTGTCACAGAGGGTTCTCTGGCAGCTGCTGGATGCTCAGCAAGGACCAGTATTTCTTCACACTATCTTGGGATATTGTGCCGATGCAAAGCCTCACTTGGCAAAGTGCTGGTGTAAGTGGCTAAGTGTCAGCTTCAAGCATTTGCTCAAAACCAGGGCTTTCTAAAAATGAGTCTATTGACTTTTGAGCATTTTTCTGAAAACCTGAACACCTGCACACTGCCCAGAAGCATTTTGCAAGTTCTTCCAGTCCTCTCTGCTGCCTGCTGGTCTCTACCCCCCACCCCTCTGCCCTGTGCCGTTCTCGGGTTAAGGAAGCATGTGTCCATTCATCCCCCGATGCAAACAAATCTCTCCTTGGTAACAGAAGGCACAAAACTCTTCCTGTATCCTTGGTAATGGGCAGGTGGCTGCACCTCGCTGCCCTTGTCATTGTGTGTGTTTGCACAACATAGTGACTGCTCCAGGGGCTGCTGTCACCTCCTCCTCTGTCAGCCACCACTGGGCTGGGACAGTCACTGCTGTCTGGGTTCGGGCTGGAAACTTGTCTTTTGAACTGAAAACCAAATCCTTATAATTGCATGATGAGTTTAGAGGCAGTTTTTATGTAGCCTTACAGTCACTCCACTGCACACACAGTATTGCTTGCCTGACCCAAACTTAGAGTATTTATTTGCCATAATTTAAGATAACCGTTTCCTTGCTGAGAGTAAGAGAGTCTCTGGGCTCCTGCACAGGAGGTTGAGGCCACTGATATTTGTGCCTGGTGTTTCCTGCACCCAGGTGCCTCTGACCCGCACCTTGGATTGTTTTCTGCCTCACTCCAAAGCTATCTTACCTGGACAGCCTTCCTCCCTGTACACAGCCCAGGTCTCCTCGGCAGCTCTCCCACAGCAAAGCAGCCAGGCTTTTCCCCAGGTGACACTGAGCTGTCTAGGGATGGATCCAGCAGCAGTGGTGGGACCTGGTGTTATGGAAATTACACAAGCCAGACACAAAAACTGGGTTCAGTTAGGTTTCTACTGAAGCAATAAGCTGAAAGACAGATTCCTCTGTAAAAATATCTTAAAAGTACTTTTTACTAATAGCACTGCAGCCTGAGTTGGGCATCTATTAAGAAGGTCCTTAAACAAAGAAATCCCTGGATGTCCTGCTAAAGCAATATGTTGAAAAATAGTATCTTTTAAACAATCTTTGTGTGTTTTGCTAGCAAGTAACAAATCATTTATGTTTTGGACAAGTTTAGACCCCCTCAGGCTTATATTTAATAATATATTAATATATATTAATATTATTATATTAATATAAAATCTTTCTGATTTTCTCTCTCACTGTGACATATGGTCCTTGAAATAGTTGCACATGTCAGAGGCTGCTGGGTCCACAAATATACTTGCTACTATATTTTGTTATAATAAATAATAAAATATTAAGATTCTGGACAGTCATTTCAGTCTCGTTACAATCTTTTCTAGTAGTCACTGTCTACATTCCTGTACTTTAGTTCAATTTACTTATCTCTTCACAAGCTCTAATCACACTTTGGGAATTATCTCTGATTATAACAATCCCAACCAGGATCAATCTGAGGCCAGGCAGGCCAACTTCCCCTTGCCAGTAGATCAATTCCATATGTTTTTTCAATTGTTTTATCTTGCTCTTGTGGATGGAACAGCTCCTTCAGCAACAGGCCAGCATGAGCCCAGGATGGGTCATATCAAGAACAAATAATATAAAATAATGATGCACATTGACCTGAATCTTCCCTTAACCTAGGAATTTGATTTCCCCACATAACCAAATCCCCAGGGTTCTAAAGGTGATGGAATATGAACACACACATTCAGTAGCCAACACCTCCTTCCTTCTCACAAGCCAGGGCTCCAGTCCTGTACCCTTGCAAGAGACACGGTAGTGGAGGGCTGCTTTCCTTTAAGACACACTAATTCTTAAATAATGTTAGTAAACAGCAAAAACATGGTGAGCCTGAAGAATTGCTGCATGAGGAAAGAAAGGGAGTGAGGAACTTGCTTCAAAATGCACAACTGGCAAGGAGAGAGCCCATCAAGGTTCAGTGTCCTTCTGTTTCCTCTAAGTAAGGAGATTTATGCTGCACCCCAGGTCATATATTAGTGTCCCTCAATGTTTGGAGCATCCAGTGGAAACATTCTTTGTGACCTCAGATGTCACAAAATAAATCACACTAATCATTGCATGCATTATGGTAGCGCTAAGTTTTGGGGTTTTTTTTTAATTGGTTTTATTCCCTAGAAATTTGGCTGCCAAGGTTTGGGACAGGAACATAATTCTGGTTTGTCAGGAATATAATACACTGACTGATGGAATTTTGCCAGAGGGAACATGTTCATACTTGCCTGCATGTTACCAACAAACATTGTCACTGTGTGGGGGTTTATCCCCCAGTGGCTTTGCTATTGAGAACTACTGAAGTATGGCATACAAACATTCGGATAAAAAAAAATATACCCTCACCTGAGTGCAGCTGGATGCAGCAGGGTGATACCAGTGAGACACAAATGGGGATGTGAGTTATGTCATCCACAATTTATACAGAGACTAGAATCCTACTTCTGGATGTGTGTAGCTTGTAGATGCTACAGGGCATGCATACAACAGCTGAAGCTTTGAAAGTATTTACATTCCTGGCATTGCTACTGCAATGTGACAGCAGGAATCTGAGACACCCTGTTTAACAATTGACCAGGTATGCCACAGCCCACAATACATATTTATCTGTCACCTCCCAGTGGACATTTACTTTAAAAATAAAGGCATCGTAGAATCACAGAATTCTTTGCATTGAAATGCACCTTAAAGAACATTTAGTCCCAACCTCCCTGCCATAGGCAGGGACACCTTCCACTAGACCAAAGTCCCATCCAGCCTGGCCTTGAACACTTCCAGGGGTGGGGTATCCACAGCTTCTCTGGGCAACCTGTTCCAGTGCCTCACCACCGTCATCCATGTTTTTTTCTAGGGTAGGTTCCTTATTAAATCTTCTTACTTCAGGCAGATGCCCTTGACCAAAAGTTTCTCACTGTGGTGTTTGTGTTAATTCTGATTTGGTACCTGGTGGGTGGTGGCAGGGGCTGTTTCACCCCCAAGCTGTGTGTCTGTCTGGTGCAGAAGCCCTGGTGGGCAGTAGAGGTGCCTTTGCTGTGGCTGTCCTGCAGCTGTGTGCTGTGGTCCAGCTCAAGTGGCTGCAGATGGTTCAGGTGATGTGTTGTGTTTTAGATTTGAGTAATAAAGGTTTTGCTTCCATTTCACTAGCTCACTGGATTTACAAGCTTTATTTCTTAAGTCTCCTGGTCCTTCAGTGGATGAAAACAGCCACAGTCTACTTACCCTTCCATCCAGGCTGTGGCATGGGCACCTACCACCATTACAGCCCAAAGAGAGACTCTACACCATTTAATTCATTATCCAGTCAATGGCATTCATGACTTTCTTCTCCCTTGACCATGAAATTATGGCTCTCCAGATGAGGAAAAGAGAGCACAAACAGACTACTGCACCAGAAATACAATTTAAATGACAGATATAATGTCTTCAGGCTTTGGACATGTACAGTTTTGCAATTATTTTTTAGTTTAGGAACCTTAATAAGCAAAGTAATATTTTGGTTCTGAAAAGTAAGGAAGAGAGGAGAAAATTAGAAAATCAGTTGCTTTACTTATATTTCTCTGTCACTAATTCTCCCTAACTCTGTTGTCTATACAAAATTAAAAGAATAGAAAGAATCACTACCTTTTCCCAAGTTTCTTTAGAAAGAAGAAAAAATGCAATCTGCAGAAACTTCAAACTGGGTATATACAAGAGAAAAATACATGGGGTTCTCTACTATTGTTACTTGTACACTTACTCTAATGTTGTCATTTTGTCATTTTGCCACTGGTCCTGAATGGGTCGAGAAAAGGAGAATCAAAGAAGCCCACCTCCTCTCATACATGTTTTTAGAAGCATTCAAGAATTCACCAAAGTCAGTCTTCAGACAGAAGAGGCTGATTGACTAAACTGTTATGTACTATCGTCTTTTGAAAGTGGAAATACTCTGTGTAATCTATTACAGCTTAGCCTAATAAGTACCAAATGGGATATTTTTATATGTTATGTATCTTCTACATGTATTTATATATAATATACACACAAATGTGTTTAGATGTGTATGGAGACATTATCTTAGCATATACATAATATTGTATTTTACATTTTTATATTTTATTAACTTGTCTGTATGTCTGTGTACACATATATAGTGAAGTACTGTTATTTTGTTGATACAACTAACACCTTTTGTACCTTCTTTAGTGATTGCCACGTGAGTTCTTCAAGGATAATGGACCCTAAGATGAGAGAGGCTGAAGGAGATGGAGAGGACAATTCAGGTATAATTTCACCCTTCCCCAGTGAATGAAAAGGGCTGTGATTTCTTGAGCTTCTATGCCTTAGCTCTATCATAGAAGTAAATTTGCCTGTTTAGAGAATGCATTCTGCTTTTCTCTTCTCCTGTTTCCAAGCATTGTTATGTGTTTCCAGCATTTTCAGAGGCTTGAAATAAGACTTTTATAGCATCATGTGACCAAGCTAACTTTTTTACCCAACAAAATCCAAGAGTGAGTGAAATGCTGACAGGGATGCCTCACAGTGCTCTCATGCCAACTTAAACAGGCCAGGCACAAGTTGCTGGAATTCTTGTGCAAAACACTGATTTAATTTGAAATAGTTTCCTTCACTGAGCTGCAACTGATCCTAATTTAGGTCTTTCCTCACTGAGCAGACTAGAATTGCTTTTCAAAGTTATTGCTTGATTCCTAGATGAATACTTTGTGATCCATTGAATCTTTTAATTAGCATTCAGAATATTCTTGATGTATTATAAAGCCAAAATTTTAAAATGCTATTTTAAAAGCATTAGCCTCCTGACACTGTGCATTCACCTATGTATACCTTTTCTACATTTAAATTGATTTTTGTAGCATTGCTCTTATCATCAGTATTTAGCTTGCTGAACAAAGGCAGTGGGTTTCCAAGTAATAATTTCTTTTTCATATCCCAGGCAGTTAAGGCCAAATTTTTCCTTCACAGTTTAATTACCTCAAGAGGCAAGTAGAAACTCTATTAGGAATGATTCTACACCACTGGTTATTTCTTATGTCTCATAAACATTGCAATCCATTCTCCAAGATAACAGTAATTTCATACTTTCAGTACATTCTTGAAAGACATTAATGCAACTGTGGACGGTGTAGCATTTTCCAGGAAAAAGTCCATTTATGCAAAAAATTATAAAGAAATGTTATTGTTCAAAAATTTATGCATGCTGCTGATTGCATCTTCTTTATGTTTCTTCACTTAGGAAAGAAAAAATCAAAGTTCAAATCTTTCAAAAAGTTTTTTGGTAAAAAGAAAAGGAAGGAGACGTCATCTTCTGTGAGCAGCAGCCTGAAGTCGTGCCAGTCAACAAGTGATGTCGCAGCCTCTCATGACATGCGCATTAGTTATGATTCTGAAGATGAACTTGAGTAAGTCTTTGGACTCTGTCTGGTAAACAAAAAAAAATATTGCTACAATGTTTGTAGATTAAAGACACTCCAAAATTACCTCCTCCCCTTGTTCATAATGGTGTATTTTCAAATAGTTGCTTTTCCCAGGAAAGTACAAATTAAAATGGTTGATGCAAGGCAAATCAGAAGGGAATTAGATGGGATGTAGCAAGAAATATTAATGAAAAATCTTTCACTTAATCATGAATAAGCCTTGGGTTTTAATTTCAAAAGAATGTAATTCCTATTTTCAAAAATGAATTAGATAGCCAGTTTATATCTTACCAGGACTGTCTCATTCCCCTAAAATGTAGCTACTAAGGATTGTTAGAGAAATGTAGATGACTAACCATTTGTGCCAGGGTTTGAAACAAGGAAGGAGTAATGAGATGACTGCAACTGAAATCAGCAGGATTGAGAGGCTCTGAAGACTTTTTTTTTCCTCTGTATACATGGGATTCATCTGACCGAAGGAAAAATGTCTCCATGTGGGTTATGGAACCACAAATTCATAGAATGGTTAGAGTTGGAAGGGTCTTTAGACATCATCCAGTTCCAGCTTCTCTGCTATGGACAGGGATAGTTAGTTACCAGCTGCCTTTTATAATCAGAGAGAAGTCAGCATAACTAATAAAGATTGTATCTTCCTTATGCATGAAATAGGCTCTGGAAGTGCCTATATCTCCCCACTGAATGTAAACAGGAGTCTGGGATAACCACCTCCAATGTAAATAGCTGCAATTTGATATCTGAAGTTAGATCAGATGAGTCCCATCCTGTGTACCTCATTGCCTCTGAAAACCCTGTCTTCATTGAGACGCTGCGAAAGAGTTACCCACTATGAAAAGTAACCATGAGAAACCCGGTCCAAACATTCAGATATGTCTCTGGATAGAGAGGTGGGCTGAAGAACCTCTTGAATAACTAAGAAGCAAGTCTTTGCATTGATGGATGCTGTGCCTCTCAGAACAAACCTCCTGGTCCTGAAGTAAGGGGTGCTGCTGTACCCAGGAATGGGAAAGGAAACCATCCGGGCCATTTAAAATTACATTACTCGATGTGGCCACCAGGCAGCGCCAAACAACCAAAATAAATTATTAACTTTTTTTTTTTTCTTTGATGGTTTGGTTTTGTTTGTGGTTTTTTGTTGTTGTTGTTGTCGTTTTTGGTTTTTTGGGGTTTTTTTTGCGTTTTGCTTACATGGTATTGGCAATAGTAATGTTAGTTAGTCCAGCTTGAAGCCCTCGGAGTCCTGGGCTGGCAGTATCAGGTGGTGTGTAGTGGTGTTTGACAACTCATTTACAAGACGTGGATGGTGAGCTTTTCTTTCCCCCGTGTATGGCTTAACAAGGTCATATCAAGTGGGTGCCATCTCTGGCTGTTTTGGCCATATTCCGGTGCTGTAACAGAAAGATTGTTACATTATTGTTTCTTAGTATTTATTTAGACAGACAAAACCCAGGAAATTATTTGAAAGGAAGAAAAATTAATTTGAACCCTCTTAATCTGAGGAGACATGTAGGGGTGCCTCCATTATGTGTCTGGGAGGGATGTATCTGCTAGAAAGAGGAATTGAGGATGGAATGCTGGGATAAATGTGCCCATGCAAGGACACAGCCTGTGTGGCTGCTGTCCTTGTTGAATGTTGGTGCGTGGGGCACCACTGCAGCCCGGAGTGGCACCTATTCTGTAAATTGCTGTAGATCTGTCTGACCTTGGATGCATTGCAGAGGTCACATTTGCACTTAGATAAATTGTTCTTCTAATGTGTCTAATGCATTAAGCAGAAGTAGCAGGCTTTCCTTCCTTCTGCAGCAAGAACGTAGATCAAATCTTTCCTGCTATTGTTTTATCAAACATATTTATAGCAGCAACTATGAGGAAAATGTTACTGTCTGCCATGATTGTTTATGTTTGTCTTCAGTGTCCCTATGACAGTATCTAGGATCCAGAAATACAGTTCTGTTTTCCTTTCTGCTCAATTAACTTGATACTTACATAAACCCAAACAATTCTCTATTCTGTACTCATTTACCATTTCATAGCTGCCTGATTTTAAAAATTTGAAAAAGGTACTCTTATAAAAAATGCTATGTGCACACATTCCTTGTCCCTGCTCAGTCAGGGTATGAGCTAAGCTGAGGAAAATGAGCACAAAAAACCTCCTAGCAGTTACCTCTCTGTCTATGGGCCTCCTCTACCACTCCCATAAGGAAGCAAGGTGCTCATTTTCCGATTGCACCATTTACAAAAGAAGTTACGTAATGCATGCATCAGAAGTAAGAAACAGAATATGAGAGAAACTGCCCACAAAGTATCTCCCACTTCCTATACCTATGCCTCAAAGATTGTCTATGAAAAAATGTGTCTCACAGGCTCATAAGTGAAAATCCGAGGGATTTTGATATAGAGCACAGCACATCCTTTTAAGGATTTATGCAAAGGGTTCCATGTGAGGACTACATTGCCTGAGATGTTTTTTGCTAATGATCTGTATGGCAGAGATGTATTAAATGCTGTACCACATACAGACAGTAAAAGGTATTATTCTTCCTATGGTAATGGTCACTCATTTGCAAGACATAGTCTTACATTAAGGAGTCTCAGTACAGACTCATTTATGTGAACTCTATTTTGCACCTGGCATTGCCTGTGGGCCTGTGACACCACCCAGCTGCTGGCTTTCACCCAAGGGGCAGTAGCTTTTTCCATAAAACACAACTCATCTTCTGGGGTTAAACTGTCTTTAACCTTGATTCAGTTTGTTAATGTGGCAGATAACATTTAATTTTTTTTGTTGTTGTTTGTTTGGGGTTTTTTTTGGTTTTTTTTTTGTTTTGTTTTGTTTTTTAAAGGTGTTCCTTAGATTACCCTGAATGTCTATATTCATGGAGAAGTCTGGAATCTTGTTTGTGATGTATGTTGTGCATCTGTGTCTCCTGTTTCACATCCAATAGACCACTTGAGTTAAGAGAAATGGCAAAAAACTTTGCATGTTTTCACTCATTTGTTATATTATTCTAGGACACATAAAGGCATTATGGGAAGCAGAGCTTTGTCACATGATAGCATTTTCATCCTTGAGACTGGACAAGAGCCTGCAAGGCCAGTAAGAGTGTTTTCTCAAGAAAACATTTCTGATCGGATTAGAGCTTTACAGGTAATTTACACAACTTAATTTTTCTTTTCAAATGCAAGAGGTGGAATGTCTTTCTAGGCTTCAGGTTTTCTTAGACAACATTTGTGGTTGAACATTTGATTAGTAAGTAATATCTGTCTGCAGTTTACATCAAATGTTGCATTTGTTAATTAGACAGCAGTATCCTGTCTTGGTTCTACATAAATGATAGCTGAAAAATGGGTTGTTTATTTGGCTCCTTAAGAGAATGTGTAGAGTCAGATGTCCTGTGCCCTGGATCATTTAGTTGTGAGAAGTTAAAATAATGGTAACTCATTGACCTCAGCTAAAAAAATGTTCTGGGAAGACCTCCATCACTATCATAAGCTAATGTATTTTATGCCATGCTGAAGATGAAGCTCCAGCCTACCATGAAACTGGGACCTCCGCCTCCATTTGGACTTCATGCAAAGCGAACAGAGGATCCTGGGACCAGTTCTGAAGATGATGGATTACCCAGGAGCCCTCCAGAAATGTCTTTGTTCCATGAAAGCCTAAGCTCAGGCATAAGAACAAGAGTGAGTAGTTCCAGTGTTGACAAAAATGAATGTTTAATGACTTGTTTTACCTATATGTGGATGGCAGAATAAAGTAATTGGTTTTACGTATCCCTATTTTACCTCTGAGCGATTCAGAAGTACCTTACTCAAATTGGGAAAATACTCTGTCTCTCTGTAAACAGCTACTTAGAATCTGTGCTCCTGTTAAAACAGAAATATCACACCAGAAAATGCAGAACTAGGAAGAAGAGTATGTGATTGTGTGCATGCATGGGAATGCTGTGTTTTCTGTAGAGACTAAAAGGAGCTCCCAGGCATTAAGAAAAAATAAGGCTGAAAAATCTGTATTCCCCTTTGAGTGTGTTGATAAGAGAACACTCTAATGTTCTTCTAGGTTTTCACTGGAAAAAGAAACGTAAAATAATCTGATTTTTTTTTTAAATTATAGTTTTGTTAGACATTATTTCATTCTTTATCTGCATGTCTTACACTTCATGTTTGCAGTGTCCTTGCTAATCCTTAAGACTATAGAGAAAAACATCTTACATTGTCAGTACCCTTGTGCACTTTGTGTAGATGGTTTCTGTGATTATATCCACCTTGTTTGTCATCTTTTACTGAATCTCTTCCTCATTCCATCCCACAGTTCTCTGACTCTCACAAGCACCTTAGCTCTTTGAGTTTAGCTGGAACAGGCAGTGAAGAAGAAGAACAGGTAACTTCTGCCAAATGTATTAAGGGAGAAGTAATTACCCATAGTAGTTTTAAAAACAAATATAAAAAATATTATTTTGTTGCCTGTCTGATGTAAAAAACAACTTTGTATGCATGTAATTGCCTGCCTATCTGTTTGCTGTTTTAATGTCTGTCTGTCTAACATAAAAAACTATGATTATTTATCAACATAATTCTGATGCACCGTAATCTCCCATTGATAATAATTAATGCCTCTAGGAAAGCTCATATCCTTTAGCTAACTTTATAGACATGATTTAATCTCCAGGCACAACCAACCAGATTTAGACACTGAACCAGTGTCTGTTTTTTCAAAGATGGGAAATTGCAGTAAAGGCTGCTTGAGGTACATGCATAGGGTAAGGGAGAAAGCTTATTGAAGAGATGGGAACAAGCAGATCCTCTGAAATCTGCCCAGACCCTACTTTAAGTATGAAGTTACCTCACACTGACACAGAAAGTGTTTGCCTGATGATAGTGGCTGACATTGCTGCTTAGGAGTCTGAGTTCAGCCTGCAGTTAGATTCTGGCTGTGAATTTTGCTGAAGTGATGTTTTTCAGAGCTCAAGTATAGGCACATGGATGGCTTTCTTCAATCAGCAGCCAGCCGTTCTGGCTGATTAAAGGGCTGTTTTGAAAAGCTCTGAAGAGTTCCTTTTAGCTGTCCACAGCTGGAGTCGTGGAGGAAACAACACAAGGGGTAGAGAGAAGAACATTTTCTAGGAAGAAGAGGAGGGGTGGAGGGAAATTGCAGAAATGAAATAGAAAAACTAGTCCTGAGCTGACCATTTCTTGGTAATTATGCAAAATGTATTTCAGGACCAGTTGCATCAGGCCTCAGCAAAGATTTCTGGCCTTACTTCTTAGTTTCCACATGAAGCTGTTTGAAAAAACTGCTTATATGCAGTGCAATATTAATATCTTTAAAATCGAACCAACAGAACTCATGAAGGAAGAATTTCTTGAAAGCTGTTATGGGCTCACTGTAATTGTGCCCAGTCCAGATGCATGTTTGCTAAAAGAGGATTTATGTCTCCCTGTTGTTCCATTGCTTTCTGACTCACTTGCTGACTCCCGAGTCGTGGCGCTGACTACACAGTTGCTTAGCTTTTTCCACATGCCCTATCATTTAGCTCAGAGTTTCTTCATCCCATGCCAGCGTGAGAGTGCAGCCAGAATGCATCTCCATCTGAAGGCTTTCCTCCGAACCACAGGGTCTACTACCTGGCATTTTGGAGAAATTAGCCCTGCTTCTAGAAGCGAGAGGAGACCAGTTCACAGGGCTGAGGAATTTTGCATAACCCAGTCCAGAGGTTTTGGGCAGCAGGGACATCTTGCTGTGTCTTGACAGCTTTTCTGGGTTAAAGAAAGGAATCACAACTTTCCTGTCTGGGCCTTGGGGATGGGATTTCCTCCTGGCCCCATACCACCACCCAGCTGAAGGATGACTGAGCCGTGAGATTTGGAGAAAGGGGTCTGCCAGCTCTTTCCCTCTCCGGTAGGCTTTGTCAAAGCCAGACTTGGTGGAACAAACAACTTCAGCAGCTAGCTCAGAGCTGGCATTCACTAAGGCTACTGAAACTTAAGTAAGAAACCAGATTTTGGATTTTCCAGTGTAATGGGCCACCCTGAGCACTGCCAAGGAGAAGACATTCAAAGTTCTCTAAGAAAAGCAGGAGCCAGAAAAAAGGCAGGCAAATAATGACGTGCTTTGAAAGAGAACATGTGCTGTGTCTTTATCATGGAACTAAAATGTCAATGCATTCACTGTTAGGTACTAATGTATAATGCAGCCACCTATCATTTGTTGTACATTAGTCATGTTTGACTATTAGACTGCAGATATTGTAGAGTTAAAGTTAATGAGAACATCTATTATTCAGCATGTCTGAGCTATCTTCTTTTTCTTAAGTAGAAAGTATGGTTAGAAGGTGTGGATCCAGCCTCTGCTAAAATCAATGGGAGTTTTCCCCTGGCCATTGAGAAAGCTATAGAAGGCTCTCACTACACTACAGAGTATCTTTGGGCTACAGTGCATATTGCAGAATTCTACTTGAAGAAAATGCTGATGCTTTTCCTCTCCCAAAATAAAATGAACGTGCCCTGCCCTTCTCCCGTCCAACCTCCTTAGTAAAATACCATGTCCAGGAAAAAAAGAAAGAAGAAGAGGAAAGTAGAATGCCCACAGAAGAAAGCATGACAAAGGAGGAAATCTCCTCCAAAGAAATGAACCAGAATTTCAAGCTTACAAAGGGAGTGTTGTCATGAGCTGTTGGAGGTCACGTTAATGCTGTGATAGATAGTTTAGAAATGCCATTTTGCTTATTTGCAAAACTGAATCTGAAAGAAAAGAGAAAAGAGGAAAGAAAATGCCTTATAGAGCATTTTAAAATAAGTTTTCCAGTGTTCTTTTTGTATCCTCCCTGGATCTAGAGCACTTTTTGGTGAAGCTCACAGGCAAGCTGAATTCCACCTTTGTGCAAGTATGACACCCCTTCCAACATTCAGGAGCTGTTTCTGGTTATTGGCCGCTAGTAGGAATTATCCATCACTTCCTTCCCCAGACTAGTCTTATGAATGAGAAATGAAACTTTACATTTCCAGTAAGTGCAGATATAAATACATGATGTAAAAGTATGAGCCGAAGTGTCAATGCCACTAATTCTTAATTCTTTTGTCTTTGGGAGGGTACTTGAAGGGTAGAATCGGAAGGGACTTGTTGACATATAGGAAACTAAAGATGCTCAGCACAAAATAACTGGGTAGGAGGCTAGACAAAGATGCTTGAGGATACACCCAGAAAAGAAAATGGCCCTTTAGGTTCTGTAACAGTACTCTTCATGAATCTGTCTTACGAAACATTCTGGCCATATACTTGTGTGCTTTAGGTCTTCCAGTTACATGGGATTTGCTTCTTCCCACTGGACAGTGTATCACAGTACTCAAGCAGCTAAAAATGCAGAATTGCTAACACCAGTACATTACATGCAACATTAGGAAATGCAACATATTTTAAAGAAATGTCAAAAAAGAAAAAGAGGAAAAATTAAAATGGTAATAAATATGTCTACTTATTTGTAGAATTGTTATTTTTGTATCTTTGTTTCTTTGTTTGATTCTCCATTTGGGGTTTGTTTTTTTTTTTCAGATTACACTGCGTTCTTCTAGATCTCGCTCTACAGATGGTCAGCTGTTCACTAGGCATGGAAGTACCAAAACTGGGTCTCCCCGGACATCTGACAGTACCATCTCCCCTACAGCCAATTTTGACACTCCACCTGAGCTTTCTGCTTTCTTGGATAATTCTGCTGCTAAACATAAGCTTTTAATAAAACCCCGGAACCAGAGATCCAGTAGAATGAGAAAATTTTCTCAGGTACGTGTGAAAATAAACAGTGTCCCTTTTGATACAGACCCAGAAAGTTCTTACTGGACTTTGTACTTTAAAATCAGATATGATAAAGTCAGTTTGCTGCATGGACATTTCATTGGGTTTTAATAGCTGTTATCTGACAAATATCTGAAGTAGACACTAGGAACAGATGAAATATTAGGATTTTACCTGCTGCTGTTTTGATGCAGTGGATTATGTAACAATTTCTTCTTAAATTCACTGTGTAATACAATTTAGTGTCCTGTTTGTGATGCAGAAGTTGGACTGACTGCTGCATTTCTTACTTTAAAGATTTTTTAATTGTTATGATAAATTTGTGTACTTTTCCTAACCTGGAATATGCAGTAAAATCTTGAGTCTTTGGGAGACTGCTCATGGAAGAGCTGTTTTAACTTCCAAAATATAACTGGTCTTATATTTCCAAAAAGTACAGAAAGAGTATGTTTTGGCCTATTAATTGGAGACAAATTCTGTACACTAAGATTGTTCTAAATTCAGACCTCTCCCTGCCCCAAAACCTGTAAATCCTTTACATGCCCTACAGAGATGTAAAGTAAGTCTTAACAGAAAAAAACAAACAAACCCCCAATAAAAATGAAAGTGCATACTATTTTTAAAAGGCTGTTAAAAAGTGTATAGTGTTTAAAAAAGAAAATAAAAAATTTCTAAACCATCCTTCTAAAAAACATTTATCTGATCCTTTTTCATATTTTATGAAGAGCATAGCTTGGGGTTTTTTTCTTTCTTTTTTTCTTTCTTTCCTTCCTTCCTTCCTTCCTCTCTTTTAGCACTAATGTTTTCAGCTTTTACTGGTATTTTTACTTCATTGTTCGTGGGCTTTTTCAATGTTTTAAATATAGTAAAACCATTAATTGGCTTGCTTATTACTAGAAATATTATTCCCTCTATCTCAAAATATTACTAGCTGATATTCTGTATTTCTCCAAATCTGTGAGTGACCTTTCAGCTCAGTAGACACCGCTGTGAGCAGCACAATGATGAGGCCAGTTATTTAGAAAAACACATAAAACAATAATTCACCAATCAATCCTTCTCTTCCATTCTAACATTGTTACTAAAATACGATTGCTTTGTCCAGACTCCCTATAAACTGCCAGCTGACTGAGCCCTTCTGTATTCCCATGGAGAGTGTTCACATGTTTTGATCATACAATTTTTAATATTTTCTTGCCCAACTCTGGCTGCACACCTTACTAGGCAGTATGCTCTGGACAATCAATTGCCAAGGACAGTCCAATGGCCATTGTTCTGATGGACTTCCCTTCTACAAAGGCATGAAAACACTAGCTGTGCAGAAGGAAACGTCACACTTTGCTTTCATACTGGTTAAATGCATTATTCCAGGATCTGCTTAGTTAAAAAAGCATCCAGTCTGTAGGTTAAGAAAACTGCAAGCTCAGCACTGGAGGCAAGTATTGCCTCCATCTCTAAGATCTCGGCTGTAAATGTAATGATAAATAAGAAAAAAAGTGAAGTTGTACATGGTGATGGGGCTTTCTGAATTTCTTTTTTACAGAGGACCCAGTCTGAATCTCTGACTGATTTGAGCTGTACCCCAGAGGAAGAAGAAGAGGATGATGCTGTATTCAAACCCAGCAATCAAGAACTGCCATGCAGCGCAGCTGCAACGCAGAATGTGGCTTCCTGGCCAAAGCCCAGAATGCCTGAGGATGTCCCCCCTGCTTTGAGACCAGTGATGACTCAGCCTGCTTCCGAGTCTGCTGTTAGACAGGAAACCCTGCTACCAGAGAATACGCCAGAGGACTGCCAACCAACACTGGAAATGACACGTGAGGAGTCTGAGTCCTCACTGCTGTCAGAAGGCAAAGACCCTGCAACTTCTTCCTATTCCTGTTTAGACAGAGAAGTACAAAAGCAAGAAGATTTCTCAGAAACACTGGTTCTGTTGTCTGGGGATGTGTCAATCAATATTGTAAATCAAGAAAATAAGGAGCTTCCTACTGTGTTTCCATTAAATAAATTACCTTCTCAGGAAAATATTTCAATTAATGAGAATAGTATTGTTTTCTTGGGAAGGTCAGAAGAAAATAAACAGAAGGAGGATCAGGTACCTGTGGAAATGCCTGGCAATAAAGGGGCAGACAAAGAGTTTACTCTATTGTCAGAGTCCAGCAAGGAGCTTTTCATGGGTTCGTCCCAGCCCACAGACTCATTCCATGTTTCACATCCTGCTTCCTCAATGCAGATGGAATCATCTACTTTGTGCTGTCTAGAGAAAATAAAGACTGCACAAGAGGCAGCTGCTTCTGATAAGGAGAACAGTCAGTCACCGGTCCACAAGGAGGAACATTTGAGAAAGAAAGCTGAAAAGGCGGTCAATGAACTCAATGCCTTCAAAAAGTTTTCCGTTTCCTCTGCATGGGAGAGGCCAAGCACCAGAAGCCTGCATTTTCCAGAAAGATCGGAATTGGAAAGCCCATTAAATACTGGATTCTTCCTGTCCAAAGCAAAGGTCACCTCAAGAAATGAGAAGTGGCAAGATGACTTCCAGAAAGGATCAGAATTGGATGAGGAAAAAAGTAGCAACAAAAAGGAGACTTTGCTGCCAGAGTCCTACTCTGAGAAGACAGGACAACCTACAGAAATTTTGGCCGGTTATGTTTCCCCAGCTGTTGATGCAGTACCAATGTCAAGCAGTTCTTCAGTGGTATCTCAGAATCAGCCAGGTTGTAAAGATAAAAATCCTTTTCAAGTGAAACTTAGATCCACCTCACTGTCCTTGAAATATGAAGACAACTCACCACCAGAATCAAAAGGGATTAAAAGATACAGTGCAGAATTTAATTTAGAAAATGAGGGACTGACTTCCTTTCTAAGAGGTGATAAGGCAGAGATCAGAAAAACAGCCAATACAAATACCGGTGATTCTTTAAATGAAAAGATCAAACTCAAAGCAAAGTCCTCTGAACAGCTTAGCAGCAAACCTCCACTGCCTAAAAAGCCAGTGTTGCAAAGTATAACCATTCCAAACACCACTGCAAGCAAGGAGAAACAGGACAAAGCTATTCACTCTCCTGAATCCAGCAATGAAGACAGAGACTTGGAGAAACAGTCAACTGCTTGTAAAGTGCCTGGTAAGACTCCCAAAACTTTATAAAGTTACCTTTGCTTGCAAAGAGCAGCCTTACCTGTGAGAGAACAAGGTGCAGCACTGTTGTATCTGCCTGGTGAGCACGAGCTGATGGCTCTGCCTTCAGTGATGTTGCTCCCTTATTTTCCCTTGCTGAAAAGATTATCACAAAGACAGCAGGGAAGAAACAGCAGACAGAATAAGATATTTTTACCTCTGTTTTTTGAATTTTGGGGTATTGTTTAAAGGATGTTCAAAGGGACACTCAAAAAATAAAATACATGTAGCACATATTGGAAAACAGAAATAACATGGTACTAAGTGTCCCCATTTAGAGCTGCTGCATGGCAATTCAAAATCCAAGAGCACATATTAAGTATAGTGCCCTGTGTGGGATGAGTGACTCAGACCTCTAGACCTTCTTTTTCACCAGAGCACTGAGGCAGAAATACAATGAGGCCCTGTCACTGCCTGCCATGGTAAACACACCATTTATTTATTGCCTCCTGTGAGCTTTTCTTATTCATTTATCTATCTTTATCATTACACTTTCCTAGTTTAAAACAAAAATTAACAACCCTGCAGCTTCCTGGAGTTCAAAGCCAGGAGAGACCAAAAGATCAAGTCTACTGCAGATAGTTATATTTCACTCTGTTGTCTGTATTATATAATTGGGTCAGAGATGAAAAAAAAAATCAGACCTCTTGGGACTAATGTACTGTGGACTACAGGCAGAGAACAGAAAAGACTGGAAGTGGCACCACTGTCTGGGGTCTTTGCAATGACAGTAAACAAGTTAGGTGAAGCACAATCAGTTCTAGCAGCAGACTTCTGCTCATCACTTCAGAGAACAGCCAAGAGGGGAAAAAATAAAACTCTAGGTGTTCTGGTATGTTGAAGAAAAATCTTCCCTGTCCTGGACCTATCTGGGCATGGGTTTGATGTTAAGAATGCGAGAAGATGCTGGCCATGCAAATAATAGGGTGTCTCTCTGCTATTGCAGAGTTTCCCCCAGTCTCGTTGCTCTTCTCTGACTGGGGTCAGTCTCTGAGCTTTGGAGTAGGGAAACACCAAGACAGAAGAAGATCTCAGGGTACAGGAGGCCACTTGTCCTCTAGGGTGACAGAAGTATCTTTCTGGCCCCAGAGGCAACTTGCTGATGCTGAGTGACATCTGATTCCTGTTGTCCCCTGCTACAGCATCACAGACATTTTTGAAGGACTTTGTCCACATTCAGTTTCCTGCTCTCTCTGACATCATAAAGGAAATAAATTCATTAAGATCCACAGCTGGATGAGGTCCCCACAGCCATCCAGCCAGAGCCTCCCCACACCCTGCAGGCAAGACAGGAGATATATAAAAAATATGTATATAATCTCAACACTCCCATTGAAGGCAATTTCCCCTCTGCTGCACTGAGTAGTTGATTATTTGTAGTGATGCCCACATCTCTGATGGACTGAGATTTTGGGGATGGTCATACTGGGACAAGAGAGGAGAAGACCTCCTCTAGCAGGGTTGTTGTGGCAGGGTATGGAAGAGAGCAGTGGGAGTACCAGTGCTCCCTCACAGTGCTTTATCACATTCCTCTTGCTCAGTCCCAGATGGGACTGGAAATGGACTGGAATGCCTTCCTGCAGTGAAAGACAATGAGTACTGGAAAAGGAAGAAGGGGAAGAAATGAAGCCAGGGAGCACATTTCTCCTCCGGGCTTCTCCTGTGGCTCTTCAGCCCTAGGATGAAGGAGACTGTGCTGAGATCCTGAGATGCAGGACCACCCTCTACAAAATAGGATCTGTGGGTGATAGTTGTGCCTTGGTCTCCCTGATAGAAATGCATGCACCTGAAATTGAAAGTGTTAAGAAGTCCTGCTCTGTTCTCCTCCACCTGAGAGTATTACACCAAATCTTTATAGCCTGAGGTTGTTTAAAATGATAGTTCAGATTGGTCTGTGATTGCAATTAATTTTCTTCCTTATCTACTGCCTTCTTCAGACACCTGACCAAGCACTTCCCAGT
Organism: Parus major; assembly: GCF_001522545.3. Classification (NCBI taxonomy): domain Eukaryota; kingdom Metazoa; phylum Chordata; class Aves; order Passeriformes; family Paridae; genus Parus; species Parus major. The sequence continues at coordinate 30,623,242 of NC_031768.1, forward strand.
GCTAAGTTGTCACATCAGCCTGACCTGGCCATCTGAAGTCATGGGTGAATGAGGTGTGCCCACCTCCTCTGAGTGCCCTGGAACCACACTAGCTTTATTGGAAAAAATTGCATAGTGACCCCACAAATGAGGCCCTCTGTGAGGCACAGGAGAGTCATGGCATGCAATGAGGATTTAGCAGGGCAATAGCCCTGTCCAAAAATAATTTTAAGCTCTTTGAAAAGTTTCCCTCAGCTCATTGAGTCAGGACTGTGTCTTTGCAACTGCAAACAGGAGAAATCTGACAAAATCAACACAGCCTCTCATGGATCACATGTGTCTAATCAGGCATCTCTGGCCTGGACACTCACTCCTTTTTTTCTCCTTATACCCAGTCAGCCCTCTCCTAGCCCTTGAGTTCATCAGGCTTTTCAAAGAGCTGTGGTCACCATCAGGAGACAATTTTTGCTGTCAGGGAGTTTCTTCCCACCACATATTAGGAAATCTATGTGCTGAACAAGAAGACAAGCTGTGAAATTGTGATACAAGGGGATGTAGTTCCCGTCTCATGTACGCGCATTTAAAAAAAGTCAATTTGCTGTGTCATGGAGGTCAGCAGGAGCAATGTGATTCATCCAGTTCACATTTTAGCTTTTCAGCAGTCTTGGTACCAAAGGAACAGGAGAGCTGATGGGATGCTGGCTTACCATGCCAGGTGAAAGCAGCACTCCTGCTCTCCAGAGCTTTCTGGGGAACTAGTGAGGGATTGCTTTACCTCTGTCAGGCTGCAAGGAAGCTCTTTAATGTCTGTGTGGAATTAGTCACCCCAGGAAGAGTAATTTTAAAGTTTCTGGAGCTAAAGGCACAAGTCTTTGTAAGATTTAAAAGGTTAAGCTGTGTTGTTTGGAGTTGATACACTTTGCTATAAATCCTGTAAAGGGCAGAAACAATTACCATATGCTAACAGGTTATTACAACAGTGAAACCATAAGCAATGCTTGTCTGAATCTGCATATTAGGATAAACAAAATCAGTGACTGAGGAGCTAGACTGGGGAGGCATCCTCTGAACAGAGCAAAAGCTCAGGGAAGAATGATGGATTTTATGGTGAATGAAATTGGTGTGTACTGTCTGGGAAATACAGGCTCTGGAATAACAAGAGAACTGTTTTTCTCTACATCAAAAAGACATTGCTTTAATGCTGAACTGGCTATGGCTGAAAAACAAGCTGTCTTTTTTTTTGTCTTTTTTTTTTTTTTTTTTCCTGAAAGAAGTTTCTTTCTAAGTTGTGTCAGGTTATTTTGCAACACAGCTGTTTACCAGCAGTGAAATAGACTTTGATGCAAACAGCAGTTTCTTGTGTAAAAAAAGACTCTTCTGGCATCGGTGGTATAGATCCAATCAAAAGTCAAATACCTCTCAGAGCAGCATGGGGAAGAAAGAATTGTCAGAAATACTTAAGCAAATCTTCAGAATACCTTTGTCTGAAATTAAGGAATTGGGTGTGTATACTGACATGAATGCATGTAGTGCATTAATGAACAAAGGGAAATATATAGGCCAGGATATTCTAAAGGCTTTATGCATTTGTGAAGCTCTTATTAAAATAACTGGTGTTTTATAAATGAGCAAAGATACAACAGTGTGGAATTAAATATGCATGCATAAGCAGTGTTATAAAATAATGACACTTACATACAGAGGGTGTTATCTCCCTGTGTAAAGTTGTTTGGATTAGTTTTGAGTATGTTTGCTTTTAAAACACTCAAGGAATCCACAAGCTAGCTTTGCTTGCTGTAAGTGGTTTGACTTTCAAAAGACTTGAAATTCTGGCTCTGACCTTTCACCTGCACACATGTATAGCAAGAAAAACCACTCTTTGCAGTTCTTGAAGGCATAAGATGTTCTTTTCCAAGTATGAGACTTATATGTCATAAAGAGCCTCTGCTAAAATTTTTGTGCGCAAAACAGCTTTTAGATGTATAGAAAACAGGTCACAGATTTAAAGAAATCTGAGGCCATCTCTAAAAAAGATAGTTAATCCCTAAATCTCAGGGTAATGGTTAAATATGTCTTTACTGTGTTTATCCATATCAGCAGCACACACAGAGAGGTACATTTGAATACAGGAAGTATATTTATCTGTCAATAGACAGAAATAGATATGTATTTTTCTTTCATTTTCTGTGTGTGTGTATAAATCCATGCACAATAACAAGTCAATCATAGTTCCTTTCATACATTAAGATTAATGTATTTTCTTCATCTTACTGTTCATACAACCAGTCTGAAACACATTACAGGATAATATCCAAATATCAGTGAGATGTGTACACATTTATTTCCACAATACTTAGGCAGAAGAAATTCTCACCAGTAGCATGATAACCTTTTAGTCTGAGGAAAAAAAAGAAAGTAGTTTTAGTAAGATACTAAGGGAAACAGATACCTGCATTAAGTGGGGTTGCAGCAGGGGAGTTTCCCCCCCTCTAGAGGACCACTGAGGCAGCCAGCCCTGATGCTTTCAGACTTAGTGGAGGAGAGCCCAGGGGATTCTGATCTGCAGGAGGGAATTGAGAAGGTGGCTGTGGTTCACTTGGCTTCAGAGCTATCCTCAGTGGTTGTTCTGGGAGCTGTGAAAGTGGTGAAGAATGCAGAACCGCTGACCTTGTGACTGTCCTGTGTGTGTTCGTGGGGAAGACATGGAGGCAAGGCTTCAGCAGCCTCTGGGTGTGGTTTCAAGTGGCAGCATAAGATCTCAGGAGCCTACATTAATTGCTGGCTTTAATACATGGTGACATTATGCACAGACTGGCTTGACAAGTTCTGACCTGGATCTTTCCACTGCTGGTGGCTTATCCCAAGGGAAAGAAGGGGCTCCTCTCTTTCAAAAAAGCCTGAGGCCAAGTCAACTCCAGGGAAACCAGGGAAAGATGCAATCATGAGGTTAAAGCTGTGAATGAATGAGAGACAAATTGCTGCCAGCAATATCCTTTATTAGCTTATGAAGTTACTAAGGAATGAGTTGAATAGCACATTGTTTAAAATAACATGTTGTAATATGAAATTAAGAATATTATTTAGATTTTAGTTTTATTCTGAAAATCTCTCAAGTGTAACATGGTAGGAAGAGGCTCAGCCCTGCTTCAACAAAGGAGAAATGGAACACAGGGCATTTGTTCCATGTGGCTGTGGTCTGTCAAAACTGACTCAGCTTTGGATGGAGGATGCCACTACTTGCATTTTGTACTTCATTGTTATTTCCCTAAGACTGGCATTTACCAGCTGGGAGTTTCCATGCAAGCTGCTGTGCATGTGACATGCAGCAGAAGCAGGAATTAAAATTGTCTTTTTGAGTACTTTCGGTTCTGCTCTGGCTACCCAGTTTCTTAAATGCTGTGCTTTGCCATGTGGTGAACCATAAAAGCACATGGACTATCCCATGACTAGATAAGACAGAGCTTGTTCAAGGTGATAAGACAGTCATGAAACCAGAAAGATGTGTGGGCAGCACTTCCCTTGAGAACAGTCACTTCCTGAGAAAGCTTTTTGGTTTTTTGTGTCACTTAGGGTACTGAGAGCTTCATAGGACAGTCTTAGGTCACCTTAAACTGCCAGCTCTCTTAACCATACTATCTTCTGGATTACTTCACCACCTTTCATCCTTCTGGCTGGAGCAATGGTGCACATATTCTGCCAAGAAACCATATCTAATTGGAGCTGGGAGAATATAAAGGACCTCTGGGCAATGGGAAAGATAATAAATAGTGAATATGCCTCTTCTACCCCTTACAGTAATTCTGTCTGATGGATGAGGTAGCAAATCCTGTGTGGGTTGCATCTGATGGGGTTTTTTTCTGAAGATAAGGCACTTCCCTTGCCTTGTCTGCCTGTCTGACTTTCTGCAGCAAAGACTCAAAGGAACAAGGGCAGAATATAATTGCTTAAAGATACAAGAAAGCCTTTCCCAGCAGCAGATCAGTTCTTAATCCTCTGTAGGTGATACTACTCTGCTGTCCTAAGTTGGCCCATACAGATACATAAAAAATCTTCAGGATTATGATAAAGAGCTTTTGTTCCCTACTATCAAAGGGACATTTGGATACCATCTCTTATGGAATGATACCTGGCTCTAATTTGGCTGCCTTCTAATTGGCATGACTAGGATGTCTGGCATCTCATCAGGGAGAGCTGCCTAAAGATTAAGGGTGCCTGGTGCCTTCGTTAGAGCGTCTGCCTTATGAAAAACATTGTTATAATACCAGCCTCCAGACATATCACTGCAGGAGTGGGAACCCTGTTTTGCTAGGCAATGCACAGTCAAAACAGCAGGATGAATTCTAAATTCATGAGGGTGACAGAGAAATGGGAGCACAGGTACCAATAAGATCATTACATGTAGTGCAGTAAATAGAGCCTGGGCATAGCATTCATTTTGTCAGTGTGGATTGTGTAGTAGAGGCAGAGGAGGAACAACCTTGAGGTTTACATAAAGCTCCTGGGGTGTGACAGGGAAAATGGGACAAAACACAAAGGGGGATTTAGTTTTGTCACAGCAATTAAGGTGTACATCACAAGCGGCATCAGGGTAGAAGCCAGTTCCCAGCATCATCAAAAAGTGTGGGTGGATTGTAAAGGTCCTTCAGGATAAAGGCATCGGAGTTTTTGAGCACCAAGACATTACAGATGGTGAAGGAAGGTAAAGAGGTGGTGGAAGGGGATGCATGTGGTGGTGTGTCTGCAGCTGTTTAGCCAGAGAGCTGCTCCTTGGCTCTGAGGAACATGGGACATGACCTTCAGTCATGGCAGCTCATCTGTGTGCCACAGGAGTGCTTCAGGAACTGATGAAACATAGCACCTGGTTTTACTGGGCAATGCACTAGAAAGTCCTGCCCAAATTGCCCACCACCTGAAAAGGTGCAGATGGCTGCAGATTGGTTTAAGGGCATGGATGCAAACAAAGGAGGGAACGTGATGGCATGTGCCTTAGCAGACATCACATCATTTCAACTGTGTGGTTTTACTTATGAAGATCCTAATGAGGTTTGCCCTACGTTAGAGAGAAGATGGGCTAGCAGACTTTGACTTGCTAGTGGTTATCTTGGAGAGCTTTGGAAGTTAAGGGGCACTGACTGACGTGTACAGAAAACCATTCCAGGTGAAGTGGTGTAGTCCTTCCATGTCAGCTGATGCTAACACTGTTTCCATCTCAAGTGCCAGTTCTGACCATTGTATTTGAAGGAGATTTGACCAAACTAGGACAATTCCTACAAGAGTGATCTAGAGAATATGATTAATCAGGAAAGTTAAAAAAATAGGGAAAACATGGTCTAAGTCTTCAAATGCATAACAGGCTGTTGCAAGGAGACTATGAGTAATCTGCTCGTGTCCATAGTGTGTAGGAGAAGTAGTTAAGGATTTAAATTAGAGCAAGGAAGATTTAACTTACCCAACATGCAAAAAAAAAAAAAAAATAGTAGAAAAAAAGAGCCATGCCATAAGATAGGTTGCCTAGGGAGACTCTGAGACCTGTCCTGTTTTTGGAGAGTTAGATACATATTTGTGAGGAAACAGTTTCTGTGAAACTGATCTTTCAGCTGATCTTGCCTTGCAGTTGAAGAATAGACTACATGACAAATTGAGATCTCTCCCAGCCTTATTCTTTATTATCCTGTAAAATGAGATAAAAATGAAGCAAGAAGAGCCAGTGGAAGGTAAAAAGAGACAATGATTGGAAAAAGATTATGGGAGGAAAAGATGATGTCTTGCAAAGATGGGGGTTAGGTGAGATGCAGAGAATTGGAGTAACATGCTGTCCAAGAGGGAGAGAAGTTCCTTCAGTGTTCAGGGGCCCTGTTTTATCTGTGCTGCATTTGCACAGCTGAACTTCTGAGTTGTTTCTTTCAGAGGTTTTCCTGCAAGATTGCATGAGGTGAATGTGAAGGAAAATGCAGGCATCAGCTGGCTAAACATCTTGCTTTGGCATTAAAGCATGGGTTTTTTTATCTTTTTCATTTTTTAGCTGACATAGGCTTTACAATGTTTTCTTGTTCAAATAACTACTCTCTCTCTGGTGAGGTATAAAAATGACTTGAGAAAATCCCTGAGCAAAGCAAGTTTGTGGGCTTTCATAATGTGCCTGTGTTGGCAGACTCCAGCTCTTGGGAGTGCATCATCCCTTTTATCTTCCATGCCTTCATAAGGCATCTCAAATGTGCCTTCAGAGACATTTGCCTGCTTTCCTGATCTGGGCTACATTCTGCCAAACTAGACCATAGTGCTCCAGAAATGTGTGACAGTGCCACAGGGTCCCATGGCTGGCTCTACGTCAGCAGAGCAGCTGAGCCCCCAGGGGGACCCTAAGGCAGTAATCCTTCCTGGCTGGGTCTGCCTCCTCCCAGTTTCCTGAACAAGGATGCTGACTAAATAACAAACTTTTCCAAAGAGTGGGACCACACATGATTTGAGGATGAGAAGCTTAACGTCTGCTCTGAAAGAACCTTCAGTAAATTTTGATACATCAATGGCCAGAACTGGCTGGGAAAGATGAAATCAACCTTTTTGGGTCTAAGATTGTTAGCCATGTTCTTGCTCCTCATTTAAACTACACAGAAGCTCTACCATTCATTGGGAAACTCAATTTCGTGTTCAGTGTGAGTTAAAAAATGGAGGACCAGGGGGATGGAGTCAGTGGAACTCCTGAGGCTCTTCTCTTGACTGAGTTCTGTTCAGTGAATAGATAGGATTTCCCTTCTCAGAATATTTGAATACAGGGTATTTCTCTTTCCCACAACCCTGGATTCTGCACATCCTTGGGTAGCAGTTGTGAGGTCAGAAGGGTAGTAGTTTTGACTTGCTTCTCCAGAAACTGTCTTTTTCTTTTTGTGTCACTCAAGTCTCATTTCTGGTAGAGCCCAGTGGAAGTTACTGGCCCCAGTGAAGACCATGGTCAGCATCAGCAGGGATGAGTTAACGTAAACCTCACATCAAAAACCTGAAAGTTGCTCTGTGGTTTTAGCAGTACTTCTGTATGCTCAGACACCACAGACTGCTGTGCACAGGCACCCATGGCACCTGCAGACTCCATGGAGCTGGGGGAGAGCTGCTCCTAAAAGGGTGGAAGAAAAGCAGGAAACAATTAAGGCATGGGCTGCTGCTGCTTGGACATCAGAAGGGTGGGAGCTGAAGGCAGCCACAGTGGGGAAAAGGTTGCCTTTGCAACACCTCAGTCCCTCTGTGTCCACATTTGAATAGTCTGCTGCTTGTCTCTAAGATACCGTGGAAGAGGGAGCAGAAGGGCCAGACCTTGACAAATGGGTAGATTAGTGAAGTTTGATTCATGTTTTTTGCATCTCCCTCATGTGAGGGCAGTGACACCGACTCCAGCTGAACAAAGATGCAAAGCATTTCTCACCAGAAGAATGATAACCTAAACTTAAACCTCTGAGCACGGGAAAATTGCTCTCTGGAGACCAAACTAAACAGAATTCCTATTTATCCAGGATGGTTTCATATCCTGGGACCAATCAGTATATTGAGAAATATGAGCTGAAGCTAATTACAACTTTTTTTTTCCTATAACTATGTACATAAATAATCTGTCAACAGAGAAAAGCGTGCCTTCCCCCGTGGCTGCTGGAGACTCTGGAAGAGATCCTGATACTCCTACAGAGCCATCCTGGATTTCCATTGCAAGGCAAAAGCAGAGGGGCATGCATCAGGAGAAGGAACTCGACAGAGACAAGCTTGTGGCTCCAGATAATAAGTCAAATGCAGAGAAACAGAATAAAGGAAAGGAACAAACAGAGGTACTTGCAGTACAAATTTATGATGTAGTACTCTTTGGATCTACTGTTACCAGTCATGCCACAAAGATTTCAGATACTTAATGAGTGTAACTGTAACTAACAAAAACACTGCTCTCATAAACGTGTTACAGATTCAAAGTTTTCTGTTGAGATATGTAATTCTGTGTCTCCAAGAAATCCTGGAACTATGTGGAGTGTGTAAAATTTTTTGGCATACCTACCAGATCTGACATGTGTATTGCATGCTAAAATACCCAAAATGAAGTGCTAAATTGTAGTCTTTGATCCTCCTCAATGCAGAGGAAATATGTTCTCTCTAGCTATCCTTCTAAGCACAGCCTTTTGCTGAACCTCTTATACCTCCTGACTGATTTAACACTGAATGAACAGCTTGGTCCCAGAAGCTCCTAGGTAACAATTTTTAGAGCCCTGAGAAGTGAAATAGGATAAAAATAGCTTTTGCACTTGCAGAGAGTGCCAATATATAAATTCTGGTTCCCTGTATATGGATAATCCAGAAGCCCATGTGGTGCCATGGAATATGGGCTGACACTGCCCCTTCAGAGATCCCATGCAGATCAGGGGTGATACCTGTAGCAAATGATCTTCCCTGATGACACGGCTGTGCCAGCAGAAGTGCTTGGCATGAATCCAGAACACTAACCTGCTGCCTGTTTTGATCCTGCACAAATAAGAACCCTGCTCTGATGCAGGAGCATGTGTGTCCTATACCACTGTGGCATTCCCAATGCAAATGATCTACTTTCTTGGTGGTACTGCTAGAACCTCAGACAGGTGTATTATATCATGGAATAAGAGATGATTTCTAGATGATGAAAAATAGCAGTGGTTAGGTTAACAAGAAATAATACATAATAAGATGTCTAGGCAAACTTCTGAACTGCATTAATGCCCAACACAATCCCAAAATACAGTTTCTATGTCAGAACAGGAAACTCCAGATTTTAGCTGGCAATGATCTCTGAAATTCATGCCATGCATTTTATTTCCCCATAGCAGCTAGCAGAGAAACATGCCAAGATGCTTCTGACTGCAACATGTGAGGCTTGGTGCCACTGTACTACTCCCAGTTTCTCTTTCTCCCACATGGCACTAGGCACTATCACTTCAGGGTAGTTTTTGATACTGGCAAGTAAATCTATTGGAGGATGTGTTTGACTTCTTTTTTTTAATGAAAAATCCATTTACCATCAACTGTCCAAAAATACAGTGCCCTAGCACACAAAATTTGGGAGACGGAAGGAAAACATGAGAGAATGAGGCTATTTCCAAATCCTGTATATGCTTGTAGAGATGTGCAAAGAACTTGGAATACATTTTGCAGTGAAGACTATAATTATCTACTCATACCATTATGAATAAGAGATATGGAGGGAAAGTTTTAATTTGTAAAATTGAGTATCATGGATGTTACATGAAAACACTGTAACTTTCTGAACAAGTATCAGCTCAAGGGAGAGGATTGGGACCAGTATCTGCTGAATTGTGGCAGGCTTCCCATCTACTACTTTGATCATGTTCTTCCAAACTGAACTCATTCTCCCTGAATTAAAATCCCTGGATTTTATCCCTCTCTCTGCCTAGGGGCCAGTGAGGCAACAATGGAGCAAACCTTCACACTTGGCACCTAAAACCACTTCTGAAGAGCAGAGGAAAGACACAAAGTCTGAAGGGAAGGCCCTGCTGAGAACCAATTCATTGTCACATTATGTCCCTGGTAAGAAACAAAACGCTTAAAATGTAGGCTGCTATTTCACAACCTTGTCAGAAAAAATCCTGCTTGAGTGTGCTGCAAAAGGAGTAGGGGCTAGATCCTAATCTTTTCCTCAGCCCCACATCAGCCAGGACAAAGAGTTTTCTCAGCACTCATGAATAAAACTCATGGGATTTTATTTGGTGTTTTATTTATTTATTATTTTATTTGAGGTTTTATTCATTTATATTCTTTTGACCAGTTTCATTGCAAACAAGAGAGTAAAAAGGGGTAGCCAAAAACTTGTGTTGAAAGAAACGTGAATCAAGAATTCCAGGCCCTTTCACAGGACAGAGGCCCAAATTCACTTTTCCAGTGTAACATGTAAACAGAAATATTTACAATAGCATACAATTTAAATGTGACTTCCTCAGCAAGCTGAGGAATGGTGCAATCACAAACTGTCTATCTATCAGTCCTCCCACAATGAGTTTGTTGTAAATCTCTTTGGTAAATCAAAATTTGAAAGCAGGGCAGAAGTTTTGAGGTAATAAAATTCCTGTGAGTTGGGGGCTGAGTAAAGGAGGAATTCACAAGTGAATACTTTAGCTAATGAAAAGACTCTCTCTTCTTTGGCCTGGGTTAACATAGGGCACAGCAAAGAATCCAGGTTGTTATGCTGAGTTTTGATAAATTTAGGGATCAAAATATATTAGTGATGAGAAAAACATTGTATTGTTTGGATCACAGAATGGTAGTTTCCTCAATAACTTATTGCACAAGAAACTTCCATGTGAAATGTAAAGATTTTCTACCACAGGGCAAGGCATGGGGAGTATTTAATAAAAGTGTATTTAATAAGGTGTTTAGTTGCACAGCAGGTAAGGGTAAAATATCCATGTGCTTTATTCACAGTAGCTCCATCACCTGAACTGGTGGACAAGGAGGAAATAAGCCACTTGAAGAAAGCAAATAATGTTGTTCTGGATCAGCCATCATGGATGGAGCTGGCCAAAAAGAAGTCTCAAGCTTGGAGTGATATGCCGCAGATTATAAAGTAGAATGATGCAAACAAGTAGCATCTTTCATAATTAAGTCAACTACTTAACTGAACTCCTACAAACCAGCTAATCACAGTGTGATCAAGAATCTCTTGATACAGAAAGGTTTTATTTTACAGCTGTGGAGAAAGTGTGCAATAGGAGCAGTCAAAAAGTTTACCTTCAGTTTTGTAACAATCAGAATTGCAATGGCGATGGATTACTTAAATTATGCTAAGGACATACTTACACTTCAGAAAATAAACTTTTGCCTTATGTATTTCCTGCATTTTCTGCTTTTAATGATGTTTGTATCCAAACAGGATCTTTGCTAAAGTTTGCTGAACTTGTGTTATTGCTGGAAAATTCTATTTGTTATGGTTTTCTCTGTTTACAGTTATAAATTGTGCACTTACATCCTGATTCTCTTGATGTGTTTCATTAGAATCACGTGACACACTTTCTACCAAAGCTGTTAGGCCCATGGAGGTATTCCTGAATAGCTGCTAGTGAGTACTCCATTAAAATGTGTTGCTTGAGCTGCAGGTTTGCCTAGCTAAGCCAGTGGTACATTTTCTGGGGTTAGGTTGCGTTTCGGGAGGCACAAATATGCCCATTTATGTGTGACCATGAAAAACATTCCTCAATTCTTTCTGTGAGCAACCTTGGTTGTACAGTGTTTTCAAGCAGGTGAGCAGTAAGGAAAGAGAACTGCAGCTGGAAGCTCATCAATGTATTCACAGCTGCTTTCCTACCTGGATTCATCTGGCTGTAACTGGCTTTCCTTCCTGTGAAACCTCATGCCCAGCCAGGAGGATGGTATTAGTAACAATGGTCAATATGAATTTAATTAAAAATTAAGAACTGAAAATCCTGGAGCTAAAGTTCAAACTGAAGTACTGGGGAAAACTGAATTTCATCACAGCGCCAGCTTCACATATCACCCCCCACATAATCTTAACTCCTCTCATTAAAAACCAGTAACATACAGATAGCATGTCTGTACTTGACTACCTTTATATAACATCCTCATGCTCATTGCCCTGAGTCTCTCCCACCAGTTTGTGACTCCCACTCATGAAGTCTCCTAGGCTCTTCACCTTCGCTTCTTTAACAAGATTGACAAGATAAATCATTTGCTGCTGATTGACTGAAACTACTCTGAACATATTTTAAGACCTCCCTATGAGTTACAGAAGCAAAGAACAAACCCTGTGATGCCTTACTGCTAAGACAAGCATTCAATTTTTTGCATGCATGGGTGAATTACTACCTTAGCACTGCAATCCCTAGGTTTATTTATGTTTATATTAGTGGTTTTGGTTTTATTATCACAGTATGCTCTCTTTGGAAAAATTTGGGGAGTCTTCAGGAAACATAAAATTTTCTAGCACCTGTGTTTGCAATTTTGAAGTCTTCTCTACAGAGGTGAGAAGGAAAACCTGAGCTCTCTTGGTAATGACAACTGTATTTAGTAATGACTAAAAAAATAGAGTTTAGCACATGAATATCCGAGATGCTGTTAAAGGTTTTCAGTCAGGTTGTCTTTCATTGTTAAAAACAGGAGGAGGAAAAGCTAGTTTTATGTTTGTCAGAGCCTTATGACAGAGCCAGTGAGCCTGCATCGCTGTCAGGGTCAGCCTGCGTGGCTGCTGGGGTCCTGAATGGGGCTGTGCACAGACCTGCTGCAGCCCACCACTGAGCAGAGTCAATAGCCCCTTCCCAAAAGGGTTCTGCCAGCTGTCCCAGGGATTTCTCCTTCCTGCAGATGGCAAAAGGCAGCGTGAGATACTTGCTGAAATCACAAGTGGCAAGATAGCTCTCTGTCAAACAGATTCACACCAGAAATGGTAACTTAATTACAGAACATGCAACCTTGGGCTCAATTGCCCAAAGGCTGGTTGTGCAAAAAATTTTCAGACTTCTCCCCCATGAGCAAGCATGCACAATCCTTAATCTCAAGTGATATTTTTTTTCTTTTCTGGTATTAATATTCTAGGACCTACAGTAGAGATAGACACATTTTTGAGATACAATATAAACCATCTTAACGCCCTCTCTTTTCAAAATACCCCTTCTGAAATAACTAACTAATTAGCATAAAAGGTAATGTTAAGATATGCTATTACCTTTTGTAGTAATCTTGAAAAAAGCCCCAGTTTCTGTATTTAAGGAATATAGCATATAAAAAAAAGACCAGATTTTTACCCTCTAATTATTGCTGCCCCATGAAAAGGTTTACAGAAAACGTAGTTAAATGTTAATGTAGTCTGCTTGAACCTCTGATATGACAGCCAGGGGAATTTTTATTTTCTCACAGTGTTGTTCTGTCTCCAGATTTCTAAGACAAAGGGTCATGCAAGTAGGACTTGCCATAGGTGTCCTACAGTAGGTAGGCAGAAAATAGCTTTAGAACTCATGTATTTTTCTTTGGTGAAATGGCTCATTTGTGGAAATAGAAAAATGCAAATAAAAATACAGTTCTCTCCTCTGTATGAACAATGAGTTATGTTTCACACTCTATGCCACCAGAAAAGCCTTTCAGATCTGATCAGCTTTCCTGAGGACATCATTATACTTTTCCAGCTGAGAGGCAATATGACTAGCTCAGGCTGATCCATTTTGCTCAGGCAGCTGCAATATATATTGTTGCAATATAACATCTAACAGGGAAATAAAATGTAAAAATTCATCTTTTGTTCATGACTCATGCACATAAACTAACAAAGTTGGAATTACAGTCAAAGAGCAACAACAAAATGGACTTGAAAAATAGAAGTTTCCTCTTCCAGAAGTGCTGCATGAGACATCTTTGGCTTTATGTTTAATGAGCAAGGTGCCTTCCCATCAGTGAAGGGCCTCACATAATGCAAATGAAATCATCTATCAGGTGTCTTTCAGCACAAAAACCCTAAATTTGATGGTTTATGCAGTTTACTAGTTGGATTACCCTAATCAGCTTCCTCCCAATGTTTATAATTTTATGTAAAAAAAAAAAAAAAAAACAACAAAATGATATTAAATGGATAGTGAAGTGTCGTTTTTAAAGGCCAAAATATCTCCTCAGTTTTTACTTTGATATGGTATTTTGCACTGTGTTGCCTTCAACAATAAAACTGTTGCATTTTTTTTCAAGATGAAGAGGAACATAAAATCTTGTTGCCAGTGAAAAAAATCCAGCAGCAGTGTAGCAAGCAGCTTGCTTTAATTTTGCAATGCTATTAATTCTGTCTTAGTCTCAAGGAGCACAATAAATTTGCCAAAATGTTTGCTTTGTATACATGGTGAGTCCTCTGCTGTGGGTAACAAAGGTTTAATTATAGGATTTTGTGTTTGTGTTAGAAGATAACTTTTGTACTGTTACAGAGTCAAAAAAAAACCCAACCTGAATGTGAACACTGGGCAGTGCTGTGTGTCTATAAAAACCCCAGGGGGGAATGTAACCCTGTGTGATCCTGCACAATGGGGCTGCATGGGATTAACTCTTGTAGGAGAAGACTTTTCAGCTCCAGTGGGGCACGGGTCTCACTCAGGCTCACATACTCCCAGTGTTTGCCAAGATGTACAACAAATGACAGAAACTGCTGAATTTTTGTAGCATGGGATCTTTCATTATCTGACTTCACAAAGTAAAGAACACATATAGATTTTTTTAATGGATTTATACTCACAGATAATTCTCTGCATCTTGTTTCACTTTGAAGCTAGGGGCTGATGGGACATGTATTCACAGACCATTCAGCTCTTCTTCCTTTGCAGTATCTTGCAGCACCTTTGCTGCAGATTTTGACTCTCTATGTACACTGGCTGTATTCCCAGAAGAAAGCCACTCTAGCTCACTTAAGGCAACTCAAATGGAGATCATTCTGGGAAGTGCTGAACTATCTCCCTCTCCAGGATCCCAAAATCTCTCTCTTAAGAATTGTTAGGAATGCAGCTAAGAGCATATAAATATTACTGAAGCAAAGTGATTGAAAACAACTTTCCTTCCTTCCTTCTATCTCACACACCATCACACTGAATAATTTTGCTGTTGATTTCTTTTTGCTTTGTTCATTTACCTATGCAAATAAGTATGATATGGTGTATTTTGCAGGTTCATAATTCCATTGAACAGTATTCAAGGTTGCTGAGCAAAGCACTGTGGTATCTTAACTCATTGTAACCAGTAGTCTCCACTTTTTCCCAAATATGGCTTGATTTCTAGTTTAGAATTGACATGTAAATTATTACTCTGCCTTTGAGAGTCAGTTTTTCCTGAGAAACTTCTAATTAAAAAAAGGAAAAAGAAAGAATTATGTGATTCTCTGTCTACTAAAAAACACTTTGCACCAATGAGTCCTGCTTTTACACTGGCATTTGTCACCCATGCTGGCAGCTGTGGAACAAGGCAAAGGGGCCATCCATGCTGCTCTTGGGCCAAGCAGCAGAAAACCATGGCCCCATCAGAGATGATGAGGAGGCAGAGGAATCCAGCAAGACTCTCTTACTGCCCACCATGATCTGTGCTGCCCTCCCCAGCCAGCAGCTGGTGCCAGACCACGATGAGGTGAGGCTAACAGTATTTACACATCTCTGGGGCCCAGCTCCAGTCATGGGACTGTTTGTGCAAGTGGCAGTCCAAGGTACTGTGAAGGTTACAACACTCCATCAGAAATGAGCAGTTGCTGAACTGCAGAGCCAAGCTTGTCCCAAAGTCAGGCTCTGGTGATTTTGTCTCCCAAAGAAATCCTATTTCCATATTATTTATAATAATAATAATCTCCTGCCCCAGATTTAATGAAACTACCAGCAAATCCCTCCAAGTCATTGTCCACATCGAAGAACCAAGGGAGAACTGTCTGGAAAAAGCAGAGGAAAACAACCAGACTTATGACAAGAGAAGAATTCAGTTAATAACCCTTCAGGAAAATAAAAGCCACCTTTCTCAGCAGAAATAACAGAGACTCCTATTTAATAAGCTGTTGGCTCATCCTCTCTGCACTCAGCACCGGAGATAATTTTGATGGGCAGGCTGCCTGCAGACAAGGCAGGAGAATAAGGTCTTGAGCCTGTCCAGACAAAACAGACATCATCTTCCCCATCTAGCCACTCCTTGAAACAAAACTTGCCTTCTTTTAACTCCTTTGCCTCTTCCTGCAGCACTCACCTCAAGTATACAGAAGGGATTGCTTTTTGCTTAATGAAGCCTGCAGGTTGGCTTACGCCTTTATGTTGAACCACAACAATGAGAGTCCCAGGTAAGACAAGTCATGGCACCAGTGACTCCCTGGCCCCCAACCTTGCGGCACTGCAAAGCTTCTTCAGTAAATGCAGCTCCAGCGCCCACAGGATGTGCTCCAGCACCTGATATGCTGCCTGTGCTTTTGTGCAGCATGGCAATGTGGTGGGCACAGCCTGGCTACAGTGCTGCTACAACCTTGGAAGGAAGAAAAACTATACAAAATAAAGAAGTTTGAGCTAGAGATAACGGAGGGAACCTTTCCACCTCAGCTGAGAATTCTGAGTGTGCGGTTTCCTTGCTGCTTCCTCCTCTATGATTTTCTGTTTGTTTTCCATGTGTGCTGAAGCAGCCCAGAGTGAGCTGCCTGCCACCCAAGGGTGCCTTATGTTTCTGCAGCATCAGATCCAGCTACTGAGCTTGGTCCAGCAGCAGAGTGCAGGGCACTTTTAATGGTGGATGGTGTTGTACACTGCTCACAAGAGAGCTTTTGAATTGTGTTTTCATGCCCCAACTTTCCTGATTAAAGGGAGAATATATTTTAACTTAACTTGGGGTTGTGGAAAAGAGATTGGGGAGGCAGATTTTGATTTGCGACCTACTTCCCTAAAGCAGGATGGGAAGGACAGTTTTGCTTTGACTGAGGAAGAACACAGCATTTGCTGTCAGAGCCTGATTATGTGGGCCCAGGTTTTCATGAGGTGAAAGCAGAGGGTGGTTATTCCAGCAGATAGACTTGTGCTGATTTCCCTGATTGCTTTATCCTTGTGCACAAACACCTCCCCAAATTCACCTACCGAAGTTAGCCATCCCCTCGTCATGTCCTGGGTGACCAGACCCCTGGCATTGTGCCACAAAAGAGTAATTTTCAGACTGAGTCCTGTGAGTTACACCAATGGTAGTGGAGGAGGAGAGGTGGTTTCCCTGGCTGCTTTTATGTAATTGAGGGACAAAAAGGCTATATCTTAACTACATGCATGTTGCAAAAATTGGCTTGAGTAATGCAGAGTTCTTGTTAGCAAGTAGCAGATGAGTTTCAGAGAGGGCAGAAGGACACAAGCTTAATTTCTTGCATAACATTATTGAAATACAACTGAAATATAAAGTCAAATTTAAAAGAAATAATAAAAACCTCAATCTTACCCAAATTAAATGACCTTTTAATTTTATGCTTCTCTTATATGCAAGCTCATAATTTCAAATTATTAAAATATTTCACTTTAGTGGTGAATGCTTGTTCCCAGGACATAAGACATACTTCCTCCTAATTTAGTGGACAATTGCTCCTTTAACTGAGAAACAATTTCTGACCCTGAATTCTGCCTTCCTTTCAAACAGCCTAATACAATTTGGAGCTTTTATACTTGGGCAAAAGAAGCTATTTTGATCAAATTGGAGTCCGGTAGGTGACAGCCAGGGTCTGTGTCTTCCTCTGCAGCCTGCAAATTTTACTTGCTTCAAATAACCTCTGGATCTTGCCTGATGCTGGATATCCCAAAACATTTGTCAACTTCAGTCTCTTCTCCAGCCATTTATTTTAGGGGAATTTTTGTATTTACACACCAAAATGGCTGAGATCCAAACTGGTCACTCTTCCCTATCAGCAAGCAACGGTGCAGAAATGCTGCAGAAGGAACCCCTTTCTTATGCCATCAAGGCAGGTGTTTTTATCATGTGCCTCTGGGCTACTTCACTAGATCCTGTTTTGCTTTGTTCCACTCTGTTAGGCAATTGCCTAGAGGAAGTCTATGAAGAAAGCCTCCTATCCCAGGCCTCACTGGAGTGGGACAAATGTGGACCTGTCATCTGGTGCATGGGGCCAGGCACCTTCCAATGGGCAGTGTGTCAGAGAAGGAGCCTGCAGATGCCTTTCCCAGACTGCAGCACCACGTGCAGGCCTCCAGCTGACTCCAAATTTTACCTTTCATAGACAAAAGGCTCACTTCAGCTGGCTCAATAAAATTGAACCAGTCTTCTTAAAATATAATGTATCGATTAAAGAGTGAATTAAGCCATTGAATTCTCACTCCCTGACCCCTTCAAGTTGCAGCTGCTGAACTGTTACACTTTTAATTGTCTTCTGCTTGGTTGCACATAGGAGCTCACGCTGGTGTTTGCCTTGCTTGGGGACCTACTTTGGAATGGCATATTTTGATTACTGTAGATGCAGCTACTTGCTTTTTTCTGACTAATACATTTGATGAATCTTCCCTGCTGTTAATAAACATAGTGGTGTTTAATTATTGAGACATTTCACAAAAATGCTTTTGAGAGGAAGACAAATTTTATGTTCTGCCTAAATAATTAAACATTATGCAAATGTTTGCAACCCCAGCATTCTGGTTATGCAAAACAATATTTGGATGATGGCCTTGTTTGCACACTGAGTTAGTATTGTTGGGCTGTAATTAGCAGCAGATACAGTATTAAGAATATAAACAGGTTCTAATGAAACAGTATGGGTGCAATGGTAAGACTGAGAGCCAGGCTGCAGCCACGCTCTGTGAGAAGAAAGTCATATGTTTCCTCTAAGGACCACATACCATCTCAGCTGGGCTCCCTGGCAAGCAAGACCAGCCTCAGGCTCACATTCTTGCACTTGGCAACCTCATCTAATGCAGAGGGAAAAGGAGACACAGGAGAGACAGGGAGGAAAGCCACTGCTTTCCAGACAAGTCCACTTCAGCCCAATGTGAAGCTCTCTGTTTTGTCCTTGCATTTCCCTCCTTTCAGCTCTGGCAGTCAGGGAAAACACTCAGTCATTGGTGGTTTTAATGTTTAATTATCCATTAACAGGAGTCATCCTTGGAACATGTTGCTACACATGTGCCCTAACTCTGTCATCTGTAATCACCTTAAAAACCAAAGAACTGCATGTGTCAGTCCTGTCATTTATTACATTTATTACAGCTCTGTTTCTCTCAGGATAGGGATAACAGCAGTATTGCATGATATGCAATGTCAGTGATAAAGCTGTTTCAGTTATCAAATTCATCATCACCAGCGTGGTCCCAACCTAAGAAAGGGTTTATTAATTGCTCAGTGTGCTCCATCTGCCAGTGGTACTCAACAGCTTTGATTGGAATCTGCTCTTGACCCCTGTCTCATTCACTCTCATTACCTGCACATTTGGTGGGTGGAATTAGCATTTTCCCACGTGGCAGCACAGCACGTGGGATCACACTAGGAGCTGTCATTATGTAAAGTAATTTTTGGGAATAAAATACAATATCAACACATTGTTCTTAAACTGCTGGTTTCCCTTTGTATGCCAGGAGAGTAATCTGCATGCAATTGAGAGGAATCTGAACACCTACTTTGCAAATGGAGATAGGAATCTAAAGCTTCCTTTAAATCAGTGAAGAAAGGAAATACACTGCTTCATTAAAAAATGTATGCCCTCAGTATCCTTCCTTGGGGAGAGAGCTGCCTGATAGTCCCAAAACTCTTACGTTATTACTATAATTTTTGTTGCCTGTTGGAGCTGCAGCAGTGCCTAGCTTGCTGCTACTTATGGTATTACAGCTGTATGGTTAGAGGTCCTGTCTGACTGAGGTTCACTTCTCCTTTTCCTAAAATTATGCTCTAAAAAGTCCTAAGACCTAGGAAATAGTACTCATTATTTCTAAATGCCACAAAGAATGCTCCTGTGCTATCTATGTTTTCCTTGCCACCTACCATCCTTCACTACTGCTTGGATAACTACAGGTTTGCTTTATAGGGAGGAGATGGGATTCCATATTGGCAGAAAGATAACACTCAAATTAAAGAAACATCACTAAAACCTTTAAGGCCAGTTAGAATGACTCAATACAGCTTGAATCCCTGCTGTGATAGGGCAAAGCATGAGATCTTTTCATTACAGCAGAGCAACAGCTCTTCTAGTTAAATGGAGAGTGGATTTGATAATTATCTTCAGTGCTGCAGTTCACAGGCTCACAGTGATTCTCTTGACACTTGATGTGTCTTGGAGGCAGAGAAGTTAATGTTAATGATATGTACCATAGGTTGAACAAGGGGCTCTAAAGGAAATCTCTTACTCCTTCTCTCCCCACCCCAAATCACCTGCTGACAGAATCACTTGGGCATAAACTTCAGGTTCAAGCAACAGATTTTATCCTCTCCAGGCTATATTTGAGCCTGCTGCTCCATGGCCCTACTGTGGTGTGGAATGACTCGCACAGTAAATACACTGTTCAGGGTGAAATTTAAAGCAGGCAGATTGATGGGGAAACCAAAAACCCCTTACCAATGATTAGAAATGAACTGGATTTGAACATTTTACCCATATATGATGGGATGGGGCTGGACATGATTAGAAGACTGGAAGCTTCAGGGTCATGTTTTGTCAAGATGCTCATGAATCTGTCTCTTCTTGCATTCATACCAGTTTTAATGGGATCAACCACTTCTGCCTGCTCCTCACAATATTGGCACAGTATTATGAAAGCAAAGCAGCTGGGGAAGACAGGAGAGTGGCACAGGATCAGAGGAGCAGATGTGATGAGGCAGGCACAGGAGGAAGGGTTCTGCTGCTTTGCTCTTGAGGTGAGGCTGACTCAGGTGCTGGTGGGCCACAGGTGATCACTGCTGTTAGTACAAACTTCACTGAGCCATAATCTCCAGCATCAGGTTCCACATACACAGTGTGGATTGGTCACTAGGCATGAATGCACACAGCTAGTCATTCATGGATATGCAACCTGCTCCATCCTTGAAAACATTCCATTAACTTGTTGCTACCCATCTCCTAATTGATCTTTTGCTGTGAGAAGGAATCTTCATTCCCTGCCCCGTGCTGTCTCTAGTGGCAGAAAATGTTCATCCTTGTGCTCTCTATAAAGAAAGAGGTCAGGTCAGCATGAGGAAGCACAGGAAGCTTTCCCTTGCTCCTCCATCTGTAGAGCTCTTGTCTTAACGAGGCTTTTCTCAGGCTATTGACCCCATCAGAAATAGAACATAAAGTGAAGGGATGTGGCAGCAAATGCTTTATTCCAGTTTGGTCTGTAAGAGATGTCCAGATCTGCCATTCAGTCAGCAGTGGAAGGAAAAGACATCCACTCTCCTGACATCTCCTGAGTTACAGGCCAAGAGTAGGAGGGAGAAACTTACCCCAGAGATAGATTTTAGCCAACAGCCTGGTGCCTGGTTTTGACTCTTTAATATCTATCAAAGTGGATTGAACCATGCCCTGAATAACCCCACCTTCCTGTGAGAAGAAGGATTGTGAAGAATAAGCAGGCTGGGTTAGACAAGAAGAGAGATGAGACAAAGAAAGTGATGCAAAGACTAATGTGCAACCAGCCCCAGTCTTTGACAGGGGAGCCTATGCCAGAAGTCCAGAGTACAAAGTTTTATAGTTTGTGCCCTTGGCAGTCAGTTGTTTAAATTGGCATTGCTTTTGCAAATTTTAGATCAGTCTTTACAAATCTTCACATCTTTGGAAAATATGCTAGAGCCTTAATTGTGCATTATTCAAATAGGTATTTGGGCATTTGCAGTGAGTGGAGCTGGAAAACCATTACAGTTCATAACAATTCTGCGCAAAATAACTAAGAGTTACATAGGGGACACAGACTTTCTCTTTCAGAGCTCATCTCTCAGTGAGACACTATGCTGGATTTTGACACACCCTTCTAAAATACCTTATTTTTGCCTGTGCAACTTGCCTTGGATTCTTTTGCCATGCTGTCTGGACCTATATTCAGTTTTTCTAGGAAAGAGTGAAACAGACCTTTAGAAGAAGAAGATCTTCAGAAACCCACACTTGCTAAGGACTTAATTCAGACTTCCCTTTAACTGCAGCTTCCTGGCTGTCAGTGGATCATCCACCAAGTTACCCTGAGGTAAGTTAAAGGAGAAACCTTCATAGTGTGCTTTGCATACAATGAAGATGTCCAGTGTGTGAAGTCTACTTATCAAAATTTCCCTGAACATTTTTCTTCTAATTGTATGAGAGCCGTACGATGAAGTAGGCAACTGGAAAATGAGTTGGCAATCAAAATCCTTAATTCTTAATGTGATTTCCTTTCACTAAGATTACCTATTCAATATAAGTGTATCTGACTGTTCTTTAGCCAGGCACTGGACCTCCAACAGCTACCATCAACAATACTGTCTCACTATGAACTTCACAGTTTCCAGGTTCATGTTTATGTAACAGTACAAATGCATTTAAAAGCCTCTGCCTTCAAAAGGAGATGAATAAATGTAAATGTTCATCACCTTTGAGCACATGGCAGAGGCGTTTGCAGCTCAGACAGAATCTCCACAGAGAGGGGAATGACAGTGATGTGGGGGTGAGGGTAATGAAACACAGACTCAATGATCTTAATGGTCTTTCTCAATCTAAATGATTCTATGATTCTGTAAGTTTGGAGACCAACCTCTTCCTACCTTCCCAAAAGACTTCTCAGACAGATTATTTGCTCTCTCTCACTCCTCAGTTTTTTATCTTATTGAAGTGGAACAACAATTTACCTACTGGAAAGGACCACACCTGATTTCTGAGCAAAACAGCACCATGCGGAGATGCGGCATCACAATATAGAAGATTATTTCATAATGTTATCATGGAAAAAGACAGAATAAAGATTACCTAAATGTGGCATTTTATGGCTACTAAGCATTTGTATATATAATTGTATTTCAATATGATTTTCTACATCCCTTTTCTTGTGGAGTATTAGTGCTACACCAGGGGCTACATGAGCCATAAACTCTACATCTAGCAGCTTTATGTATAAAATAAGTTTATAATACTAAAAACTAAAACCTGTATTTTGCAAACTAGCTCAGCAACTGGAGGCATTCATTTCAGTTTACATCTACAAAACCGGAATGAGATCTGAATTTGCATGAGCATGAACTCTGTGAGATGGGAAAATCTTCTGTATTGTCATGCATACAGCATTTAACCTAGTAATAGGAAGGGCATGGGAAAGCTCCCTTTCTTCCTCCCTTCTCTTCCCATGAGCCAGGCCTCCTGATGCCCTGCTATGGTGCCAGCTGAGGGCCTCAGATCCTCCCTGTGCTGTGCCATGACTTGCAGTCCATCTCCTAAGCACACTGTGTTTAAGAACATGGTTGAAGGGCAGTTGGCTTTTTCTTCCCCTATCCATGTACTGTAGAGATGGCACGTGGCCCTAAGCAGGAGCCAGCCTGGGGCACAGAACAATTGCAGGGGCAGTGAGCAACTATGGCCAGTCCTTCTGTGATTATCACTTGGTGTACTTGTGCCCCTCATTCTTCATTGTTGATATGGGAGTATGGAAAAGGCCCAGCAAAAATAGATCTTCTCTGAGCAAGGTGCTCAGCTAACATAAAGCAAAAAATATTTGGTCATGAAAGTTTTACAGTTGAAAAAAGAAAAACTGAGGTGAAATGGAGCTAGAAGCACTGAGAGGAATTTGCTCTGTTAAAAAACATGGCTAAGTGGCAGGCTGGGAATAAATCCTGTCTCTAAGACAGGACTCAATTTTTGGTTGGGAGATGCAGACAATTTTCTGATGGCCATTTTTCAGCCAAATGACCATTCAGATTTCTGTTCCTACTGCCAAGCATCTCTACCTTTTTTGCATCTTTCCCAGTGCCTGAGAAATCCAGAACATGATCACAGTGAAATGCAAGAACAACAGTGTTGTGCTTCTGAAGGAGTCAGGAAAATGTTTGGATAAAACAAGCTCCAGATCTGATGAATAGCAAGAACCACAGCTTTATAGAAGTTGGCTGCCCAGCTGTGCAAACACTGTAGCATATATGAAATTATGGCAGGCCTGGAGCATCTTCTACCAATTTGTCTTTACTCTGATAGTTAGGTAATACCTTAACAAAAATCTCTCAGCATGAAATCTTCCCTCTGTTGAAATATGATTATTCATTTCTCTCTTGTGTTGTTTTATTTCCTGCTGGTATAGAATAGCAAGCTCCTTGGTAATTATTTTTTTCCAGCAACCAAAGCTGGAATACTAGGGAATTAAACTTCCTGTATTTTTAAAATTCTATTTTCTCCCCTCAGGTCTCCCCTGTTAAGGCTGTTACAGTGTATGTACCTTACACTTGCATTTAAATACAATTTTGGGAGTTTCAGATTGCTTAATCATCCCCCATTTCAGACTGATACTCCAGCTGAACAGCAGTGGCTGCAGGATGAAAGAATAACTCAGCAGGAAGAATGAATTAGAAATTTGCTGGCATTAAATATTGGTCAGGCCTAAAAGAGGGCTGCTATCCTTGCCATAAGTAAGGGATGTTTCAGGTGCCTGTCCCAACTCCTTTCTGCTGGCAGCTCCAGCATTTCCTTCACTATGCACTTCATCATGCATCAAGCAGTGGAATATGCCAAGGGGCATTCGATTACTAGTGTAGTAGGTCAGATGAGGGTAATGTGGATTTTTTCCCCCTGTTTTGAACTTTGCCTTCTTTCTCAGGAAAGAAGCGTAACTAACTCAAGACAAAGATTGTCAGAGGAACAACTACATTGCACCCTATTGTTTGGGGAAGTTAATAGTTAATTCGATACTGTCAAGCTCCAGTCAGCAAACTTTCATAATGCAAACGTTCAATCAGTGAAAGGACAAAAAGTGGGAAGGCTCAGACAGTCCTTGTGAAATAACTGTCATTATACTCATCTTGTAACAGAGTCTTTTCTTCAGCAGACTAAGCTCTCCTGATAAAAGAACTTTTATGTGAAAATGTCTCTGCCAGTTTTTTTTTTCCAGCACAGAAATGCAAAAATTCATATCCCTAAGCAGCACTAATCTATTAGATGCAAACAATGGTGCCTTTAATGTTTCTAGCTTGTTGGGATCTCTACAGGAAATTCTGCCATAGATGTGTCTGTGTGCATGAGGATATGCATGCTCTAATTTTTGTTTGAAAGTTATTGTGCTGAATTTGTTTTTCAATAAAAAATCCACTTCATTCCACTTTGTAAAAGGGAGGATTGAACACACATTTACATAATAAATTCTCACCACTCAATGAGTAAAATCACAGAACAGCCTGGGTGTCAAGACCTTGCAAACTTCTCCTGAGCTTCTTTATTTCGATCTGCCTGAATTGCCACCAGACCCTCTTTGAAATCTTTGAAAAAGACAGAAAATTCACTGAGGGCTACTGTGCAGGTACCCAAATGTGTAAAAATACTGTAATGTGTTGAAGTGCTGGTAAGAAAACATGAAAGCATATGGAAACTTGTTAAATGTCACTCTTCAGACAGAATAACTTGCAAGATTTTTCCACAGTTTCTAAAGTTCTGGTGGAGAACTATCCCACTACATCCAGCATAAGAGCCTTAATGGAGAGTAAAACTCCACAGGTTTCCCAAAGAAGTTATTGATGGCGCAATCCTGGCAGTGCTCAAGGCCAGGCTGAATGGTACTCTTGAACAGCTCGGTCTAGTGAAAGGTATCCCTGCCCATGGCAAGGGCCTTGGGCCTAGATTATCTTCAAGGTCCCTCCCAATACCATCCATTCTTCGATTCTATAGTCCTGTGGATTTTGAAAATGTCTACTATGGACTTTGAAGTAGGTATAAGGTAAGCACAGAAGAGGAGCAAATCAAGTCCATGAAAAGGATTGAACATTGCCAACCAGTTAGCACTACATGTCAAGGGCAGAACTCTTGTGAAGTAGATAGGCTCCTACCCTAAGCTAGGCATGCCATCTGATTTGAATGGAAGTTTTCAGACCCTAAAAGATGCGTGGAATTCCTGGAACACATGAAACAAACCACTGAAGATAGGGGATTACTTACAGAGCAGCAGCATCATGACCCTAAATAATGAACCCATAGAGTAAAGCTGTCACTGACTCACTCTCAGCAATTGCACAGTGCAGGAACCTCTGAAGGAAACCGAGTTCATTTTCACACCCACACGGCTGTACCTGTGGAACCACCTCGTGGGCGGCCCACACGCCACTGCACAGGAACACCCTGCCCAGAGCGGCACAAAGCACAGAGGGCTCCTTTTACTGGTGTGAAGCAACAAGCTGCTCTTTAGTTTCAACAGCTCTCAATCCAAGCTCCGGGAGGTGTTTATTAGCAGGGTTTGAACTCAACGGTAAAATTCGTGACTGTGACTTCTTGTAAGTGGTGAGCCAGCAGGTCACACGGGGCACCTATACACGTAGTTTGTTTGGCAGCTACACGCAGATGGAGACACACCCACGTTGCAGGCCAGGGGCTCAGCCCTAACCCGAACTCAGAGCGCACCTCAACAGGGGGCAACGAGCACCCAAGCGCTGGCACAACCTGGGGCTCTCCCCAAGCCACAAACCCCTAAGAGCAGCTCTAGAAAAAAGGGAACGCGCTGCCGAAAAGCGGCACGCCAAGACACCCAAAGACATCACAACACACCACCCCCGCTCCCGGCTCCCGCTGCAGGCGCTGAGGGAGGCTTTGCGAGACAGCGCCATTTATAGCCGCGGCCGAAGAGAGTGACAGGCTGCCCAGCCAATGAGTGGCGCCATCCGCGGCGGCGCCCATTGGCTGTCCGCGGTGCCGGCGGGCGGGCGGGGCGGGGCTCTGCGCGCTCCATGGCGCTCGGGGCGGGGGGCGGTCGCCGGGGCTGGGCGCGCTGCTGACGCGGGGGGCGGGCGGGGAAGGGGAGTGAGAGCCCCGGCGGAGCCCGCACTGCCCCCGCGCCCCGCGGCTCCGCCGTGCCGGAGCGCCGCGCACAGGTGAGGACGGCAGCGGCGGTCAACGCGTCCCGCTGCCCAGCGCGTCCCGCTGCCCCTGCGCGCCCCGCGCCCCTGCGGACCGCCGGCTCGGCTCCCGGGGGGTCCGGGGACGGGCGGCTCTCCTCACACTCTGGAGCGGCAGTACGGCGGAGGCGCGTCCCTTCCCCGCGGGTCTCTGCGGTGTCGCCGGAGGGAGGCTGGGGGCCGTCCTGCTCCGCCATCTGCCCGCCCGCTCCTCTCTGCACTCCCGTGCACCTGCGTGGCGGTGCGGGGAGCCCCGGCCGCTCCTCCGCAGGACTTGCTTCGCCGGCTGCTCAGGGGTGCCGCGGGGGTCCGGGGCAGAGCGGCACTGCGCCCTCTCCCTTTCTTCCTGGGGTGCCTTGGGGATACCCCGCTTCCCACCCTTCCTCCTCCTCCTCGCCGCGCGCTGGGATCGCAGGGGCGTTCGGCAGAGTTTGCAGTTTCCTGTGTCTGTTCCTTCCCCCGCAGCCTCGCCGCGATGCCCCGGGCGCCGCGCAGCTCCCCGGACCGGCGCTCTCCCTCCCCGCCTCCCTCCCTCCGTCCCCGTCAGCTCTCGCCCTCTGCCGCCCGGCAGAGCTGGCGGCTCCCGGTGCCCGTCACCCCCCCCGATTTTTCGCTTCCCCACCGAGATAGCTGCGACCGGGGCGGAGGGACACCGGGAGAGGTCCTGACTAACTCGGGACGGTTTCCAGGAGGCTGCCGATGCCTCTTCCCCGGGTTTGAGGGCTGCGGGACGCCGGGGCGGCGGGTGGCGGCGGCCGGCTGCGCGCCTCGGGCTGTGTGGGATCGTGTCAGTGGAAATACGGCGGAAAAGCCCCTGTTTTAGCAGGTCCCCGCCGCCTTCGGCTTTTGGCTGCCGTTTCCTCACGGGCCGTTCTTCCGTGCCTTCAAGAGCAACCTTTTCAGTGCAGCAGTGCTACCGCGGTGGGTGATTTCGCACCCTCCCGACAGGATGGGGTCTGGCTCATCCTCTCGGAAGTCTGGCACGCTTCGTGCTGTGATCCCTACCATCCAGCCCTTCAGCAGCTATGTGAAGAGCCTTTGCAGGCGCACTGGAGTATTATCAGTTTTTATGGTTTGCTGTTGGGAATACGCTTTGTATGTATTTTGGGAGTGTCTGGATACAAGCAGAAACTTCTCCGTTTATTTAAGACGTGATTCAGTAGGGTTCTGCTCAGCATCTGAGAGGTGCCGGCACCTTCAGCACCCATAGCCTTCAGCATCCAGCCGGGTCATTCCCTTTGGTCTGCAGTGGGAAAGGTTCAGGTCATAATGGCGCTAGTGAATTTCATAGGCTTCATCTGTCTGGTTATACCCTATCACACTGTCATCTCAAACTGGATTACCCTTCAGTTAAATTTGTTTAGAATGTGCTGTAAATTATTGAACAAACCTAAAGTGACCATCTGGGACTTAAATTATTTATGTGGAACTACACATGTGTTTCTGCTGGTTTGGCTATATGCATTTTTAAAAGCTGGATCGTGTCTGGTTTATGTATAGCCTTGATGTATGCAGTTTGATATAGTGAAATGCTTAAATAATCATCTAAGTACTGCTGAGCTATAGCTGAGCTGCTGGTGCTTGTGCTAACAGGAGTGGTTACAACACCCAAAGAGAAGGATGAAAGCAGAACCAGCCAACTCATACTCATGATAATTATTGATTTGACACAATGTTGTGCATACTGACTGCTGGTTGAATCAGGTTGCTACTGGTCCTTTTACTTTTTTGTTTTCTGATTTTTTTCCTGACTCTGTTTTTGAGGGTTCAGATAGCACAATGAGAGGCCCTGATCACAATGTCTTGATTTTGTTGCAGCAAATATAAAAATTATGCCCATGTTTTCTAGAAAGGCAGATGGTTCACTTTCCTTGCATTATCAATAATATTTCTACTTGCCTGGTTACCCTCTCTCATTTGCACATTGGACCTGCTGCCAGTTGCCCTCACTGGGATTATCCCTCTAGCTTGCAGCCTGGTCCTTTGTGCACACCTGAGGTGCTCTAGGGAGATTTGGCTGATGCTAAAATAGTGAGCAAATTAGATAACAGTTTAAGCATCCTTGCTTCAGAGACACTTCAGCTGAGTTAAACTGTTCATCTCAGTATCCTAGTTGCTTATTTTGGTAGTTTGGGAATCACACAAACTTCCTAAATTCACATGGACAATCCTTATAAAACTTTGGGACTTGAGAGCTTTGCCTCTCCTTGCTCTTAAAGTTCATCAAGACCTTTATCTTGTCACCTAATTATTGTTGCTGATACTTCTGGCTTGTATTATGTCCATCTCCCATCCAGAGTGCTGGTACTGATGATGTTTCCTGGCATTGTGTGCTCTCTGTGTTAGCTCTCTATAGGTGTCTCAGTTGTCTTTATCTCTCATTGTGTCGATTTTGGGTTTCTCATAAGGCGTTTTGCAGTTCTTTCTATTCCAGTTCATTATTTTGTTTCTCACTGAATGTTACCATCTACTGTGTCTGCTTCCCATGTACTTGCTTTTGTTCCCTTCCTCATAGGTACTGTGGGCTTTCTGAGTTAATGTTTAAAGCCACAAACCCATCTGTGCATGAAGTTCCTCAAACAGAGCACGTTGCTGGCATGATAGGTGAGGTAACTGTAACCTGGATGTTGTGACTAAGATTTGAACACAAGAACATATAGTTTTGCAACTTTATTGTTTGCTTCCATTCTTTTTTTGACCATGGTTGTTGATTATGCTTTGTTTTGTGGGCTCCTTAGTAAAGGTAATCTGTGCTGTGATAAAAGATTGGGAAGAATAGTTCAAACTTGACTGGAATCTCTTGGTAGTGCAATGATAAAAAGTATATTTTTTCCTATTGTTTTGAATGCAGCAAGGCAAGAAGGTGACAGAGACTGCTTCCAAAGAAAATGCAGAGCAAGTTATTTATTGCTGAGTAACATACTTGTATCAGATATAGTTTATAGTGGGGGAAAAAACTTGGCAGTGCCTTGAAAGAGTGTTGACTGCAAATGTTTGACTACTGTAAAGATGATTTAATTCTTTGAAAACCCCTCCCCTCTCTTTTGAAGTTGGTTTCTTTATTGCCCTCTAATCTCTTTGTCTTGCTTAGGACAGTGTGATTAGATGCTGTCTGTGTTTGGCCAGTCGATAATTTTCTAATTATCATAACCAGGGTATGGAACTTTCCTAATAAAACTGAACTGTAGATAAATAAGGTTTTATCTTTATGCCTGTGTAGTAGAGATAGAGGAGTGATACGGTCATACCATGGCTTTCTGAGGGCTTCTGGTTGATGCCAATTGGTATGGATTGAGCAGTCTCTGCATGTGGGACTGTAGTCTGTACTTTAGCTGCAGCTGAGATAGGAAAAAAATGGTTGTGGATGGATCAAATCCTCTTGAACTGAGCAAAGATGAGCGATGTAGGTTTGTACATGGTGTTCAGAGCTCTGGTCTCTCAGCTTGCTGGAGGCAGTTATGCTCCTGAAGTTACATGAGACCTCACTGCTTTCAGAGGGGTTTTGTTGACGTGAGGTCTTAGGAGTAGGGCCTTGAGTTAGTGCGTCCTGAAAGCAGCTTTTGTATCAGTTTGACACCTGCTATGACCTTGCCTTGAGTTGAGAATAAAATTAATGTTGGTAATGTGTGTGTTTGTCCTTCAGTGACCAAATTCCTGTGAAATACAGCTTCCCTAGATGCAAATAGTCTTAGAAAAGGCACACATTAATCTAACAAGTTCTGTTCTCTGAGGCAAGACTGAGGCAGCGAGAGGGAGGTGCACATAAGACACAGCAATAAAGGTGTAGTGTGTTTCGGTACATGGGGGACTCTTCTAAGTATTTTTGACATAATCTGTTAAAATTTTGTTTCCTTTAAACAGAACTAGAAGAATAAAGAGAAGTTGGATTGATGAGAACTATAAGAAAACGTACAACAGTTTGGAATGGATTGATTTATGATACGTCTGATACATGAGGGCTACATTTTGTGTCACTGTTGTCCAGCTGCTGCTGGAGTACTTCAGCTGACTTCATTGCAGCAAGCCCAGCAGATAGGTCCTCATCACTAACAGAACATAAGCAAGTGTGATGCTGAAATGAGATGAGGCTCCGAAATGGAACTGTGGCCACCGTGTTAGTTTTCATCACTACTTTCCTCAGTTTGTCCTGGTATACTGCATGGCAAAATGGGAAAGGTAAGGAAAAAGCTCCAAAACCTAATTACCTTCAAGTGGCTGCATTTCTGTGTGCTGCTGCTGTATGTTAGCAATCTGTAAATTGCTTGTTGAGTAGCTGTGATACAGAAGGTACTGCCTTGGTGAGAAATAAACACTTGCTAATAACTTTAGAAAATTTAACTTTGAGTGGTCCTCATTTAAAAAGGAAAAAAAAAAAAAGACACCTGAACAAAACCAAATGCTGCTCTTGGAGGAATGGGTTGGTCAAGGCTTAGGCGTTGGGATTTGATTTTATTATTTTTTTTTGTTTCCTGGTTTATGGTTGTTGGAGAAACATATGTTTGTTTTTGGTTGGTGGTTTATTTATTTAATTTTTTTGCGTGTAACATATGGCAAACGGACCCAACTAGAGAATGTTATTTTTGGTGCTGCTTTCTGTCTTCCCTGGTGGTTTACTGATGGCAATGGCAAACTGCCAATCAACACTGTTGAGAGACTTTTTTTGCTGTCTTTGAAAAAAATTTAAAATGTCTTTTATTAAAGTACCATGTAAGAAGTGAAATAAAATTATCAAATTGACTAGGTAAAAGGAAATGCATCTATTAAAATAACATGAGCAATTTTATAAAATACTTAAGCAATTGTTTTGTGTAGTAGACTTTTACATGTTCATATATCTTTAATCTTACTGTACTCCCTGTGAACCCTGAAAAATTCAGTTTTTCTGAGGGTTGGGATTGTTTATGAAATTAAGATGATTTGGTTTTGTCCTTCAGCAAAGCAAATAAACTTGTTCAGCAATGTTTTCTGTAAGAAGAAAGGATTTTTTTTTTTATTTGATAAACATCTATCTCTTGAAAAATAGTAGACTATATCCTTCAAAGATCAAGTAATTTTAAAACTGATTTTGTCTTCAGTGATTGTTTGTTCTGATTGTTCTGCAGAAAATATTATTTTCAGTTGTTCCTCAGGTCCAATTAGAGGAAGCTGAGGTTTTCCAGGAATACTGTCTGTTGTAGCATGTTACTTGTTACTCCTGTTTAAGTATAAAAGAAACAGATGCTTTCTGTGGCATGCTGATTTTTTTTTCCGTTGGGCACTTGTGGAAGAAGCAGATGCTTTGTGGTGTGATCTCTGCTGTAGCAGTTGGTTGGTAGGCTACCCTTCTGAATGCAAGCAGCAGAAAAATGTCAGGTTCTCAAGGTTATGGTAATATATAGATTTTTTAATTAGACAACAAAAGCATACATGTGCCTAAGACAATGGTGTCTTGAATAGCCCTGGAAGTAGTACTTTCTTCATTTTGACTAATAACAAATTCAGTAGTTAGATTTTTGCTAATTTCTTGCTTAGAACATTGTAAGAATTTTGTTTTCACTTCAGCAAAGATATGTAGCTATGAAATTCTTACATTTTTTTTTCTTTCTTAACTAATATATGACTTAGAAGTCTTGTTCTCTTTTGTCAAAGCATGACACAAAGAAAATTCTCTGCTAAATTAACAAAAAACTACTGTTTGGAGAGTATGTGATATATGGCACTTTGCAACAATTTAAGCTTTTGTTAGTTAGACTGCTCTATTTTTTTCTACTTTTGTTTTCCATCTGACTGCTTAGAATCAATACTTTCTTAATGCTGGTATAAAAGTGGTGCATTTATCTTCTTCAAGATCTTTCTGTTGAGCATTAAGATGATAATTAGTGAAGTAAAAATCAGTGTAACAAGACATCAGTAATGTCTTAATTAATCATAAATCACAGTTATGAAACAAAAGTCTAAATAATATTGTTCAAGAGAAGTGAACATAGAACATTGAACATAGAACATTGTTTTTTAATTTTTAACTTTTTAAATTTTTTCACAGATTATTCAAAATCAGAACAGATTTAATTCAGTACCATATTTTCAATCAATGCACAATCGAAAGTTTTCAGAAACTGATGGTAAATACTTGTTAAAGGTTTTTTTCCAGTTCAATGTTATTTTATAGCCTTGTGAGATGGTATTTTAATTC
Organism: Parus major; assembly: GCF_001522545.3. Lineage (NCBI taxonomy): Eukaryota > Metazoa > Chordata > Aves > Passeriformes > Paridae > Parus > Parus major. Next base: position 30,655,883 of record NC_031768.1, read on the forward strand.
ATCGATAACGTTTTCATTACAAATTTTTGAGTGGCTAAGTTAGAAGCAAACATAGCTTGCTGTTCCCATTCACTGAAAGGCTGTGGAGTGTCACATTCTTTGATCATCATATTTTGTTTTTCATTACATTTAGATTCCTGTAGGTATTTGTCACTCTTAGGACAGCAAATTGAATCTACAGTTAGAAAGAAAATGCTATTTTGCACTTCCTTAAAGAAAAAGAAACCCCCCTCAAATTGCTCAATGATAACTAAAACAAATTCTGCTTTTTAAAGGAGAAGCATAATTTTTTTAACTGCCTCAATCAGTTTTCAAGTGATTAATTTTAATTTAAAAACTAAGATCTTGGATAATTGTCACTTGAAGTGCAACATCATTTGTAGAATACCATGTAGAATACCAATTAGATTGGGATTAAATGATATTTTTGTAGATCATGCCTTCCTTTAGTCAGTGTATGTAATCTTAGTCTATGTGGGATAGGATTTAGACACTTCTGAGTGATACAGACTTTGGTACTACTTTAAAGCACAAAAGTTTGTCTCAGCAGAACAATGCTTTACAAACTTTAAGATATGCTGAGAAGTTTTCAGGAGCTGAAGGAAATACTCTGTTTTAAGTGCCATTGCTGGAAACAGCGTGGCTGTATCTTACCCACAGGTTTGATCATGTGAATAACATTCCACAAGGCATATATTGCTATTTCCATGAAATGGCCAATTATATGATGTTACTTTTAAAATAACTGTGTTTGAAGAAGGTTGAATGAAATATCTTTGGTCATTGGAGAGAGTCTTGAAAATTAGTCCAAGGTCTTTGTTGCTTTCTGGACTTTGTGCAAGGTGTAGGAACACTGGTGTTGTAAGGAAGCAGTGCAAGCCCTGATAGCACCAGGGAAAGACCTCTCCTGGGGGATTCTTTCAAATCAGTAGAGAGACCGCTTTCTATGGTTTAAAATGTGCTATGGGTTAGCATAAGTCATGTACACGTTGGAAATGGAATCTTAAAAAATGCTGATTACTTTGCTGTGCAGAAGAAACACTTTTAGAGGTTCTGCAGTCACTTGACATTCACATTTAGTTCAGTGTAAGATGTCCTTGAGTTCCTAAAACCGAGCTCTTATGTAAGGAATAACTTTATGGTTAATACCCTCTCTTCTGACTGAATCCTGTTTTCTGGTATTGCTGACCTGCTCAGGGTCACTGGTCTTCAACACCTCATTTGTGAGCTCTAGAAATGTGGTGGGTTTTTTACCCTAAAGGCACTGCTCTTGGGAAGATCTAACCAGTACGGAACAGTTCTGCATACCTATTAGACCAGTCACAAAATTTACATCAAAGCAGTTGTATGGTATGTAGAATGTGTAGTCTTGATGCTTTGTTCTTTAATGAGACTATTGGTCTGAGTACATAATATTCCAGCAAGAGCCCTATGTTCCATAATGCTAAAGAACCTCCCCTTCTTGGATCAACGAACTTCCTGATGGCTGTGGAAATTGGGAAGGAAGGTTAATAACTTCACTGAATTAGTGTGGGCGTGGTAGGATGGAATTCAAGTGTTTTTTCATTTAAAATATGTGTCTTTTATTCTCAGTCAAAGACAGTTGTTGGCAGTGTCTTGTGCCACATCTAGGAGATATTTGGCTACTTGAAGTATTGAAAACAGGTATTGCAATATGTATTGTGAAAATCTGATGTGATTTAGCCCTTCAGAATTGACTAAACTATGTAGTTTTCACAGCATCCTGAAACCATTAGTGCATTTCATTAATCTTCTTTAAAGATGAATTAGTTGAAGAACTTCTGGTTTTCAATTCATCCAAGGGTGTTGTCATAACTGCAGGATTTCCTCACTGCATGGGGATGGCTTATTTTGGTACACATATACAAATTCCCATGTGAAGACCTCCAGGAGAACTTTTGAGATATTTATCTAGCTTCCTGGTTCACTAAACATTCACTCACGCTTAAGTAATGAAGGTTGAACATGTTTTCTTTTAAGCATGAAGTTTTCTCTCATTTGGAGAGACAATGGCTTGGGCTTTATAATAAAAATGTCATCTTCTCTCTCCTCTGTCTGTTTTCACAAAATAAGAAGTGCCATGCTGGTTCTCAGCCACAATAATCCTAAGTGTTCAAAAACATCTAAACTTAGCAAGGATAACAAAACCTAACTGAGACTAAAACAAAAACCCTCAGCCAGTGGTGGCTAATTTTGGAGTAAGAAGGAATATTTATCTCCAGAGGAAGAAGACTCCTACAGGAAGAACCACAGAAGAAACAAGGCAAGGAGGACAGAACTTACTACCTACCTACCTACCTACCTACCTACCTATGTTCCCATTGGCGGTGGTTATGTAATATTCTCATTAAAAAAATGTTCAAAGTCTGAGAAATACATATATTTTGCAACTATAACCCACCTTAGTTTCTGCATGGATCCTAAGAGAAGCTGTCATGCAGGTAAATACTGCTACAGCTTTCTGACTGCCGGTCCTGATTTTCAGAATTAGATACTCATTTTCCCCTGATATGTGAATTGAGACCAACCAACCAAAAAAGTTAAATGGACTACAAGCTAGGAGGAATGAAGGCAGGGGAAGGGAAGGAACAGACTGGGATGCAAACATGGAAAGTGCTTATTAAAATTAATGCCAATTTGGAGAAGAGGGGGCTCTTTCATTTCTGTTAAATAGAAGGAAAACGTTGGTTTCCTTTGGAAATTCTGTTGCAGACCTTCCAGGAGCTGAAATTAAAGGAAGTGAGGGTTTCCTTTTTCATTTTAACACCAGCACATGAATGTTGTTCTGTTCTTTATCTAAAATACACTTTAAGCTTGTTTTCAACAAGAAACTGGCCTATAGCTTACTGATACTAAATATAGTTGCATTTCATTAAAGCTAATCAGGAATGTAGGTTTGGTTTGGTTACTGAGGGTCCTGTGCAGGTAGCGAACACCCTGTTACAGGTGAATAATACAGAAGAGCTGTATAGCTGTTCAGGTGGGATAGTGTTTAGTTTTGCAGCATCTTTGTGTCTGTCTTATGACTTCTGCAGAAGTCCTCTCGTACCAGTGATTTGTGGAGAACTGCAGTGAAAAGGATTGCTACCAAAGCGGTTTTGCAGTACTGCCTTGTTCCTTGCATTTTTTGCAACCTTTTAGCTAGGTTAGCTCATCTGTTTATGAGATCATAAGACTTGGTTGCTACCAGAGTATTTAATGGAATCTGGCTTAGCCAACATTTTGAGATACTGCTCTTGATTACAACCTAGTGTTAGAGTTGGGTAAAGCTCATACTTCTGCTCAGTATAGTTTCTTGTAATTCTTCAGCCTGAGTCTTCAGTGCTTCCATGAGATACTCCCTCTTACATTGAGCCAAATAAGGAATGCCTGCTTTTTAATACTACATTAGTATTAAGGAGTTTTATGTTTACCAATTTTTGGTAACAGCTACTCCAAAATGCTGGTTGCTGCTCACATCCAGAGACTATTGAGGCTATCATGGGTGTAATTTAGCCAAGCCAGGAAAGACAGTTGCATCTGACACAACTACTCATACCTTACTGTAACATTTGTAAGTGAGTAAAAGGAGCTTTGCAATGATCTGTCCTTTTTTGATGGTAGCTGATACTTTCCTTAGTGAATCTAGATTATTAGAGGCAGAGAATTCGTACTGGATTTGAAACAGCACCATGATGGGAGGAGCAACAAAGGTAGACAAGGGATTGAAGTTTAAAATTGTTTAGGCAGATTGGAGACCGAGTCAGGAAGTAGGGTGAATGGTGGGTTGAAGGTGGGTGGAAGTCCCCCAGTCAAAACATGGGGTGCAATAAAGAAAAAGAAAATCAAATGTGTACATGAAGAACTGGGAAGAAATTTGATGTTGGCATTATAGGTAGGAATGACAGTCATGCTACATGTGACTCATCACATTATTGCAGAAAACAATAGAAGTTGAGCAAAAAGAGGTTTAAGGAAATACGTATGAAGTCTACTGCTCCAGCAAGACACAGGAAGTCTTTTTGCTCTGCTTTGTACTGTGTCTGCTTTGGGATGGTGCTCTGGAAAGAAAATAGATTCATTAGATGGGGTTCAAAGAAGCAACAAATGATCAAAGATCCAGAAAGTCTTTTTCTGTAAGAGAAGGGTCAGTGTCTTGATATTCCTTACCTATTAAAGGAGAGGTGAGAGGAGAGAGACAGGAAGATAATTTTCAAATATTTTAAAAGTTCTTGCCAAGAATTTCTTGTAAAAAAAAAAAAGTAAGAAAAAAACCTCAAACTGTTATCTATGTGTAATCTGTTTTAAATTGAATGGGAGAGGAAGGTTCGATAGTGGACAGTTCTTGTAAGGTGAGTATAGTTACATACTAGTGTAGCTTGTTGGGGAGGGGTTGGTGGTGAAGAATTTCCATGTAGGCAGTTTCAAGTTAAACCAGCAAAGACAAGTAAATGATACCACAATTGGTACCAATAAAGATTTGGGCTAGCACAGAAAGACTGAGTTATACTGATTTTTAAAGTCAATATGACACTTACAAAATAAATCTTAGCTAGGGAAGACCTACAGCTGGCAGGAATGCTCCAGCTTTGAAGTAGCAATTGCAGTGAAATTAATTTTGAGCAGGGGATTGGGCTAGATGACCCCCAGAAGTCCCTTCTAATCTAAATTATATTAGTTATTCTTGGCATTTGCCAGGTTTATCTCTCCTTATGCCAAGAGCAACATGAAACTGTGTTATATTACTAAATAATATTGATGTTTGCATGAGATATGTGGGAGTTGTTCTTTCTTATAATATAATTTGATCCCTTAAAATACATAAAATATTTGCTTGTATTTTAGCAGATTCCCTTATATGTTTATTTTTAATCTCTTACTCTTATTAACAATAAACAACCACTTCTATAGCTAGGAGCCATGAGCATACTGTGTTAGAAAAACATAAAAAAATCACTTTTATTTTCCTTTTTTCTTTTCCTTACTCTCACTGTTTGGAGTAGTATCTTACTCAGTAACCTTTTTCCTGCTGTGTAATTATGACTTTATTTGCTGCTGGGATAACAAAAAAGCTTTTTTCATTATTGATACAATCTTTAGGACTAGAATCCTGAAAGTTGTTTCTTTTTAAGATGAGACACTGGTAAGTCTATAATTTAGTTTCGTTTATATTGCACCATATTTTGTTTTCCTGAGCATGGCAGAAAGTGAATAGAAAGCAGTTTCCTTGCTCACAGTACAAGGCTTTTTCAGCTAGTCTTTGCCTAAAAAGCAATTACTCTGCAGTATTTTAGAGCTATGCTTCCAGCTGTTTTTTTAGTTGTCTCCTCAGCTTTCATGCAGCTTTCTGCCTATTCCTGTGGATTCTTCCCACAGATGTGCCACCCATCTATCTTACTGCAAACAACAGAACCCCCCTTTTTTTCTTGTTACAGTATATAATTTTTGCTATATAATGCTCAAAAAGAATTTAAAAGTTTCCAGTGCCTATCAAACATAAATTTTGCTAAAGTAGCCTGCAGATACATTGTGGTCTTACATATCAGTGCCAAGGATGTATAAGTTTCCTCAGGCAGTTCAGAGATGGGCTGGACTTTTTTCCATTACAAATTACTTATGAAGTACAGGTGCCAATAAAGCACCCTCATACTTGGTTGTAAGCCCCTGGAGACAAACTTTAGAGGTACTGTTAGAGAGAGATTTGAATAAAACGAAAGTGATGGGATTACACCTGATTTACAGGGTAGTTGTTAATTTGCAGCAATGTGTGAGCATGATGAAGCTTTGATCCTGAGTTGCTTGCAAGGAGGATGAGTTAGAAAGAGTATGTTCTCAGAAACAGTTTGTTCAACACAGTTGTCAAGGCACAAAGAAACAAGGAGCATCAACAACCTCAACCCACTATCGTGTGTGGAAACAATAACCAGACGTCCGCAAGTTTTGTGCCCAGATGTCCTAGGGTGGCCTTATGATGCTTTTATCCACAGTCACATGTTCTGTTCCTGCTGGATGTTAAGTTCTGCACCTTTAAGGCTGGTTCTGAGAGCGAAGGTGGGGAGAAGAAGCCACAGTTTGTTTGCAGAAACCGCACTCGCTCCCCGCATCCTTCTCACGACTGTGCTGTCTGCACACGGACAGCGGGAGAGAGCTCTCCTTTGCTTTTAGCTAGGTGAGGCAGAGAAGTTCCCAGGCTCTGGCATTTCTTTTTCTTGGAACTCTTCATCCATGCTCTGGGCTGAAAACCCAAACAAACACTGGGAACTCACACCGTGAGCACCGGGGCGCGGGATGCGGCACTTTCCAGCGCCGAAGGGACTGATAAGAGACTGAGTGAGCCCGAGCTACACCCACGACAAGGACTTTCTGAATTTGCCAACTCTTCAGAGCAGCGAGAGGTTTTGTTGTTTAATAATCTTCATTTTTTATGCTTGTGAGTACTTTGCTTCTTAAACAAACTTTTTTTTCCACTTTTCTCCAAGAAAATTTTTCCTGAACCATTAAGGGAAGGAACTGCTTGAATCTTCTTTCTAGATGGACCCCTTTAGAAGTTTCCTCCCAAATTTGCCCTGAACCAGGACGTCAGGCTATTAAAAATTTCCAAGTGCTGTTAATTTTGAGGTTGTAGCACTCCTCTGACCAGTTATTTTTGCTAGATGAATTTTCTTCTAATGTAATACTGTGTTAAACAATTGGCTGTAGATCAATCATAACTAATCTCTTTTTAGTTTAGGAAGCTGGGTTTTCTTGCTGTAGTTCCTGCTGAGGAGGAAAAGGAATGGTTTAAAGTAAGAGCATCTTTATTTACATGTACAGAAACTCACTGAGTTACTGACAGTTCTGTAGTAGAAACAAATCATGCTAGAGTTTTTGGAAGCTTTCAGGCTGTCAGAAATAGTTGATTTTCCTGTGTTCTACTTTGTTGTGTGCTGTGTTTCTTTGCCACATTGGACTCTAAGTTAATTATACTGAGAATATTCAGCATCTTAACCCTCAAAAATCTTGAGTCCTGAATGTTCAAGAGTATGTGAGCATATTAATGTGATAATTCTTGGACAAGGTTTGAGACACATGCACATGGGTTTTCCTGGACAAGACTCCATTTTCTTCACAGAAATTTTGCCTGGGCAGAAATCCCTTCAGATTCAGACCCTGCAGCCCGGATGGGTGGGTACTGCTTGCACAGGCATCCTGTTGCTGATGAGGTTACTGCATGACCAGAAGTTTCAATTGTGTAAACACAGATTAAGTGTGCACAGTAAGTGACACCTTTGGGAAGTTTTATGTAAGTGCATATTTGTGATAAGTCATTGCTGAGCAGTTACACAATAGTGCTCAAGTCCATGTGCGTTTGGGATGTCTGAGAGGGGTCAGCCACTCAGTTACTGCACAGTTGGTTGGTGTATGTGCTGTGAGTCACATTCTGGAGGATGTGTGGAGTACATGTGTGGTAGAGCTTGCTTGCATGGAAGGATCAGGGTTAAACATTTTTGCTTTGCACAAAGGTTGTTTGCAATCTCTGTTGATGAGAGAGGCTCTGGAAGAAATAAGGGAGTCCTTTCTGGAATTCTCGTGTGTACACACGTGCTGATAGAATAACTGCTTTCTCATGGGCAGAGTTGATTCTCTCAGGTCAGGGCTCCTATTCCCTTGTTCTCCTCCTCCACATTGCTTTACTGAGAAGGCAGTTGTATAGAATGCAAGTTTACATTACACAAAGACCCTGAGAAAGGGACTAATGCTTTACTCTGTATTTGTAGTATGTTGCTTTAGACCTAACTGTATTTAACACAGTTTGAGGAAAGTGTTTAGCTTGGAACAAGCTGTAACTGAATGGAAGACTTCTCTTGTCATTGTGTTTTGGGGATCCAGCAAGTTGAATTGGGTTATGTGGTATTTTAGTTACATGTAGATTAAAGTGATCAAAAGTTTGAATTGGGTGAAGCTGAGAATTTATTCTTACGCAGGACAAAAATTGATGTTAGGATGTTCACAGAATGTTTATATATACTGTAGTAAGGGCTTTAATTTAAGTGCAGTCCTAAGATAAACTAATATCTTGGATAAGGAATATAGGATAGCTTTTTTCCAAAATATCATTTAAAACATGCTGCTATATCCTATTTTTCCCTCTGTCACTCTTTTGTAATACTGTTTTAGTCTGGCTTAGTTCAAATTTACTGCGGAATACAAATTAATGTTGTATTCCTCTGAGTTTGGAGGAATACTGTGTGCTGCCACTGCTCACGTTCCGCTAACTGCGTGGGTGCACAGCTGCTGCAGCACTGCTGCTGCAGCACTGCTGCTGCTGGGGGTTAAAGGCAGGTGCTGTTCAGGGGTAGAAGGTCTATTATGTATGGGAAGAGAGACATGGGAAACAACATTAGGGCTTGTGTGTGCTTGGGCTGTATGCTGGTTTTGAGGTCTGGGGCAGAGGAACAGAGAGCGTCTTGGGGTGTGGAACAGTCTTGGGAAAGAGCATAGACTACTCTGACAGAACCTCCTGTAAGGAGGAAAAGGAGTGGAAACTGCTGTAGGGAGTCAAATCTGTGAAGCTGGTATAGATGCCATGCTATATGCTATAAAATCCTGTTTGGATTTGGGTGTACCCTCCCTACCTCACAGTCTTGGTACTTTCCAGGCACACAAACTTACCAGAGTGCCAAATGAGAGAGATGGCTTATTTAAAACTCAAGCAGGCATTTACATGTAACTTGTATGCCTTAGTTTTGGATTTTCATTATACTGCTGGTTTAATCCTTCAAAGTGTAAGACAAACTGCTTGTAACTGTGTTCATAGTCATATTTGGTAATTTCGTACTTGGTAATTTTTTTTTAATTAGTGAATATTAGCTCTCTGAGCCTGGCAAGATTCTTCTGCTTTTTGCTTTTATCTATACCTGGTTTTGTGGTACATCCTAACTTTTTGTCCATGCTGTTGTTATTGTTTAATCTGCCATAGAAGAGAAAGGCAGTAGAGGCTGCTTGCCTTTGTTGTTCATTGAGATATTATTGTTGCATTTTTAAAATGGAGGTTAGATGTAGGAGTTTGTTGTTGGGTTAGGTTGTTACACTAAAGGGGAATGTTGCCATTTGTGTTGTTTTGGTGAAACTGCAGAGTATGTGGCTGATGCATTCTCAAAAAAAAAAAAGCATTAGAGAAAATGGATCTATATACCACAATAATAGTACGAAAGTAACAGGACACTTAATAATAACTTCTATGGCTTTATTGATTTGCGTCTTTCAAAATTAAAAACTGAATTTTCCATCCAATTTTGGCAAAAATGCAAATTTTTTTGGGATGGGGCATCCACAACTTCTCTGGGAAACTTGTTCCAGTGCTTCACACCCTCACGGTATAGCATTTCTACCTTGCATCTAATCTAAACCTACCTTTTTCCAGTTTGAGGCTATTTCCCCTTTCCTATCCCTCCATGCCATTGTAAATTGTCCCTCCCCAGCTCTCTTGATTGTTCCCTTTAGGTACTGGAAGTGCTATAAGGTTTCCCTTCCAGGGTGATCAACCCCCAACACTCTCAGCCTTGTCTTCGTAGGAGAGGCGCTCCTCTGGTCATCTTTGTGACCCGTCTCTGGACTCACTCCAATGCATCTGCTCTTTCCGGTGCTGGGGACCCCAGAGCTGGATGCTGCACTGCTGGTGAGATCTCATGAGAGCAGAGAAGGGGGCAGGATCACCTCCCGTGCCCTGCTGGCCACGCTGCTTTTGGTGAAGCCCAGGACACAGCTGGCTTTGGGGACTACAAGAGGATGAGTTCTGTTGAGCTTCTTGTCAGCCAACAGCCCCAAGTGCTTCTTCTTAGAGCTGCTCTCAATCCATTCTCCACCCAGCCTGTGCTTGAATTTGCGATTTCCCTTACCCAGAAGCAGGACTTCGCACGTGGCTTTGTTGGTTTCATGTCTCAAGGCTGTCTAGCTCCCTCTGGATTGCATCCCTTCCCTCAGGGCATCAGACACCATACAGCTTGGTGGTGCTGGCAAACTTGCTGAGGGTACAGTTGATCCCACTGCCCATGTCATTGACAGAGATGTTAAAAAGTGCAGGTCCCCATACTGACCCCTGAGGGTGCCACACATCACTGGTCTCCACCTGGACATTGAGACTGCATTGCAGACTGCAACTCTGACTGCAACCATCCAGCTAATTTCTTACCCACCAAGTGATTAATCTGTCAAATCCATGTCTCTGCAGTTTGGAGACAGGGAAGTTGGGCAGGACAGTGTCAAATGTTTTGCACAAGCCTGGCTATTTGCAAGAGGTGGGAGTTAGAGGATTAGAGGAAGCTTGAATGATTACCAAATTGGTAATTTTATGGAAACTTGTTTTCTCTTTCAAATCCCTTTCCCAATTTCAATTTACCAAGTCAATAACAAGGAGGATCAAACCCCCTTTTTCCATGAATTCTGTTACAGCAGAGAATGCTATCTTAGTAAATGGAACTAGAAATTCAATAGGTTATAAAAAGTGGTATGCAAATAAGTATTTTTCCTTTTAAAAAAAAACCAACACAAAAGAACTCCCCAGGAATTTGGGACCAGTAGATAGCATGATAACTTAATATAGGTATATGTGCTTGTTTGTGGAAGGTAGCTGAAAGTATTATTGTCTGACTGAGATCTGAGGAGAAACATGAGATGTCACAGATGACTTGTAGTCAAAGTGACTCTAAGAGGTCAAATTACCTACAGGGTAATTACATTTGTTTACATGGTCAGCAAATCTGTATTTCAGGTGAAGGGGTTGGTTTTTGTGCACTTTTAACAGATATGAAAGAAATGTGTTAGGTTGTCAAGGTTAGGTTTTGTTGTTATTTTTAATGTTGAAATTATACCACACAGAGATGCTGATTATAAAACCACATGCTGTTCAGATCAGATCAATGGTTATGGCTTCTTTGATATGTCCTGTTAGGAATGAGTGTAACTAGCTGCTCTGTGGTTTTTATAAGATACTCTTGTTCATTGATAGCAATAAAATGTAGATATATACATACATCTAAACTAAATGATGGAGGCAAACATAATAAATGAATGCAACATACAGGCTTAATACACATGTTTCTGCGGAAATGTAGAATGGATTGTTTTATTTAAGTATGTTAAATGAGCAGCAGAAATGCTTTCTTTCACCCATTTTGCTTCAGTCCTTCAGTGTTGCCAAGAATGCAGGCTAGCTATTGACCTGTCCTGTATCTTAAGTGTGTTTCAGTGTTGTGGTTGTAATGTTTGCTTAAACTGGAGCGTTGTGCTTGCTTGAGCAGTATAGTTACAGTCGTGCTTTTTGTCAGTTAGTTTGAAAAAATAATTGTGGCATAATAATCTTTGTAAAAGCTGTCACTGTAAATTGTGTTTTTGAGGTAATACTGTGATGTTGTTGAAGGTTTCCTTGTTTCTTTTACACTGTTGTGCACTTTAAATCTTGTGTAAGATATGTCAGAAATGTCAAAGTGGGATGTTTTAATGACAGTTAATTGAAGGCAATTTTTTTTTCACTGTAAAGAGTTACTGTCCAGGTTACATGAATTCAATGCTTTGTATACTCAGCTGAGCTCTTCTTTTATCAATTTCTTAGACCGAACTCTTTGTGCAATGAATGTCTACAACTGAAGTTGCAATAATTTTTGTTCTGCTTTGCTTCCTGGGAATAGAATCTATGAGGCTTTTATTTATCCTTTAGTGTTCAGGGATAGAGATGTGTTAAATACTGCTTGCTTATTGTGGGACAGATTTGGAATATTATTTCAGTGATGTTTTTATATCACTTTCCTCTTAAAGAAGAAATGCCAGTAAAGGTGACTGTACTTCTTAGCACTGGGAATAAAGTAAGAACCAAGTAGCTGGAACCTAAAAAGCCCCGAGGTTTATATTCACCCATAGAGTGTTGGGCAGCGTTGTTTACTAGTCATAGAAGTATGAATCCTAGTAAAGTTAATAGTCAGATCAGGACAAGTAATTTGCAAATGTGCAATTGTGCAAGTTTTTTGTTTGTTTTTTTTGCATTTGGTTGGTTGTGCTTTTTTTGGTTTTTTTTTCTGTTTGTTTGCTTGCTTTTTTCCCATCACTGTGGCTTGCTGTTCTCTGCGTTAAAAGAAGACCTTCAGCTCAAGTGCTACCAATAACTCTTCTGAAGCAAATCATGTGTTTAATTATCCTTATTGTCTGAAGCCAGTGCACAGACAGAGCACCATATGCTTCTGTTGACTTGACCTCCTTATTTGTGGGTGTCTGGATTTTCTGGTATATTATTCTTTTTATTCCTTTATTCCTTGTGTCCAAAGGAACATTCAGACTCTGTCAGCCCTCATCAGGGGAGATTTGAATGTGGTGTCATACTAGATTTTATAATTGATTGGGAAATCTTCTAAATTGTGACCTTTCTCTACTGAACAAATTATATCTAGAGGCAAAGGTGTGCAATTACATTGGAGACATTTAAAACTGTTCCTGGCTGTTCTGTCCACTTATGAAAATACTCCTTGCATAAATCATGCATCAGTTGTCAGAATTCTAGTTTGGTTTCTTTGGCTTTTTAATTTAGGATTTTTTTTCCTCCAGAAAAGTGTTGTATTTTGTGGGTTTTTAGAAAAAAAATCAAACAAACATGATGGACCTTTTCATGCTTCCATTTTGATAGGTGAGCTGCATCATTTTTAGTGTATTTGTATTAAAGATGGAAAAGGTGGAGGGAAAGCAGATTCTCAGATCAAAGGACTGTTTATAAGAAAATTGATTCTGAAATTTACAGTTCAAAATAGAAAGTTGTTACTAGTTGATATGACAAAGGATCATATTCAGATTGCTTTAAGAATTTTAGAGAAAACAACTTCAGCTCCTGCTGCAAAGGAATGTTTAAACAAAAATATCTAGACTGAGATTGGATCAGGCCCTGAAAGTTTCAAAGCAAGCACTTCAGACTTGTGCTAGTGCACTAAAATTGGAGAGAACAAAAAACATTATTTGTTTATAGAGATCCTTAAAGTGTGAAATGTGAAAAAATTGCAATGAGAAATTAAGTAATTAGAATTATTATTTTATTTTTTTACCTAAGTTAGGAAAACCTGCATAACCTTCTCTCAAAAACAAGCTGTTCTTCACAATGAAAGCTACTTGAATAAGCACTTTTTAAAATACTTGCGGTATTAATTTCTGTGTGGAATTTCTATTCCACATTTCTATGTGGAAAGCAAGGGAAATAAAGAGTAGCTCTGATGGATTGTTTTGGTAGATTGAAATAGTGAATTGCTGAAATGACCCATCAATTTGAATAACAAGATTAGGGATAAAAAAATTACTTGCCCACTTGTTTTCCTGCATCTTGATTTTGTTTGTTTGTTTTCTGATGCAGAAAATGTCTTGTCATGATTAGTAGGATGTATTTTTTGGTAAATCATCTACCATATTTTCCTGTCTTTAATTTCACAGAGTATTATACTTACCAAAATTTGCATATTCTCTAATCCCTTCAAAATAATAAAACAGCTTTATGAATAGACATAGCTACAAACTCTGTAACTAAAAAGGCCCACAGAGTCAAGTGTTCAAAGAGGACTGATAAAATTTGACCTTGAGCAGTTTTCTTAAGAGCTTTTATTTATAGCATGTCTTGTTGTTAGCCTTTACAGTATACTGCTTTATTTGTATTTGCATGGTTGATTGCTTTACTGCTTTGGATTTTATAACTCATCATAGTTTGTTTATGAAAGGTATTAATTTCACTTTAAGAGTACGGAAGCTAATTAGCTTTTGTTGAGTAGTCATCCATGGTAATACATTGTAACATTTCAAGGACACCATATATCAGCTTTTAGCCAGTTTTGAGACAAATAAGAGTCTGATTTGTGGGCATGCTTGAGCTTTAAACTTAGGGGACATATTTTGATAACACCTTCTTTACTCTTTACTGTTTGACATTGCTGATTATGAATATGATTTGTACCTATATGCAGGTTTTGACACTTGATAATTAGTTCAGCTTGGTACAATGTTTTGCTGTTTTTGTAAGTCTAAATGTCACAGGAGGATTCTGGAACATCTTTAATGTCTCTCTTGTGTGGACATAGCTTTTTGTCTGTGCCTGTGTGATTGGTTTGACAATTCCTCTGCTTGCCTCCCCTCGGTCAGACATTTGAGAATGCAGGGCTTCCTTTGTGCCTTGTGAATATCTTCTGAGCTCTGAAGTCACATCCAAAGGGCAATGGAAGCAATGTTCATGCTATCTCAGTAAATGCCTTTGTCAAAAAAAGTGTCAGTTTCAAGATGAAGTTTAGAGTTACCTAAGTGCTAGAATGGTAAGAATTTTATTTTTTATACTAGAGAAATTAACATTTTTTTGGTGGAAATGATTTAGTCTACCATGTATTAGCATAGCAGGATTTTAATTTAAAAGGATATCTGCTTTTAAGAGATGGAGATGAGTATTTTATCAGTCATACTACAAATGTGATGGCTTGTAAGGTACTTGGGTATTATGAACCAAGCATGGTCTAAAAAATTCTCGTTGCTTACATCTGTGGGATTGAAGTGCAGGTCTGTGCAGGCATGATCATGACTTACTGGATACTGATTTACCTGATACTACAACTTCATGGATCACATAAAACATCTGATTTTACAGGAAGTGCAGAACTTAATTTTTATACCTCACTTAGCTCAAACAAAGAAATGTTCCTGTAAGAGCTGTGCCAGATTGAATGGGCTGGCATGCTGACAAATCCCTAATTCACTGAGGAGGAAGGTCCTCTTGCCTCACCGCTGACTCTGTAGGAAACCCAAGGTAGATGCTTGCTGCCAGTTAAGACCTCTACTCTGTATCAGCCTGTAAACTGATCAACATCCTTGATGGGAGTGTAATGAATTAATGCATGAAGCTTGTTAGTGTCTCTGACCCATGGCATGATGATAACTACTGTAGGGTTTTTATAATGGGAGTAAATGAGTTGTAGAATAACTAATCACAGAAATACCTGAATTAGTGCTTATTACAGTGTGTTCTCACAGGTTCAAACATTTATTTAATGGCATTTTAATAACTCTTCAACAGGGTGTACAGAAAAATAAGGCATTTGCTGTGGAACCTATAACTTGTAAAAGCTGAAAGGTTTTCATTAGGGTGGGCCATAAACTGTTACATTGTTGAATGTAGGACTGTTGCCAGTGATACACTCTTGATTTGAATAATGATATAAAGTTTCCCCGTTTGGATAGACGAAAAGTGCTATTGTATCAGGTATCTATTCCTTCTCTAGGTGTTTTACTTACTGAGCATTTGTGTACAATTCTTTGTTGCCAAGCAGAGCCTTTTGTCTGTGTGTCCTGTTGTTGTTTATTGAAAAGAGGGGGTGAGGTTTCTCTTATTCAGTTGGACAAAGGCAGAATATATAAATTGGGCCTTCAATTTATTGGCAAAGCTAAGCCCTCTGTGCTTGTCTTGCTGTCTTTTTTGAGTGCCAAGTCTATGGCTGGTTACCTTTTTGTCTGTGTGGCAGATCCATCACTATGGGTGTTTAGCTGGTTTGAAGCAAAGCTCAACTGCCTGCTTGTGATACGGGAAGGTCATAAAGCTTTTCCTCATCTTGTCTGATGCATCTGCCTTTGATACAACCAGCCATACTAACAAAGAGCTCTTGAGTAAATTATAGTATGTCTTTTATTTCTTTAATTATTTATTATGTGAATGCAGCCACCTTAGTTCAACATTCTTAGTTCAACATGTTCAATTTTCAGTTATGAAAATGGCCCGCAATTTAGTATGTTTGGGTGATTGATAAGATAAATAACAGCTTGCAAAGCTTTCATACTGCTTTTTATGTTGTAGGCTGTAGTTGTTTTAGCAGACAGTCAAGGCTTTCCTTGATGAATAGTGGCAATACTGAGAATTGCTGAAACATTCTTGGGTTGTGAAAAGGTGTTCAGGCAATTCTGTTTCCTTTTACAAGTGTGTATTTCACTCAGTTTAGAAGTGCACTCAAATAGTTTCTTCATAATGTTTGCATGTTAGGATAGAGTAGACTATTTCAGTGGAAGGGGGAACTACAGCAGTCATCTAGTGCAGCTGCCTGACCAGGGCAGACCAAATGCTAAAACACAGTGTTAAGGTCATTGCCCAAATGTCTCTTAAACTCTGATAGGCTTGTGGCATTAAAAAATCTA
The DNA here is from genome assembly GCF_001522545.3 of Parus major. Lineage (NCBI taxonomy): Eukaryota > Metazoa > Chordata > Aves > Passeriformes > Paridae > Parus > Parus major. The sequence continues at coordinate 30,672,050 of NC_031768.1, forward strand.
ACTTTGCTGAAAAAGTAACATGAACAAAAAACTAAACTGTTGATGATTTTTATTGACTTTGAAACTGTATAGCCTTAAAATTGCTTTGATTGAGTTTCCACAGTATTTTTTCTGTTTTGTTTTTCAGTAGATATTTAATTTGGAATTAGAATACAGCAAGTATTCTGGCAGTGTTGGTTATTTACCTGCAATTCAGATTTATGCTATTTCAGTTGAGCTGAAATACTCTGCAAAATGCTTTTCTAAACTCAAACTACAGCCTGTTTTCATATTCCTTTACTTTGATGTCCCTTTTTATCTCAAGGGAAAGCTCTTTGCTGTTACAAAAAGCAAGGATTGAAGTACATAAACAGATTTTTCAAGAAATACAAAAGCCCAAACTAAGAAATTAGGTGCATGCTAAGATGTTCAGAAACTCCATGTTTTAAAACTTGGATTTTTTCTTCAAATTTAGACAACTCTTAAGCAAGTTATGTAGTCAAGATTATCTCTGGCTAAGAGGAGAGTGGACTAAGTTTGTAATTTTGGGTTAGTGGTGTCTTTTTGGAATAACTTTATTTTTTTAACACTTATTTAGTAGGAGAACCATAAATAATGCAGAGGAGGCTGAGAGCTGAGATTTCATCTCTGGTTAAAAACTGGCAAACCACCAGAGTTTCATTTGAATTTTCACTTTTCAAAATACTGCATCAACTTTCAAGAGAGCTTGTCTAAACTCTAGGTCCTGCATATTTAAGAGAACGTATGGCAACAAAGGAAAAAGGTTGATAAAGTACTGGTTTAGTTGCCATAGTGTTGGGAGAACTGCACAGCATCTGGCCAGCTAAAGTATTTAGGCTTTAGCTCCTGGAGTTTTGCTGAACCAACTAGAATTTAAGAGAAAAATGATGGAGAATTAATGCTTTCAGTTCTCAAGTAATTTCTTAACAAGGTATTTATTTTATTTGATCTTTCTAGCTTCCAGAGAAAACTGTGGAAAATCTCATTTCAATGTAAAACAGTACATTTTTCTTAAATAAAAATACGCTCATATGTTGAAATTATTGGAGACCAAATGTCTTCAATACTGGCTACAGCTGCTGTTAGAGGGATGTTTTGTTTTTCAGAAAATAGACAGGATATATTTGGTGTTCTTTCATCAGTGTTGTACGGCCAATAACTTACTGTCTGAATGCCTTCTTCTGTTTTCTTAAATAATTCTATATTTCTGCATGAGAATAAGAACAGAATTCATAATCCTATAGAAAAAGAATCATTTTTTACTGATGGTGATCACTGACCTCTGTTTTGTCTGTACTTTTAGGCTCAGTACTCTCCTTTTTACTGTAATAACAATCAAAAAAAGTGTTTTCATACTTCTGGACAAGAAATCAATTCAGAGAAATCTCTGAACAATAAAACACTAAATGGTCAAATGTATCTTGAAAATATCAGGTGCACTACTGACTTTTTTGTATATACAATGCTTACAAGTCAGCTTGTCATAGAACAGGGTATCTCAATTGTAAGGGACCTACCAAAAATCATTTAGTCCAACTGCCTGACCACTTCAGGGCTTACCAAAAGCTAAAACATATTATTAAGGGCATTGTCCAGATGTTTCCTAAATACTTTATGTGCTCTAGAAAGCCTGTTCCAGTGTTTTACCAGTGTCTCAGTAATGAAATGCTTTCTAATGTCCAATCTGAGCATCCTTTGGCACAGCTTAGGACCATTCCCATGTGTCCTGTCACTAAACACCAGGGGGAAGAGCTCAACACATCCATCTCCAATCTGCCCCACTCAGGAAACTGCACAGAACAATGAACTCACCCCTCCAACCTCATTTTCTCCAAACTAGACCAACCCAAAGTCCCCAACCACTCCCCACATGTCGGATCTTCCAGCCTTGTCACCAGCCCTGTGTTGATCTCCTCTGGATGTATTTATAGAACTCCACATCCTCTTTAAACTGTGGGGCCCAGACCTGCACACAGCACTCCAGGTGAGATTGCACCAACCACTGTCTTTCCGTCATTGTGCCTTCATCTGTGGGGAGGGTGATTTTATCATAGAATGATACCAAATTAGTTAAATAGGACCTTCTCTACCAAGCTTGAGCTCAGTCAAAGTTCAAATAAAAATAGATTCTTAAATTTTATCTTGTAGGCTCATTCTCAAGTACTCAGAAACTCTGAAAAGTCAAATTAGAATATTTATGAACTGCTGATGGCTTAAGGGATGCTTTTCTAAAGTCTGGGACACGTGGTCACTGCTAATGGTGGTACTGTAAGAGTCCTTTCTCCTTTGCCTTTCGGTTGTGATAAAATTTGTTGTGTTTGTTTGTAAGTAATAAGTACCTGAGCAGTTGATGCTTGAAGTACTGAAAGTAAGTTAAAGATATGTGTTAAACATTTAAATTTAATCTGTTTAATTTAGAAGTACAGGCAGCCACCAAAATGCCAAATTACACCTTAATCTCCAAAAACATGACAAGTGCTAGCTCTAGTAGTGTTAGAGATGTAAATGTTTTATGTCACTTAAGTTCACATAAGCGAAGAATTATTTTTTTTTGTGTTGTTTTGCATAAATAACTAGAAAAATACTCTAGGATAGTAGACTTAAAATATTATTGTATTTGTAATCTTAGAATTTTTTTTGTTATATTTGACTGAATAATATTGTGCCTAATGGAAAAAAAAAAATCACCATGTGTTTGTGAAGGATAGGTGCCAGGAGTTTATGTATCTTTTAGAGCAACCTCCTTAACCTAGATATGTCTGGTTGAGGAAACTGTGAGAAGTTGACTACTCATCTAGTATTTCTTAAAGGAATTAATGCTTTTGAGGTCTCAAGTACCATGAATGCAATACCAGTACAGTTCACTGGAAGCATCAGGACTGAACTACTTTGTTAGTTGTCATTGGCAAATAAGAATGGCCTTCATGCCAGAAACTCCAAAAAATTTTCCCAGTCTTCTAAGTGCTGCTGACTAAAGCGTCAATTCCTATTTCAAATAGCAGCCTGGATTCAGTCAGCAGTATGTAGTGTGCCTAGCACTGTGCTGTGGGCCAGCATCTGTGTTCTGGGTTTGTTGGCACAAAAGCAATAACCATTTGGTTTTGATGAAAGAAGCAAAATAAAGCTGGCAAGGGAAATGTTTTTAAGAGGTAGTGAACTATGGTTTTATTTTTCTGTCTTCAAAACAGAGGGCATTTTAGTTAATTAAGTTTTCTAAACATAATTGAAGCAGTACATCCCATCTATCAACAGAAAAAAAAAAGAAAAAGAGAATAAATGTAAATTGAAAGAATTTGGAGGAAAAGTAGCCTTATTAACAAGAGAAGTTGACTCTAATTCCTTTTTTGCCCCATGTCTTATGTAATATAGCAACAGGAAGAGTTTCAAATTGCTTGCTAAACTTCTGCTTTCAGACCATTGCAATATAAAAAGACTAGGAATGGATAGGTAAATAACAAAAGAGAGATGTCTGTGGATGTCAACTGAGTGACTGGAATATTGATTATGAGTTACAAATTCACTTAAAATACTCCAGTCAATATCTTTGTATTGGTAGAAGGAGGGTGATAGTGATGATGGTGAGCAGAAGATTTGAGGAAATTGCCAATAGGAAGAAGGGAGGATACAAAATCCAGCCCCACTTACTTTACTGGGTGTCAAGGGCAAAGGGAATATATCAGCAAATCAGTTTTGGTGTTTCCATCTCCCTTTTGGTCCCCTTTCAAGAGTATGTGTATGAATCAACATCAGCAGAATTTTGATAAAAAATTTTGTTCTCCAGTTCTCAGGCACTGACCATAATATTAAGTTAAAACTTGGGTTTAAAATTGTTCTGTCTGAAGTACTGTCAAGTTCCACTCATCCTTACAAAGTATTGAGAGGGATCTTTCAGAAGATGTAACCTGTGCTTTTGTAAGGAGCCACTCCTGTTTGGCTTCATAAAAGAAATGGTTTGTGGGCATCTGTTTCAAGGAATGGTTCAGAACTGCCTGGTGCTGGGTACCCGGGGTTACTCTGGTCTGTGCTGTGGTGAGGGGCAGCCCCCTCACTGCCTGCCCTGCATCCCGGTGTGGTGCAGCTCGCTCTCCCCTCCTGCGCTGTGTGGGTGCTGAGGCACCCAGCTCCTCAGGTGGGCTGTGCCAGGCTCTGCCTTCCAGGTGCTGCCAAGCCAAGCAGCGTTAGATCTTGTCGGACCTGTCAGCAGGGGCTTGTTTCTGCAAATAACTGGGATTGTGTTTTTTCTCCCTAGAAAAGTTGATTGCCTATCAGCGGGAGTTTCACGCTTTGAAGGAACGTCTGCGCATCGCCGAGCACCGCACGCTGCAGCGCTCCTCTGAGCTCAACGCCATCCTGGAGCAGTTCAGGAGGGCCGTGGCAGAAACAAACAGCAGTAAGAATGCAATGAATAATTTTTCAGGTACACACTCTGAGATATTTTTCGTAACTCAGCAATACCAATATCTCTTCTGACTACTACAGTAAACTCAAGAAATTGCTACCAGGAAAGCCAAATGAAACTGTTCAGCAGTGTGAATAAAAAATGTGTAATATGTTGTATCTGGTGTGGGTGGTTTTGGTTTGTTTTTTCCAGTTGTTGTTCGTAATGATTCACCCACCCTTATTCAGTCCCTAAAGTCATAAGAATTGCTTACTGCACGCCTAGCTCCTAAAGTTTGGAACTTCTGGTTACTTATTTATTACATTGACAACATATTTTGACAACTAATTTACATCACTTTTTAAATAGAGTCAGAGGGGAAAAGTGAGCAAACAGAAGAAATGGATGAACTTGAAGCAGTTAAAATATGCTTAAAAGTCAACTGGAAGGAATTAAATCATATGGACTGAAGTGCTGGTTATAATTTGTAAAAAGTACGGGAAATAGCCTTTTCAATAACTAGTGATTAAACTAGTAAAATCTTCCTTAAGTTTTTTACCCATTTTGGAGATGGATGGTCAGGTTTACAAAAAGCTGTTTGTTTCATTAGAGAAAAACACTGCCATATTCACCAGATTATTGATGTTAACTTCTAAAATCACACTGTTACTGTTTTATTGCTCTGATTTTTGTGGATGGAAAATTAATAACAAATAAATACAAATTTTCTGTACTTACCTGTAGAGGTCTGACTTGGTAGGTTGCAGAAATTTCACAGTATTGGTCTAATAAGGGGTTGATACCTGAAGGGTTTTGCAATTCAAAACCCTGGAATAAGATTTTTGAATTTTTTGTCCAGTTGCATCTGTGGTATGTTTTTTTGGGGTTTTGTTTTGGTTTTTTTGTTGTTGTTGTTTTTGGGTTGGTTTTTTTTTTTTGGGAAGTGGTTATAATTATAGGCTCTAGTGCTGATGCCACTCATGAATTGCTGTCTGACACTAATGGCCTGATCTCAGTAGTTCCCTGGATCTCCAGGATCTGCACACATAGAGGTTGCATTTTACTTGGTCTATAAATCTTCCTATTTCATGTGTGTGGTTCTGCTTTTAAAGTAAAGCATGGAGGAGATAAAATAATTTTGATTCTGGATTTATAATTAAGTTATTACACGTTTGTTATTAAAACTGACTTAGCTTGCTTTTAGGCAATATAAGGAGTTATTTTCTTCTGATGCAGCTGAAAGTACTAATTAATTTAACATTCTACTCTGTCTAGATCCCAGCTGGGATGGACGTCCACATTTTTCCATGAAGAGACATAATGGGAAGCCAGCTGAATTACTGAGCTTTTGTGCTCAGAACATAGTATTAGATAGTATTATGAATACTTAAGTGTATTAAGCTTAATAAAAACCTATTTGCTCTCTTTGAAGCTGAAAGAATTCCAGATTGTTTTGTAGATCCTTATTAATTCAAACAAAGAGCTGTCATACTTGGACAGAATTTAGTTCAGATTTTGCAGATGAAGTTAAAGAAATTTTAGCAGGAAAAGTAAAATGTGTCTGTATTGGAGTCTTATCAAAATAGACGTATCTACTTATGGCATCTATTTACAAAGCATTTTGCAAGATTTGAGATGATTAGGAATTTAGTTTCACCTAAAAAAATACTTTTTAAAAACCCCTAAACATACAGAACCAAAATCCACAACAAAACCCATCTATCTTTGTAGAAGCTCTGTTCAGAATCTGAGAGGAATTACACTTATGGCTTTCTTTTTCTTACTTTGCAATTTTATCTCAAGAAACTTTGACTACAGTTTTTACTTGATGTTATAAAGCCTGTAAGTTTTCAAAGATCCATATGCTATCATATTTGTCATTTGAAATGAGTTGTTCTCACACTTGATGCAAGAAAACCAACACACACAGCAGGGTAATTTTACAAACTGTTATTTTCAACTTTGAGAGCCACCTGGACATACTGAAAGGCAGTTGCACCAGAAAGAGCAAGAATGCTTCTAATGGAATCTAGTAGGATAATTATATTCTAATGGACTAAATTAAATTTGCATTATTTTTTTTTCCAGGAATACTCAGAATATCAACTGTATGTTTAATGCTATTTTATTTTGTATCTTTATGTGCAGTCTATTCTAATATGTATTCATAGCTCTGAAAAGATATTTGCAGTAGTGTTTGCTGGATAGTGATGACCTCTGTAAGCAAAAGTGAAAAATTATCTAGGGAAATAAGCCTCCCATTTGATTAATTGGGAAAAAACCCCAACAAAACCACCAACCCCCCAATAAATGGAACATTCTTTACTTCTGTAAATTCACAATAAATCTTATGTGATCAGGTAAATATTAACTGTATCTGTAACAAGGTTATAGGTGCAAAATAGTCTTGGCCATTGTTTATTAAAAATATAGAAATAAGAAAAGGCTTCCTTTGTAGACAAGATACAATGACTCAGAAAAGTGCACAATTTATTCTGTCTTTCAGTTAAGACCAAGCCTTTTGTACTGTTTACAACTGCTTAAGACTTCATATTGTTTGTTTTCTGCATTACTGATTTCCTGTATGTTTGCAGATGAGACGCTGAAATTGTTAAAAGAGCTAACAAGTAGAAAATCTCTTCAAGTGCCAAATATCTATTACCATTTGCCTCATTTGTTGAAAAATGAAGGAAGCCTTCAACCTTCTGTGCAGGTTGGCCTTGGAAGGACAGGAGGTATGCTGATATGATGGTTATTTCATGTTTTATATCTGGAGGACCTTCTAGTTATAGAAAAAGAATTTACTGTATTTCTTGGTAGATCAAGGACATCTCATTTAACTTGTGTGATACTGATATCTTTTGAATTCGCACTGAATCCGAGATGAAAGGAGCTTGGTTTCAGCTTTGCTCTTTTCTGCATAATCTCAGTCACACCCCATGTCATGTTAAGGTGCACATTAAGAAGCATTTAGTTTTGATGATTTTTTTTGTAGCTAAAAGGAAACAAAGCTCAAGCATTTCAGATTCTGAGCTGCTAATGGATATATCCCTTTGGCTTTTCAGATCTGTGGGGCGACCATGCATGGTTATAATTATTTTAGCTTTGATGTTTCTGTTGTTCCGAACAGTATATTTCAATGTATAAATTAAAAGCTGAGAGAACAAAGATAATCAGATATAATTGCATCAATAAAATCTGGACAGTCATTGGAGGGGAAAATAAATTCAGTGTTGTAGTTACTCCTGGCTTGCATTTTTTCATTAATTCAGTAAGTTTGATTGCTTTTTCTTTTAACAGAAGGCATGCCTGTATGACAAATGTGTGGACTCAGGCCACAGGTTTATTTTTCTGACTATAAATACCTTCCATTTCAATGTTGTTGTACAGGGAGGAATACTCTAATAATTCATTATTGTTTTAAGTGAAATCTGTATTATGTCCCCCTGGGAATATATGGCAGAAATTTGGAATTACAGAATAGGAATTGTAACCAAGTTTATTTAATTAAACAGAGGGAGGGAATTCAGGGTTTCAGGACTTCATGAAGTCTTTCACTCCAGTCCTGCTGCTATCTGCAGTGTTCCCAGTAGGTAGCCAGTCCCGGTTACAGGACAGAAGAAAAACTGTGGAAAAGTTAAGCAGGACTCAGATGGCCTGCTGAAAGATGGTGCTAAATAAGATTGTAGCTGGGGATATACTGCTTTGCATTTGTTAGAGATAAGGAATTTTGTTGAGGAACTTCCATCCAGTTCTGTTGTCTTGGACTTGTTTTATTAGAAGAACCAAAACCAGATGCAAGGAAAGTAATAGAGGCTTTCAGCAGTATTATCTTAAAAGATGACTTCTGAGAAGTTAAATACTTGAATTTTGAATAATTCTTATACTGGTTTTATTTTTAAACTTAAGTTAGGGAGTTTAATCACTCTTGGTGCACCTTGTCTGAATAATACCATGATTGTTGACTATTTCCCCTTGTATTGGGGTTGGTGTGACAACGTTTTGGTAACAGGGAGGCTACAGGGATGGCTTTTCTGAGAGAGTGACAGCAGCTTTCCCTATGTCCAGTGGAACCAATAGCCAGACCAGCAACACTGGAAAAACAGATTGAAGAGCAGGGGGGGAAAAACTGCTCAAGGGCAATTGCAGCTGGACAGAGGAGTGAGAACATGCAAGATCAGTGCAGAAGGAGGGGGAGGAAGTGCTCCAGGTGTCGGGGCAGAGAGTCCCCTGCAGCCCATGGTGAAGAGCATGGAGAGGCAGCTGTGTCCTTGCAGCTCATGGAGCAGATATCTACCTGCAGCCTCATGTCACAGCAGGTGGATGCCTAAAGGAGGCTGTGACTCCATGGAAAGCACACATGGGAGCAGGCTCCTGGCAGGATCCATGGAGGGAGGAGCCCACAGTGGAGCAGGTTTGCTGGCAGGACTTGTAACTCTGTGATGGACCCACGCTGGAGTAGCCTGTTCCTGAAGGACTGCAGCCTGTGGAGGGGACCCATGCTGGAGCAGTTTATGAAGAACTCCAGCCTGGAGTGGGAAGTGGGAAGGGCTTACATTGGAGATGTTCATGGAGGACCATCTGCCATGTTGGGGGATCATGCCTGTGCTGGATCAGGGCAAGAGTCTGAGGAGTCCTTCCACTGAGGAGAAAAAAGTGGTGGAGATGTGATGAACTGAATTCCAGCCTTCATTACCCATGCCCCTGTGCTTCTGGTAGAGAAATGAGCTGTGAAGTTGAGACTAGGATGAAGGGAAGGGTGAGGGAAAGTTATTTTAGTATTTGTGTTTATTTCTCATTACCTTATATTTATTTGAGTGGAATTAATTAACTTCCTCAAGTCTGCTTTGACTGTGACAGTAATTGGAGAGTGATCTCTCCCTGGTCTTACTTCTATCCACTTTACATTTTCTCCTCTCTGTCCAGCTGAGGAGTTGAGTGATAGAGCAGCTTTGGTGGGTACCTGGTGTCCAGTCAGGATCAGTATACCACACCTACACATTAGTCTGGCATGTCTAGGACTGGGGTTTTTATGTCTGCTTGTTTGTTCTGAGCATTGGTGTTAACTAACATGGTGTTAGTCATGCTCATGATGTTGGGTAGCATAATTTTAAACTATTTTAAATTACTGTTATCTCCACCTTTTAATCCTTTGCATTTGTAAAGCAATGCCTCATTGCAAGATTTTTGTTTTCTATCTTGTGTATGCCATCACTGAAAGTACCTTTCTGGTTTGTTTGATTTCAGTTTCCATTGTAATGGGAATACCTACAGTGAAAAGAAAAGTCAAGTCTTACCTTACAGAAACTCTCCACTCCCTTATTGATAAGCTGTCCCCTGAAGAAAAACTGGATTGTGTTATGGTTGTCTTTATAGGAGAGGTAATTGCTTCCATTTTTTTATATGTTTTCTAACCTGCCTTTAATCCCAAGTAACACTCCATAAAGGAACTGATGAGGATCTACTTTTTCTTCAAGATGCAGACAGATGACTCTCTCCTTCCAGGAAAAGGAAAGTGTCAGTCTTGGGTTTCTGAGAAATGATCCTGAAGAGCCCAGCTTTTTCTATTTATCAGGGGAATGGTGGCCATGGATTCAGTGGCGTGGTTATTTTGCAAATCTTGTGTTTATATATAGTGACAAAGATGTGCTATTCCTTCAACAGAAGAAAAATGGAAAATGGAAAAATGGAAAGAAAAGGAACTCTGTTGTAGGGGAGAATGTCTCCCATTTTCTTTATGCTGCTGCTTATTCCTCTGTCAAATGAGTGCTGCAGTTCGAGATGTGAGGCACAGATTGTTATTGAAATAATTTTCTCGGCAATGTGGATGTTTGAAGCCCAGACCTTTTTAATGGATTAATTCAGTGTTCAGTTGTACTGTTTGTTCACTTTGGCTCTGATTTAGTGGAAATCAAATTTAGGAAAATGATAGAGTACTTTCAGAAATAATTCTGTTGGATGTTGGGAATTGCATGTACCTATTTTGTTCTCTATGCTTTTCTCAGAAATCTGACTTGGACAGTGGGAAATTTATATTTATGTTTGACCTTCATCCATCTAACTGTAGTGTTCTGCTGAAACAGTCTTTTATAAGTCCCACAGATGAAGATTCAAATCCTCAATTATAGCTGAAAATTATTTTAATTTACTGAGCCAGTGTCCATTCAGGGATGAATCAGTGGAAAATCAGTATTTTAATACTTCTATTATCAACATATTTTATAACTTTCCTTGGAAAGTTTGTAAACATTTTGCTTTTATCTGAGAATTGTTTCTTAGTATTTTCTAATGCAAATTGGTCTATTTTCTTTTTCTTGACAGCCAGTCAAAAACTATCTGTCTGGATAGATACTGCTTTTCTGGGGAAAAAATAGATGCTTTTAAAACATTGCTTGGTTGAGAATATCAGTGAAATAGAATTCTTCCTGAATTACTGGAATGCTGTGTTTTCTTCACTGTGTTAGAGAAATTTTATTGCCTGTGAGTGTGGCTTCTTTTCAAGGTTTAAAACTGAAGTTTCTTTTGTTTTGCTTAAGGAGGTCTGAGCTATGAGGACTGTCTGTTATCATTGGATTCTTTGTCTTTTGCAAAATTTGGAATAGGTGTGAAGTGTCCCCAACTGCACCATCTTTTGTTGCATTAGACAAGCCATATTGCTGTACCTGGGCTTTCTATAGCTGGAAACTTTCTTCCTTTGAGGTGGTGTGGAATAAATACTCTCACCTTGGCAGTGATTCTACAGAAGTGACCACCAATGAACTGAACATTTTAACATGGGAGCTACTGCTCCTGTGCCCATGGAGAGTTGTGTGGTTGGCTCTGGAGTGGGGTACAGTTACCCCCTGTGTCTTACCTCTTTATTCCACTTTGAGAGCCATTCTTTGTGCTTATTCAGGTACCTCTTTTGGGCACAGTAAGTCAGGAATGTATGGGAACATTTGAAGAATCCAGGTTTAAATTTTTGTTCTCTTGTAACTGTTTGCTAGATTTGCATTTCTTTTTCTTTACTCCATCCAATTTATCATCTTTCCTTCTTTATTCTTGGACCATGTTTTTTATTTCCTTTAGCTAAATATCTTACTGTTTGCTTTGTAATTGCTACAGGGGACTCTCTACATGATTAATATTGTGCATTGAATATTTCATCCTGAATTATGCTGTGCTTTTTCTGAGTTGTTCTGTATATTTCAGTTTCCTTCTGCAAGATGGAAAGTGTAGGTTTATTAAGCATTTTCTCTGGCTGTTTGAAGGAAGGGCTACTCCTCTGGTAGACTGCTGTTTCTCCTTAAACAAAAAGAAAGGCTGTGTCTTTTAAAATAGCCTTATCTGTGGGGTATCCTAGCCTGAAATGCATTAGGCCGTTGCTGTCATTAGCATGTGCAATAATAAAGGCTTATTAAAAATACATTAGAACTTTGACCAACTATGCTTATATTAAAAACTATGTCAAAAGTTTCTAAAAAAAGGTATAGCCTCTGCTCAAACATGTGTGCAGTTTAAGTACAGCAAGAAATGGTCATAGGGTGAAGTTACGTAATTTTGCTAATAAGCTTTAAATTACTATCTGTGCCTTCTCTATAGCTTGTAGCAACAACAAAAAAAAAGACTACAAAAATGGTTTTAGAAGAAAATTACAGGGGAAGAGCATTTAAAAGGGATTTTAGTATTTTTCTTGCTATCTTAATTCCAGAAATCAAATTTACAGTTTTTAAGAAGCATTGCTGGGAGCCATAGTCGTGGACTGTAATCTCATTGTGCTAAGCATGCTACAAAACTCTTCTAATACTGCTATTTTTTAGTAGTTCAGTCTCACTCATTTCTTGTAATTTCATTTTTTTACTAGAAAACAAATTAGAAGGCTAATGGCATTCTGCAAACATCATCAACAGTGTAAACAGAGGAGCTGGTAAATATAGATGCATTATGGTTGCTAAATAAAGAGATCTGCATATTCATTTACTGTATGGATATTTCTCAGTAATATAATTGTACACAGTAAATTCCCATACTGGAACTTAAAGAAACTCAGAAATATCTCAGCTGATGTGATAACTAATCACCAATTTAAATAATTACTAGAATTGCTTGACAGTAAACTGTTCAATTGTCCTAGTTACTGACATATGTCTGTGTTCTCCAATTAGTTAGAATAACTTTATGGCGGAATAATTTGCAGGTAGTCATTAGGATGACTAATAAATAGGTATGATTCATTATTCCTTAATACTTCAAAATCTTTTTATTCCCCCTCACTATGTAGCTAGTTCCTAGCTCATGTGCGTTGAAAACCATAGATTCAAATCTCATTAACCTGTTTTGTATGAGAACTTGTTTTCAGCATAAGCCATAGATTCTAGGTTTAAGAAACCATGAACTCGAGGTTAAAATTGTTGTCTAATATTTTTATTTAATAAGGTTTGCAATTAACATGGGAAGCATGGTTTTGAAGTACTTTAAATGATCATAGTGGAACAATAGACATATATATACACACACAACTGAATATGAGAAAAATTAGAATACTTTCCTACTATCTAAACAAAATGTTGGGTTTTTTCTGTGGGGAGGTCTTATTTGCAATGAAGAAAATGCATCTTAGACTTGTTCTAAATATATCAGAAATTACTGTCAGTCCACTTCATTAATCAGAGACTGTACTTAGCACAGTCTTCTCTACAAACAGTAATCAGTGCATGCTGGAAAGACTGTAAGCCCTTGATTTGACCAAAAATATCAGAAGGACAAATCATTTCAGGAAAAATTGGAAGACACTACAGGTATGCAAAAGCATTTTTTTATTTCTGTGTGCTGCTGATTACATTTGACTAGGTAGTAATTGACCAGCAATTTGTTCTTGGAGCATTAAGCCACAAAATATACTTTCTTACATATTCCTTATTTAAATCTTATTCTGTTGTTCCATGTACAGTTCAGTTAAGCTTTGAGAATTTGCATATCTTGATTATCTTTTACTGTCACTGTGTTATCTCTATGTAAACAGTGTCTGCTGAATTAAAAGATGCTGATCTTTAATAGTGTTTTCTCTGTGCTCTGTCTTTGGAGAATCGGTTTTTTGTCTATTATTTCTTTGGAAAAGTTTCTATCCTGATTAGGTCAGTGTGACACAAGCACCCAGCAAGGTACCATCTTGTGCACTGATATGAACAAAGTTTTAGCAAATTAAGGACTGGGTCAAATCTTGCTGGACCTGTTTTGCAGGTATTGGCACTGCAGTACAATATATAAACCTTCTTCACAAAATAAACAAGCTTGGATTTTCACCTCTTCTTCCTCTGGACCTATAATGTAAGAAAATTACAGTTCTTTCTGATCAGCAGCTCTCTTGATAGAAAGCAAGAGAGTATTTTGACTGTCTAGCTCTCAACCTGAATGTATTAGCATCATCCCAGCTACAGAGATGTTCATGCTTTCTGCTAATTATTTGTAAGCTGCCTCTTCTTGGAACTGCTCTGGAGAGTGTATTCCCAGTCTTGGAAAGATCTGACCTTGCATCTTGAGTTGGAGGAAGTCTAGTGTGTACATACATATGTGTATGTGTGTAATGTATATAATATTTTAAAAAAACTCAAAGTTAATCAAAGCTGTTATGTCAAGATACATTATCTACACCAAATAATATTAAAGGCCTACACAGATGGGAATCTTTGTTTTTGACATCTCACTCAAAATTGATCCAGATGAACACACCTTCTTGATACACTGCCAGCTCTTGTATCTGAAATAGTAGCTTGACCTGTCAGTGAGAATTTGAGATATTTATTGTTATAGTTGATATTTATTTGGTTTTGAAGTCCCTACTCCTTTTTCACCTAAGCTTTAGTACACAGAAGTATGGACTGCTGATGCTGGGCATATCCTATGTTGATAGGATTTTATGCTTCTCTTTCCATGTCAGTGACTAGCAAAGTTTTTATAAGTAATGAAATCAGTGTTAAAAATCTTTCTTAGATCTGAAAAGATCCTTGACAGGTTTTGAAAACTTCAGTGTACCTGCAACAAATTTGCTATCTCAGCACAAAGATAAAATCAGGATTTTGCTCTTTCCCCAAGCCCTAGAATTGCATGACTGAAATGCTTCTGTGAGATACTTGCTGAGGTGCAGCTGGGCCACAATAACTACCTGATGCTCTTGGTAGGGGAGCATCACTGTTGATAGCCAGAGTTGTGTCTGATGTCTCTGATGACATCTAGGGTATTTTTGAGGTGGGAAGTAACAGTAATAATCTTATTTCAGAAGCATTGTAACAGGTGACTTCATACTTGTATGGTGGACTGAATTGGCACTGAATTTTGGACAACACTGTCAAGTTTTGCTACGGTCCTAAAAGTTTTGCCTTGACCTAAAAATTCCTTCTGTCCTTCAAATAAAGAGCACAAATTATAGAAGGTTACTTTAGACTGTACACAGCAACTGCCTGTCTTCTGGAAGACAAGCTGTCTAGACCATTTCAACAATGTACAGGCTTCCCCAAGGACAGTAAAAGGTTTCCCATGCTGCAAGGCAGCATATGCTGCTTTCTTTCAGACTCCACAAAACTAGTAGTGGCTGTATGACACCAGCATAACTTGCATCTGAATGTCTGGTCTTGAATTGTAATGTGATGCTTTTTGCTCTGGCTGGCCTTCTTAAAAACTCAGCTTGCTCTTTGACAGGCTGTTGTGGTTCACAGCACAATCCATATGGATATTTGCCCTCATGATTGAGGATCTGACAGGCAGGGCACAAGGGTAGGGAAAAACAAGTGTGGAGTGGTACAAGAGTATATTTGTATTCCTGCAATTGCTGCCAAAGGCTTTTGCGTCGTGAAACCCTGTCCTGAGCTGCATTGGGTTAATCATAGAAATGACTGGAGACAGAAAGAAATTGCTTGCCTGTGTGGTAGAGGGGGGAATTTCAGTAAGGGAGAGATGAAGTCATTAGCTCATGTAGGATACAGGCTGCATTTTGCTTATGTAACATTAGCTGGTTATGTTATGACAGTATTCTCATTCCCGTTTCTTGCTTTGCATCTTGGTCTCAAGTTCCTGTATTTAACTTTAGCTCACTGCTTCAGATTCGAAAGAAGACACTGTATTCCTGAATATAATTTTTTTCAGCTGCATTTCTTGAACTTTAAAATATGATACTACCTTTTTCGACAGGTTTTGTTTATATACATACACTACTGCAACCACTGGAAGCCACTGCGCTTCTATTCCTTAGGGCTTCATCTTCACTGCATAAATATCCCAAAATAGTCCAAATGCCAAAGTGGCTGATTTTTCCTATGAAAATTTTGTGCCATGTATATAGGTAATGATACATATATGTACTTTTACTATTTCAATGCAAAGTTTGCCTTTTCTGAAGACTGTAATTTTATATTGTCAAATGAAATATGTGGTAAAATTATCCCACTCCTATTCTGTGGGATGATGAAAGATCAAAAAAAAATGTAATTAGTAAGCAATGAAATGGCCACACCATGCAGATTAGCATGCTTGTTTCTCAGGGATTTTTTCATTCTTTGAAAGGTATTCTTGAATTATGTAAGACTTACCTCTATTAAGAGTTGAGATCTGGATAATCTAACAGTCTAGATAAATTTCCAAGATGCTGAAAGGCCTCAAGGACAAGACTTTGGAGGAGCAGCTGAGGTCTCTTGGCTTGTTAAACTTAGAGGAGAAGACTGAGAGGTGACTTCATCACAGTCTACAGCTTCCTTGAGGTGGCCAGTGGAGAGGGAGATGCTGATGTCCTTTCTCTGGTGACCAGAGACAGGACACATGAAAATGGTGCGAAGCTGCATCCCAGGAAGTTGAGACTGGACACTAGGAAAAGTTTCTTTGCCGAGTGGTCAGTCATAGGAATAGGCTGCCAGTGTAAGTGGTCGTGGCACCATGCTTGTCAGAGTTCAAGAAGCATTTGGATGATGCCTTTAGTCATATGGTTTAGTTTTAGGTAGTCGTTTGAGGAGCTGCATGTTGGTCTTGATGATTCTTTTGGGTCTTTTTTACCTTGAGAGATTCTATGGTTGCATTTTTTTTCTATGCATCTACCACTTAGGGCAGTAAATAAATTTAATATAATAATTTAAAATAATTTAAAAATAATTTTTAAAATGCTATGGTTTTTCTTACATTTTTAGAAACAGTTTACCTTCTGTCATTCTTGAGGTTATGAAGTCAAGATTTAACAGTATGAAAGGGTTGATTCTTAAAAGTAGAAATCTTGGTTTTGTAGGACATTTGGCTAGCTGTTCATCAGAACTTTCTAACCTCTCATTTTGTCTGCTGGCTAATGTATTCTGCTGCTTTGCTGTGCACACACTCACTCATAAAAATCAATAAAGAAGACTGGAAAGTTCACTGCTGCTCTGGTTCTTTCTGCATTTGTTGAGAATAATGATGTCTGTTCAGACAAATGTTAGATTAATCACAAGCTTGATGTGCAGTCTCACCGGCACTATAAAAAAGCACTTTAGACAATTGTAGTACAGTATTTTACAAAAACAGAGGAAAACGTAACAATTTAACATTTATTTCACTGGCAATCTGCAACTTTAGTTTGTTCTACAACAGTCTGAGGCCGTTTATAAAGAGAGATTTATCAAAATTGTTGATGTAAAGAATTAAACCTTAGGTATACAGCCATGTTCACTGGCTTATGAAACTCCACAGATCTTATAAACTAGAACCTTCTTTTCTTATTGAAAGTTTAGGCTCAAAGGGATGCTAATGAGGTACCTTGAAGATGAGTCTACTGAGGAATATTAAATACACAAAATCACATCTGTCTCAGGAAGTAACCTGAACTGAAAGTAGTTGGAGCATGGATGGTGGTAGTAGGAGGGGGTGCTGTATGTGCTTATCTTGTTCTTATTCTTAATTATGTATCTTTTCACGGCTGCCTTTGCTGGAAGCAAAGTGTTGATGGGGATCCAGCTTTGGTCTGCTGTGAATAAGGGAAGATGTCTTACTTCAAGTGTTTTGCATTCTCTTGAAGATCAGTAATTTCATGTGACTAGGAAGAAAGAACAGGCCAAAAGACTTGAACTGCTGATGCTAAAATAACTGTCCCTGTTCTCAGAGATCCACTCACCAGGACAAAGCTGTTTGTAAGGCTTCATGTGAGTCTGTTGATAAGATGCATCTTTGTGGCTGGAAATGTTAACTCTAACAGAAGAGGCCTAACAGAATTTTGCTCTTATTTGCTTTAAAGGGATTTAGTCTTAAAATGTTAATTTGTGCTTCTTTTTTAGGGGTCCAGAATTCCTAGGGATTTCTTTTACTCTTCAGTCATAGGAGTTTTAGTAAGAAAAAATTAATGTTTTAGTAATGCCTTTGGATTTGATAGACAAAAGCATTCATGGTATCATTGTGATCACCAGCAACATTTCATTTCAATAGTTACAAGCAGCACTGATATCATGAAATAGATTTTAAATTGGTCAGGTCCATTCCAAAGTTGACCTGTTATCTACCAGATGATTTTCACTAGAAGCCTAAAAACCAGGTAACACATTTTCTTTCTTAGTGGCTTCTTTGTATTAATCTGGATTTGTCTTGTCCTGTTTCAGATTCGTGGAAATGAGCAGTCTTGTGTCCTTCAGGTTGATAAAGAGGACCTTGTATCTTGCATTGTCAAGGCAGTAAACACTTAATTCCTTTAAAATGGAGAATAGATTTTGATTAATAATGGATTTTTTTTCCTGTTGCTTTTAAGCTGCTGACTGAGTTTATTGATACTACTTGAAAGATTCTTAGATTTAATTTAGCTATTCCAGATTTCCTTCCATTGCTATCCTGCAAAGTTTTGTCTGCTTAACTCTTCCCTTGTGTGTAGTCACAGCTTATCAAATTTGTTGTGTATTCTCATACTTATTTCATGATGTTGTGTGAATTAACTTAAAAGTGCCACCTTCTTGGGACATGTCCATTCCAAAGGATATTGGCAAAGATCCTACTTAGTGTTAGACGGGGCAATGGGAGGAGTTGATTGTCTCTTGAAG
Source organism: Parus major (assembly GCF_001522545.3). NCBI lineage: Eukaryota > Metazoa > Chordata > Aves > Passeriformes > Paridae > Parus > Parus major. The sequence goes on from NC_031768.1 coordinate 30,690,440, forward strand.
TTCTTAAGTGGGAAGAGGACAGTTGTCAATCTGAGGGGAAGGGCTTTGCATTGAAATCCTGGTTCTCTATCTCATAAGCTGCTGGTAGATATAAATACAACTGCTTATTTAAAAATTATGGCAGAATACCAGTGTTTTAATGCACTTGATCATGGGAAAAATGACATCAACTCTTCTAATCTGCATTCTAATTTTTCGTTCTAGAAGTGTCATCTGCTTTTGCACTACAGTGATAGAGTGATTGCTGATTGAAAAGTAAAGGTTGCCTATTAAGCCAGCAGTGGTGTTTTCTGTATCTTATGTTCATAGCAGCTAGACTAAACGTTCTTAACTTTTTGTGACAGCCAAGACTACAGTAGGAGGTTGGAAGACTTCAAGCTGCATCTTTTAAATTTGAGCCTATTGTGATTGCAGTTCTGACTGGGGAAACTGCCAGCCTTTCATTGAAGCATGCAAATAAATAGTGGGAAATAGGGAAAAAACTCTTATTCTGGACTTTTTTTCTTTTTTTCTGATTGTGATGTTTTCTGTTTTTACAAGCAGTAACAAGGTTACTTCAGGTAACCTTAGTTTTACAAGCAGTAGCAAGGCTTCATGGTAGACTGAAAAATAGGTCAAAACGACGTTCCCACTAAGGAGTTGTGCAATAAGGCAGGGGCTTGCAATCAAATATATGATTCCGGTTGGCATGAAGTTTGGCATTTATTTTAGTCTCTAGAAAACTGAATAGAAACTAGTTGTATTTCTGCTGAGTGTGTGTACGTATATATATATAAAAATCCTATGCAGTTTTTCTATGCAGTTGTGGTATGGACTATATTAGAAGTGTTGGAGTTCCTGATGCTGGACTGGGTAATTGAAATTTGGCATGCCAACTGAAATGCAAATTTTTGTCTTTTCACATGATGATTGAACTGCAGTTTCTGTATTTTTAACGTTTAAACGGTTTTGAAAAGAGAGAAAAAGAAATGCTTCAGTTAAAGATGGATATACTAAAATTATTTTTAGGTAGTCATTAGGTTACTGTGATTTGCAACTGGTATACAAAACAGAAAAATTATGTCTAACTCCATTTTATTAAATGTGTATGAACAATCCATAAAAGTATTTAAACAGTGATATATAAAGGTCCATATGGACTTATGAGTCTCCTTGTGTGGAACTCAGTGCGAGATGAGTTTTAAATTGTGAGCACCGTACCACCTTACTAGAACTTCTGCTCCAGCACTCGGCATAGCACTTAGGGAGAAAATATGTATGACAAAATTACAAGAAATACTTTCTACTTACATGTTCTTGTGGTATTTAAAACCTGCTTTTGGAAGAAATTCACTGCTGTTGTTGTCCTTTTTGAATAGCGTGCATCACTGGCATTATGCTTGATTTCATAAAAATATATCTTTAAAAATAGAAATGGTGGGTTTTTTTTAAGAACGAAGGGTGAGCACCTTTATCCAACAAGATTAACAGTTTTGTAGAAAGGCTTGGGAGGGATTTATTCTCTGTGTATAATCCTTTAATGATATCCTGTGTTACAAATTCATCAGAAAAAAATATGAACCGTTCCTTTGTTTCTGACATTTCAAAAACAGCTCTTTCTCCAGAATCCTCATGAGCCAGAATCCGGGTTGATTTGTTGACTATTCTTTTCAAAAATGTAAACAGTATGTCAAATCAGTAAATTTATAAGTATAACAAAGACCAGGGGTTTCAGTCACATTTATGAGTTCACAAATTCTTTTTTCTTGGAATGCATGTGTGCAGCCAGGTTGAATAATTGTCCAGTGCTAGCAATTTAGATGATCTAGACTTTTCCAGAATGTCATGATTTGTATTTTCACCAACAAGTAATTTTTGGAATTGTTGCATATATGAGAACTGAGTGATTGATAGGATTGGTAGTCCCTCAAGCTTAGTCTTTGATGCAAATAAATGACCCTAAGCAGAAAGGCAGCAGGCTCACTGCTGTCTGTGGTTAGGGCATTTACTTTAAATGCAAAGCTTAGGAGATTCTTTTGAAAGAAGAATGTATGTGTGTGTGTGTTCAATGCACTGTTTTCCAGAATAATCTCTTCAGTTATATTCTCATATATGTTATGATTATGATTATTATTATTATTGTAGAACAATAATTTGAAATTCTTCATACACAAACACTCTGCAATCATTTTGTCATCAAGAGTGTGAGTTTTAACAATTTTCTGTTAAGTGCAGATATGGTATAATTATTCTTCTCTGTTTACAAAAAAAATCTCATGTTAGAGGTAAGACATAGTTACATGTGTGATGTGTTCTTGTATTGCTCCAATATCTTACACAATGAAAGTGATGTTCAAGGACAACCACCAGCAATGTTTATTTTACTTTGTTCTTTTGACATGTAACTCCAGAACTATCAACTAATCTATTAATTTTTCTTTGTTTTCCCCAGACTGATCTTGATTATGTTAACAGTGTTGTTGCAAGCCTGGAAAGAGAGTAAGTTGTAGTTTTATTTGGGGATTTCTTAGTTATTGGTGATAAACTAAATCAGGTTGTAATAAGCAATTAAAAATATTCTGAAAATAAGAGATCATGCCTTTTTGTTTTGTGGAGCTTTGGACTTCTGAATAAAAAAATAAAAAGATAACAAATTAAGAAGCAGTGATTTCAGTCAAACTGTAGAACAGTAAATGGGATTAAATTATTTGATGCACCATAAATAGATGGGATTATTTAAACATGAATGGAAATTTGTCACATCTGTGTTAGGGCTTTGTATTCTCTATGTTCAAAGAGAACTGCAGAAAAAAATTACTAGGTTCTGAGAAAGCACCAAAAAGATGTTTAGAATGCAGTTTGATTCTGATTGGCAAGAGGCAATAGTGGTCTGTAGGACATGCTAAGGAAAACAATAGTTTTTTCTCTACTACTGTTCTTTTACATGCCTCATTTGAGCCAGTCCTCATAACCAGACACAATAACTGTTCCAACAGAAAGTGAGCAGGAACTGCAGGACTCAGAATCTCTCTGAGTGGCTTCAGAATGTTTCTGTTGACAGGTTTTCTACAGAGATCAATTCTGGCTTGGTGGAAGTAATAGCCCCTCCTGCAACATATTATCCTGACTTGACAAACTTGAAAGAAACATTTGGAGACTCAAAGGAGAGAGTGAGGTAGGTTTATTCCCCCAGATTTTTTCCCATCTCCTCCCACACCCACACTTTTGTTGTTTATAAAACGGCAAGTGGGATGTGAATTCTTGAAATGTTTTCTTACTGTAATTCTTGCAAATGTGGGGATGCTAAAAGTGCTCTGTGAATCCATCTCATTCCTAGCTACATGCTGTTCTGTGCATGATCAGAGCCTATGCTTGATTGAATCTATTTAGTGTTAAATTCTGGGAGGAGAACTGAGACTTTTGATATACTTTTATTCCTGTATGTGGACTCTTTCATTTGCTGTTTTTCATTGTGAAATACAGGGTAAAACCCAGTAGTTCTTGTTGAATTATTATTTTAAATGCACATGTGTTTTTAGTGAAAGCTCAGGTAGTTGTCACAAAGTCAGGTTCAAATTAAACTAATTTGATGTCTGTATTAAAGCATAATGTGAAAGCTTTGTTCCTTTCTTTTTTTTTTTTTTTTGTGAGACAGTGGATTTCCTGAGGAAACAGTGCCAAAAGCAGCTGTCCTAACATTTCACTAATATGTGTCATTCTTCATAATGAACTTTACTTTATATTGCCAGTATGTATTGAAATGACCTTTTTTCATAAACCTTAAGCTTTCAATTTAATTTCAGATGGAGAACAAAACAAAACTTGGATTATTGTTTTCTTATGATGTATGCCCAGAAAAAGGGGGTTTATTACATTCAGGTAAATTTCTCTTCTTTATTTTGAGACAAGTTTTCAAATGAGTCTCCAGAAATTATGTTGTTGGACACATCAGAAGGACCAACACAGAACAGAGAACTTGATCCCATCATTTAAAGAGGGCATTAAGTATGGTAGTTATGGTATATGAGGAAGTAATTTGAGGAGGACACTGTGTCTGAAGTAGAAAGTAATTTATCCTATGTCACTTCTCTTAAGACGCCTAGGAAAAAAAATTAAGGAATCCAAGCAGCTTAAACACTGTTTTTCCCTTGTCCTCAAAATGAATTATTGTTGAGTTGCCTAGGCAAAAAAGAAAAAAAAAAAAGCCAGTGTAGTTTTTAGTGGAAATAAAGCTAAAATCTATTTTTATTTTCTTTTAAAAGTGCAGTGTCACTTTAATATGACAGTTGTGTATAGACATGGGATTTTTTTTCTCTTTTTTAAGAGATTTCCAACAATAGACTTAAGCAGTTCTTCAGTTTAGCTCAGAATTATTCCTATCATGTGTTTCTGCTTTGAAGTAGAAATCTTACCTACAGGTATTGCAGATTTAGTAACTGCACTAATGATCTTTATTTAGATTTTGTGCCTGTGTCCTTGGGGTGTAAAGTCCCACACATCTCATCTAGTTTTCACAAAGCTATGCTGACTCCTCTCTGAGAGCTGTTGGAGTCTCAGCTCTCTGGGAAGCTGCAGAGCCAATAACATGTGACAGTCTGGTTTGATACTGGAAGTGGCACAAATATTAGTGCCAGCACAAGGGGGAGGGCATGACTGCACTGTGAGAAAGGACAGGAGAAGCAGTGTCCCTAGTGCAGCAATGGCCTGCACTTACTGTGAATTAAAGGGATTGTAGCACCCCATGTTGGCAGTTCTGCAGCCTGGACTAGGTGGTTATGGACTAGGCCCCTGTGCTTCTGTAGGACTGGTGAAATGAATCCTACCTCTGCAGATATTGTGTCTCTTAGCCTCTTGTCTCAGAGGAGAAACTCATTCAGTGCTCTTACCTTTGTGAGTTAACAGTCACATTTCTGTACAAATAATACAGATATTGAACTTGTTCTGATGATGCCACTTAGACTAACATTATTTCATGGATGATTTTCCTTTGAAGAAAGAAGCTGGAAAAGCAGTGTTCTAAAGTAAGAAGTCGAGTTGTGTTTGTGGATTCTTACTAAAGAAGGATTCTGTATTAGTTCTCCACAAATAGACAGACTGATCCCTAAAATAATTATTCCAGACTATGGTGTCTGTTTTACATCTGTGCTAGCATTAGAAATACATGGCTATGTGTCAGCAAATTAAGTCAGTATTTCCTAGATGTACTTTTTTCTATTGCTTTGCTAGTGCTTTTTTTTAATGTTGATATCACTTCTACCTTCCTCTAGCTTGAAGATGACATTGTTGTCAAGCAGAATTATTTCAGCACAATAAAAAATTTTGCGCTTCAGCTCGCTTCTGAAGATTGGATGATTCTAGAATTTTCTCAGCTGGGTTTCATTGGTAAGAAAATATTCACTTTTGCAGTTTGAAAGAACACATTCATACTCAGACTGAATTAATAGTGATCTGACTTCAAAGCTATCTTCTTTTGCTGGAAATAGACCAAAAAGTAGAAATTCATTGCCTTTTTTAGGAACTCTGGTTTAGCTCATGGTTGTTTCTTTTTCCCCTCATTTGTGTCATATACTTTTGTATGACAGAGGTAAACTCAAACTGTTGGAAAAGGGCATTTTTTAACCAAAAGTTAATTCATAAAAATACTAACAATCAAACTGCAAGGCATGACTTATTTTTAATTTAGCTGCTGTTAAAATGAGAATGTAATTAAAACATAACTGACTGAAGGAAAGAAAAACTAGAAATGAAATTAGCTAATGAAAATTAGCTCCACCTAAAATAAATTTGTTGGTGTTTGTGGCAAAACTTCCAAGAATTAGCAGGCATCAGTTTCTATCTCCATCTTTCCACTTCATGAAGGAGAAGTTATGATAACCTGCTATTTCCTAGATGCAGTCAGTCTGTCCTTTGCAATAAGCAACAGTGAGAGGAGTTAATGCAGGGTCTCAGGTTGTGGGTTGACTGCCTGGAAATTATGGTTCTTTGTTATTGCAGTAATATCTTTTCATAGAGAGATACTAGACTTAACAGAAAAGCAATGATAGAGAAGTTTTGAAGGGATTTTACAAATCAAAAGGTTATTTTGATTACTGCACTGATGTGTCATGGTCTTTTTAAAAGCAGCAAGCTGGACATATGCAAGGACAAATCAAAAGCTGAGGCAGACTTTGGAGATTCCTGTGGTCATCACAAACGATTCCAATATGAAGGCTGTAAGTTGAGTTCAGAACAGAAAGAAAACCCTATGGGTAACAGATAAAAGTGCAGCCCTGAGTTCTGTCATTGTCTAGGAAATTCTTGTTGTTCTCTTTCCTTTGGATCTACTAGCCAGGCTTCATTTTTAGCTCAGTGACCCATAATGGCTGAACTGAGAATGTTGCCATTACTTGATTAAGTGCCATCCTGTTTCCAGCTCAGCATCAGGTGTGCAATAGTTCCCCAGCTTTGGGGGTCTCAGAGGTTCCTGGAGTAGAAAGGAAAACAATAATTATCCCTCCTACATGCTATGTTAGGGTACAGAATGGTACTTTGTAGCCTTGCTTGCCAGTTTAACCTACAGAAACAATGGGGAGGAAGAAAGGAAATAGGCAGTCAAGTCTCCATACACACCTGGCCATCATTTAATTGCTTTGGGCTACTATCAGAGATACACTGTTGCTGAAATAACTATGGGCTTGGTTCTGTGGCCTTGGAGGTGGGAGAAATAGGAAGTTATGCTGCCTAGCATGGAGAAATAAGAATTTAAATAGTTTACTGACATCTTGCCCTAAATAAACTTCTCCTTGGTTGGTGAACTTGTTGCAACATTCTGTTATGTGTTAGTGGGGACTGGTTGAATACAGCATTTGACAAGATTTTGTTTCTACTGTAGAACAACAGTTAAACACTAACCCAGACTAAGCCCACATTTTGAGTTTGAATTAGCTCCAGCCTAATTGCACTTCAAGTGTAAATTCTGTATGAAGTTCCTTGGCTATAGAATTTACATTTATTCTACATTTGCCTGATTTAGTAGTAGAGTGTGCTCGCTTATAAATTGCCACTTTGTGAGAATGACACATCAAATGTGCATAAAACCAACTTACAGTTTAGGATGTGCACTGTCTATGCCATGCAGTTGTATTTCAGGTTGCTTAACTTGTTTAGTATTTGTGTATTTCACCCCCTCCTTTCTGTTCTCTGTGCTGTAGTAGAGGGCACAGTGTTTAAGCCTGGTGGAGTAGGTAGATAGTTCTTAGTATTGAGACTTGGCTTTATCAAAAGCACAACTGTTTAAAAATGTCTGTTTTTTCTATACTGTCTGTATACTTCTGGGCAGTGTGGGCTCTGAAAGTAGCTGTAGCTAAATTTAATTTTTAGCTCCTGCTGCTTGCATCCCTGTTCTTTGTTCTTTGTATCATATTTGTTTCCCTCCTTTCAACTAGATGATATCAGTAGAATTTCAGATGCATTTAGCTATGGCTACAGATCTTAACGTTGCTTTTCTACCGAGAAAATTAAATTAGATTTTTTTCTTCTTCCAATATAGCTAGTTACAGTGTTTTCAAGTTTTGAGAGAAAAATTAATATTCATAAGAGCAGCTAAAACTTTTGGCTCTGGTACACATTGGTGTGCTATAAATGCAGATACCTTTGGGAAGAGTAACAGTAGTTTGTAACTGGGAATCAGTTTTATGTGTAGATGTCCAAGAAAGAATGTAAAGCACTCAGTTCACAGAATCATAGAATGACCTGGCTTGGAAAGGACCTTAAAGACCATCCAACCACCCTGCCAGGGGTAGGGTCACTTTCCACTAGACCAGGTTGCTCAGAGCTCCATCTAGCCTGGCTCTGAATATTTCCAGGGATGAACCAACCACAGCTTCTCTGGGCAATTGTTGTCTAGATGCTACTGATTTAGAAATAATCTCTCAAAAAGAGAGGTGTGGCTGATTCACTGTTAGCTGTTGGAAACCTTGATTAACTTGCAAGTTTGCGAGGTAAAAATGTGGGATTTTTTGTCATAGTGTATTTCTGAACTGAAAATCTAATTTATGCAAGTGCTACATGAGGAAATGGCAAATGTAGCTATTTAGGCTGACAGCAGGATTATAGAATTCTGCCACCTCTGCCATGGAACAGACGTTGCTTCCTTTGGTTTTTTTTAATCCTGAAAGCATAGTCTTAAGTGCTGTCAAGTATCTAATAAATAATGGGTGAGATGTATGCTGTTTCCTTAAGAAGCTCTGTGGAAAGAGATGTATCTTTTACTCTTCTAGATTCTTGTTTGCACTGTGAGCCCTGTGACATAATGTAGGAAAGTCCTACTAGCTTTTTATGAGGAATAATGCTTTGTCTTCCAACTGCCTGTGAGCTGAAGTGTTTTCCAGAGGAACTGCAATCCTTGCACTGTAGTTATAATGCCAGCTGTCACAAACATTTATGGAGCAGTCTGAAATGCCCTTTTGGTTGTCTTATACTGTTCCTCTGAGTCTTATTGTTCCCTGATGTTTTAAGGCCTGTTTTTCTGATTATTTTAAGTTGTTCTGATTGCAGTTTTGCTCAAGCTGTGCATATAGTTGAAGTTTGGGAAAGACTAGATCAAGTCAAACATTTGAGCTTTAAATAACTTCAAAGAGATTCTGGTTTTAATGCCAGCAATTTGCATATCATTAACAGGGAAAGCATTGAAAACATCAGCCATAGCTAGAATATGTGCTTGCAGGTGTAAAATTGTTGTTGGTCTAGACTCAATATTAGTGATGCTTATGTGAAAGAATTAAAATTAATGATTTAAATATATGCAGTTCAGAGGACTAGAAAACAAAGTGTTTCATTTTTTGTGTGCCTTGTATTTGCCAGAAAAACACTGAGAGGGCCAGAATAATTCACTAAGGATGGCCTTTAAAAGGACTGAAAAATGAACAGAAGTCTTGTCAGGGCACAGTAAATCAGAAAGTGTTCCACAGGTTTTTTTTCAGTCCTGATGGTCATTTTTATCAATACAGATAAATGGGAGAAAGTCTACATTTTGTATCTCTAGGGTTTTATGAAGCAAGATTTTACCTTTGTCTCTTAATTCTTTCAGATTTTGAAGTATCTTCACAGTGGTAGGTTGTATGCGCCCAGAATCCAAAAGGTCTGAAGTTTTGTCAGCAGAGTGTCCTGGATTTATGTCTCCCATGTACTGCACCAAGTGCATAAACATGGTGCAAGATGAGCCATTGATTCAATTCTTTCACAGAGTTTGCAGTTTGAAGCATGTTCACTGCAGTGCTTTGCTTAGGTCTCTTTGGCTTGATGATTCGTGACTGCATATTGGGGGTGGCCAGTGGGCAATCCGTTGGTTTGATTTGGATGGTATCTCAATGGTTCTGTGGCTCACAGTACCTTCCTCATGCTGCTGCATGGGATCTGCAGGACAGAAGGACCTCGGCAAATGCCGCTGCTGCTTGATCTTGGCCTGTGGCTGTGCCCTAGGGAAGCCAGGCTGCTGCTGCTGCTGCTGCTCTTGCTTAGGAGAGACTAGGCAAGGGCTTGGTTGGTTTGGATTCAGAGGGGCTGGGTGTTGGATCTGTGCAGTAGGAGTTGTGCTGGGCTGGCTTCTGTTACAAGGACTAGGTGTGGCCAGTCAGGGATCCAGAGCTTTGAAGACCTGTTTTGCCAGAGGCTTCACTACAGAGCTCTGGTTTTGAGCTGCTGTAGGAAGCCTGTTCTGATGGAAAGAAATGGGACGTGGATCCATGGCAGAACTGCTATGCTGGTGGTGTCCTGAGACAGAAATGACAAATGAGTGAGGCAATGTTATACAGAGGGATGAGGGGCTGAGGCCAAACCGTGTGCTGTGTAAACTGTGCGTGGAAGGTGGTGACAGAACTTCAGAACGTACGTGGTATGTGGATGTCTGTCCTTGGTTACTGAAGGAAGACAAGGGCTTGTCTTGGGATCAGGGTGTTTCCTGTTTATCTTTGCTCCAGTGTTCATTAGGAATGAACATGAGAAGACTTTGTTGCCACTGTTGAACCCTTCCATGGTGCTGTGCAGTGTAATGCAGAGGCCACTTGGGTCTAAAGATGCAATGGAGGTACAGTTGGCTTACCTCACTTATTCTGACTAGCTGCAGTTGGATGTATCAGGGTGGCTTGATTGGTTGGTTGGGATTTGTTTGCTTGTTTTTCCCTGGTGTGCCCTGTGACATCACCATGGCAGTTAGATTATTCCCCAAGTCTGGGGTGGTTGACTGCACGGTGGACATAGGTGCTGGCCTAGAGGAAACTGCCTCTGAGCCTAGATAAGTTTGCCATATGGGAGTAAATAACTCATTGATATCCTGTTCCTGTTTTATATAAAATTAGGAAAACTTAAATTAGATAAGAGTAAATTCCTACTCTTACCTTCAGTCTTGTTCTCAGTTTACTTAATTGTAGGATCCTGTACCTTCATGCCAAATTCTAAGTAACATGGTCTGTGGGTGAGGATAAGTAAAGACATTATGTTCTTCAGAAGATGAGCTAGTCAAGGGAAAAAATGTCAATGTGATTCTTCTGTCCTTGGGTAGAAGAAGAAAAGGATTCGAGAGCATTGTGGCTATGTATAGATCCTGGAAGAGGATAAACTATCTCTTCAGTCTACTTGCATTGAGATTAGGACAATATTGTGGGGATATTTCAGTCTTCTCACTCTCATTGTATTGTGCATCTCTCTGACACCATGTGGAAAGGTGCACTTGCTATGGAAACAGATGTGACTGACAGACTGCCTCAGCAAGTGTCACCTAGAAATGGTGGTTCCAGTCCCATAAAAATCCCAGAAACATCTGATTGGTCCCATTTTTTAGCTGGTATTTTATTAGAGCTTACTGTATTTTTTTTGTTCTGCCCTATGCCATGGAAAGCAGTAGGCAGAGATGTATCACCAGGAAAATTGGGGTCTGTTTAGTTGGAAGTGACAAGCTGAAAGCTTTTACTCTGCATGACTATTTTATACAACATTTAACTAATTATGTGATTGTTTCCTGCGCATTTTTAAATATTTACTTTTACAAATAATGTTAAACAATGTGGCAATATGGTGTGTAAATACTAACAATGTACTAATAAAGATAATATAATCTTTCTTAAGTCTTTTAAGAATTAAACTGTGCAATTTTCTGTACCTTAGTAGGAATTGTTCCTTATGTAGTGGGAGTTTCAGATTTTAGATACCGAGTATTTTCATGTGGAGATACCTATTTGAGGACCTCATTGCAGCAGACACTTAAAGGTGATGACAATATTTTTGCTTTGTAAAGGGCTGGATGGAAAGTTTCTGTAAGGGACAACTTTGATGTAGCAATGTCAAATCAGTTAATGTTTTAGCACATTTACTTTTCCACCCCAATGTGTAAATTGTCTACTGTAATGAGTATGCCATCATTCTAACAGGTGAAATAATTGTTACTTTAGTCAGATGCTTTTTCCATATTTGTTGTATGGCATAATGATGTAGTCTAACTCAGACACTTCCAAACTCCTCTGAGTTTCCATTGAGTATTCTTTCACTGGCTTTGTTCTTATCCAATTTCACACAAGTTATAAAGAAAAGAGATTGCATCAGACCTGCTTTCTGAAAAGGGCAAGGCTCTTCCAGTGATCTCCTCTTAACATCTACTCCAGTTGGTTTTCCTAAGAGTAGGAGAGAATATTAGAACTTCTACCACTGGTGGAACTTGTTACTTAGAAAGCTTACGGCAGTCTCTCGGCAAGTGGAAAAAGCCCTCAAAACATCTCCTGTGCCTGAGTGTTGTGTGTTAGTGTGTTGTATGGAACTCCAAAATGTGGAGAGACAGAAGACTTGCATTGAAAAAGAGCTGCTGTTGGACTCTGATCCATTGATGCACATACCCCAAGAGCCCAACCCTGCTTAGTCCAGCACTGCCCACATCTCAGCAATATCCGCAGAACTGAATCACTGAATCACTTCAGCTGGTCTTCCTGAGTGATTCATTGTTTCGTGATGTCTTTCTTCCTTGCCTTCTCCATTGTAACCTCAAAGACTTCAGACTTCATCTGCAAACCTAGTGATGTTTTCTGAATCTGCCTTGAAATCTGGAACTGCCTTTGAGATTTTAACAGGCATGTGGTCATAGAATCATTTTGGTTGGAAAAGACCTCAAAGATCAAATTAAACCATTAACTCAGTGCTGCCAAATCTACCGCTAAACCATGTCCCCAAGTGCCATATCTACATGTCTTTTAAATTCCTCCAGGGATGGTGCCTTAAGCGTTCCCCTCAGCAGCCAGTTCCAGTGCTTCAGTGCAGTCCCTGGTACAAGCAGTTGCCAGTCTAACTTCAGCCTTGGACTGCCCTGCTCCCAGTTGTTTTGGTTCTGGTAGTAGTGTTTTCATGCAAGGCACCTTTTTGAAGTGGAGCATTCAGATTGACACAACAGCCCGTGTACTGGCCACCTTTCCCTTCAGACACCTTTACTGCCAGACAAGGGTATTCCACAACCATGTAGGTGATTACTCATGTTGATAATAAATAGAATATAATAAATATTCTTCATCAATAGTATTTCCTTCTTTTGCAAAGGCCTCCTTTAAGCCTCACAGTCTGCAGGATTCCCAAGAATCCTTTTGCACAGTGCCACCCAGAAGTCCTGCTGATGGCCTATGACCTGCAGAAAATAACTCTGGTCACTGTGAGATGTCTCTTTTTGAGTTGCATTGTCTCTGGATATGTTCTGGTAGCTTCCTTCTTTCCCTCTGATTTCCTGCCCAGAAGGTTCTGAAGTTAGTGGTAGGTGTTGCTTCCCTGCTTTTTGTACCTGCAGAAGCTGCAATTGTGTGACTGGGCAGGTAACACTCGCAATACTCCTCGTCTCAGGTGCTTTAACTTTCACATGACAAGGGGAGTAATAAATGCCAATCCATAATCCTCTTCTTTCTCATAATTCTTCAAACTGACAATTTCTCTTCTTAAGAAGACTGTATTGTGGTACATAGAATATACACTGAATGTTTTTATAGCACCAAGATATATGACAAGTTCTTGTTTGAATAGTTGTTTTATTTAGTTGAAAGGTACTGACCTTTAATAACATTGAAATTTCAAGTTGTTCAGTGCTAACATTTCTTGTCTTGGCACAAATGTTATCATCTGCTATCTCACTGATTTCAAAAGACAATGTTATCTTTAATCTAAAGTAACTCCAGTTATTCTTAATGTCACCCACAGGTAAAATGTTCCAATCTCCAGATATCACTCTTATTGTAGAGTTCATATTTATGTTTTATAAGGAGAAACCTATTGATTGGCTCCTGGACCATATCCTCTGGGTGAAAGTGTGTAACCCTGAGAAAGATGCTGTAAGTTTGTTTTTGTTATAAAGCTTCTAAAATGTTTTCATGATGATGAATGAGTTGATTTTTGTGAGCTGAAAGCCAGCATAGTGTACATAATGGTTACTGCATGTTCTGGAAGAGTCTTCCTGCCAAGATTTTTATCTCAAAAAAAACTTCAGGGGGACAGTTCTCAGGGGCATTATAGCTGTTACTGCTTCAGATTTTGGAGATGGGTGCATTAAGGATAAAATGCAGAAGTCTAGTTAGATTCTGTGTGTAACAGACCTCAAATAAACTTGTATGTGTAACCAGTCATGAGGTTCTGCAGAATATTGCTGCTTGGGTAGCTGTCTTGGAGAAAGTTCCAAATGGGGAATAAACTTCTTGTTTTGGTCCTTCATTTCTCAAGAAATGCCCTTGTTGAATAAACAGGTTCTGTGCAAGGACCTTGAACAGTATTACATTTGCACAGCAGTCTTGGTGGACTTCTGGAATGAGAACAAGAAAAACTGGATAAATAGGCCTAGGTTCTTACCTTGTGTTTTTACTAATGTGTTGTTCTGTTTTTTATCCCACCCTTACCTTTTCTCCCCACCATTTCAGAAACATTGTGATCGACAGAAATCTAACCTGCGGATACGCTTCAGGCCTTCTCTTTTCCAGCATGTTGGCCTCCACTCTTCTCTAGCAGGGAAGATCCAGAAACTCACAGTTAGTAGACAATATTTCCCTTCCATTACAGAGCAGGCTGTTTAAATGAAAAACATTATGGCAATGGAGAAAACAGGCCTTTTCTTGCCTTGCATTTTTAAGCATGATGTGTATTGCTCCGGCTGGAATTAAATCTGATTCAGACGGGTTACTATAAAGTAGAAGTGCTACTCCAGTTTATTTATGTGGATTTTTGCTAGGAGATATTTTTTCTAATTTTTTTTATAAGATCTGTTGTACCCAAAATGAGTAATGCATTCATTTTCCATTTTATGCCAATGTTTAAGTGTAACCGCTTGCGAAAGGAACATAATAAACAAGGTTGTCTGACCAGCATGATGTTTGTCTGTCTTTCAATTAGGATAAAGACTTCCTGAAACCATTACTGCATAAAATCCACGTGAATCCACCTGCAGAGGTTTCGACATCTTTAAAAGTCTACCAGGGGCATACGCTAGAAAAAACCTACGTAGGGGAAGATTTTTTCTGGGCTGTCACACCAGTTGCTGGAGATTATATTCTCTTTAAATTTGACAAGCCAGTCAATGTAGAAAGGTTAGTAATTACTCGCTGTTGGTCTCATATGAAGTTGCTTGTGCCAAGAATGCTTTAAGGTAGAATTTGGGGCTGTTATAACCTAAAGCGAAATGGTGTAGGACATTTGGAGTTCAGCTGAAATGGTGATCATTACTGTCTTCCCTCTAATTCTTTTACTATGGTAAGTTTTGTCTTGCTTTAAATTTATTTTTTTTCATTTAATCTGGAGCATTTTTGAAAAATGCAATGCAAAACCAGTGCTTCTCTGATGCAGAGAATTTAAAATATGCCAGTTGGTCCTATTTGTATTTGGTTAGTCTGTTTCTAATTACAGAGCAATTGTACATACAGCATGGTATGTGGTACAGTGTGTTGTGCCCTGTGGCCTTGTTCCCTTAGTTGTCCTGATCAGAAATCTTGCTGAAGTATATAAGGATGTCCCTAGACCTGAAAGCTGGGGACTCTGAAGGGTAATTTCAAGATGTAGCTTTAGGGCTTGAAAAAAGTCTCTGTGCTAAGATTCCAGGTTGACCTATTTAGAAAATATTAAAACACAACAAAAAAAAAAGGGGAATATGTGCTTTCAAAATACAAATATCTGAAATTTGTTGGAGTACTAAGGTGACTTCTTTTCAACTACTGGTCAGATTAATTAAGGGTAATCAAGTTAGCACTTGATTACTAGTAATCCTTTAGTTCTATTGAGACTCATTTGCTGCTTTGCTAGCTACTGTCTTGCCAACATAGTAATTCAAGATTTATAAAATACACGGTTTATTTAAGGTCTAGATAAGTATTGCTATGTTAGTGGATTCCTTTTCTCCTTACTTCACACACTTTATGTGGGTTTTTTTTTAGGCCAATACTTGTAGCCTGGTAGAACAAAGTTTCTTTGAATCAATTTGACTGGCTGTTTTTCTTGTGAAGGAGACCTTTTTGCTGTCTTGAACTGAATCCAATTAGTCAACTTGTGTACCTTGGTACATAATCAAAGGCTAAGTTTTCACCTTGGCTTAGCACAGCAGTGAAGATCAGTAGTTCCGTTGTGACTATGTTGTTCCAAACTAGTCTGACCTATGAAACTCAAGGTTGTTGTTTGAGATGTCATATTACTCTCTCAGTTGATTGCTATGCTTTAAAAGACTTAGCTTTCCAAGGTGCATGTGTGGAGGAACATAACTGCCATACCTCCTTGGATTAAAGACAAAATACTTTTCCTATGCCAACACTTGAAAAAACACATTTTTTTGTCCCTGTTACCTTAATGCTAAACGGAACTAGGAGAGTGAGAAAGTACTAATTATCTGTGTAAAAGGTGGGAAAATAATGTTCATTGTTGTGCCCTGGAAAATTGTAGCCAGGCCTAAGGTAGTTATGTTCACCTGCTGCGTTAAGAATAGTCTTAGCTGTAGAGGATTATATGTTTTGGGTTTTTGGGGGAAGAAGTGGGGTTTTTCAGGGTCTTGTTTGGTTTGGGGTTTCTTTTGTTTGTGGGGCTTGTTTTGGGTTTTGTTGGGGGGTTTTTGTTTGGTTTTCTTCATTCTAGGGGGTGGTTGTGGTTGTGTGTTTTTTGTGGAGTTTTTTTGGTTTAGTGGGATTTTTTTGTTTGGTTTGTTTGGGGTTTTTTTCTGTTGGTTGGTTTGGTTTTTTTGTTTGGTTGTTTGATTTGGGGCTTGTTGGTTTTGGTTTTTCTTTGTTTTGTTATTTATTGAAGAAATGCATTTTAGTTTTAGAAGAAAGGAAATGTGTTACATTCTGTTGCTTCCTCAAAGGAAGTCCACAAGTTTGAGTGATGCTACCTATTCAGCTATAGTTGTAAGCCATTTCAAAGTTTATTATGACTTTTACCTTCTATTGCCACAGTGTCCTCCAAAATACAGTATTTTACCTTCCTGAAGTCAGTGAATTGGATCTACAGATGTAACTTCAAGTTACTGGGGACTTGTTTTTGTTTGTCTGTGTAACTTGACCAGCAGCTGCAGAATTTGGCAAGTGCAGGTCTAGTCGAGCAGTGAAATTTCCTGATATTTCAAGGATGCTTAGTGAGGCAGTCAAAAATAAAACTGTGACTGGCAGATTGAAATACAGAAAAGGGAAAATGGACCAACCATTAGGAAGACTTACGTGGTGGAGAAATGCTTCTGATGGTGGGAATTAAAAGTAGAAAACACACTTTTGATAGCAATCTTGTGTTTGTGAAAAGATGCAACAGGCTTTTTCTTTTTTTCTTTTCTCTTTTAAGTATTAGAAGAGCTCTTTGAATTTAAAGGAAATTTTGTCTGCCAAGTCAGCTTGAGGTAACTGCTTAGTAACTCCCATAATAAATTCGTGGTGAAGAAGTTTTTTAATGGAAATACTGACCACAGCTCTGACTGAATAAATGGCACGTCTATTACACTGTGACAGAGCACTGACTTGTTCCTGTAGTTTATTTTTCCACACCAAATGTTTTGCTGAACATTTAGTGTGGAAATGAATTTGTGTTTTCTGCAGTTCAGTAATTATCTTCTATTAAATCTTTAAATATTTAATTTTTAAGATCTGAGAATATTGTCAGGGATAACACTGTCAAGGATCTCTTAACTTAAAGTGAGAACTGAGCTCACTTCACTGAGCAGAAAGTAACATTTGTCCCTATTTTATGCAAGATCTGTCTGTCAGATTCCTGCTGAATATTAAACAGTCAGATAGATGGTGCTTGTTCTAAACCACACCTGGAGAACAGAGATGTGTAAACTGAAAAATTCTAATGCTTACTTTAGTGACAGCTCTTGTACTGAAGCTTTCTAGGTTCTTTCCAAGCAAAAGTTCTGCAGCCAAAACACTAAAGTCCCTTAATAGTAATCTAGGGTCTCATCCTTTGCAATAAGAAAAGATATACATTTCTTTCAGTAGAAAATCTTTGAAAATGAAGGTAGATTGAAGGATGTTCCTCATAAAAACAAATTGCATAACAGTGTTGAAGGTATGTTTGGATTTGGTTGGTTGGTTGGTTTTTGTTTTAAATAAAGGGATGGACTGGTCTCTAGATGCTCAAAACAGCTTACATTGTAAAGATAAAAAATACTGAATTTTTGTTCCCTCAGGTTTTTACATAATTACTGAAATCCACTTCGCTGTTTTGGTATGTACATTGCTGTTCCAACCACACATTTAATTATTAAAATAGACAGTTATATTTAAGAGTTTCGTTATGAACCAGTCAAAACACATCTGAGAAAGACATTCCATTGCAGCATTAAAGTGATGTTGGTGTCCATCATCATCACTTTAAAACTTTTTTTTTCATCATCCATCATTAAAAAAGTAAAGTGTTTCTTTTTTTAATTAAGTTTCAGAGTCCCCCCCATAGGTGTGATGGACACAAATCAGATGTTGTTTTCAAAGAACACATGCACTAATTACTTTGAGAAAGCCCTTGGAAGTGCATAACTTATGGCTGTTCTGCATCAGGAATTTGGAATGGATATTTTGGAAAGGGATTCAGGTTTGCTTCAGGATAAATGGATTTCAAATGCTGACCCTTTAGAAGAAAAAAGCTGCAGGAAAAGACATGTATGTGTTTTATATTGTGGAAAAAAAAGAAACACCAGAAACAAAAACTCACCTCAACATCATTAGTATACATATATAAATTTGATTTATATTTTTAAAATATGAGTCTCATTATTTCATGTATGTAACTGCTTCACAGAATCATCATGGTTGGAAGAGACCTTCAAGGTCATCAAGTCCAACCATCAACTCAGCACCCCTATCCCTAAGTGCCACATATAGTTGCCTCTTCGAAACTTGTAGAGATGGTGGCTCCATCACCTCCCTGGACATTATTCCAATGCCTGACTGCTCTTTCAGTGAAGAAAATATTTCTTATATCTAATCCTGATGCTACTTAAGGCCATTTCCTCTTGTCTTTTCTACTGAGACATGGTAGAAGAGACTGAGCCTTACCTGGCTCCAACCTCCTTTCAGGCATTTTGGAGAGAATTTGAGCCTCCTTTTCTCCAGGCTAACCACCCCCAGCTCCCTCAGCTGTTCCTCATAGAACTTGGACTCCAGACTCTTCTGCAATACTGCTTCATAGTGTTACTTTGAATATTTTCAGAAGGATTAGCAGTTTACTTTTTTTAGGAGAGGGGCAATGTGGTTTTACTTGCAGTGTTGGTTTTTTTCCCTTCCCATTTCCCTCCCATCACTGCTTTGAACTCTACAGTTGCCCTGTAGCTGGTTGGCCTCTCCTTTTAGCAAGTTACTGAGTAGTCATCTTAATGCGACATTGACTATTAATAAAGTGATTTTATAAGGTACAACTTGCTGGCTGGAATTTCAGTTTTAAAGTGGAATCTTTGACAAACCACCTTGTAGATTACATTTTCTAGCTTGTGCTCTACTAGAAATATTGGCATAGGTACTGGATGTGCAGCATTTGAGATGATTCGTCTAATTTTCTGTATTCTGGACATTGGAATTGCAGGGAACACATTATATTAAGCTCACTTATATTTCCTGTGGCATCTTCTCACAACACAGAATTAATAGTCGTGCAAGAAAATATATATTTGACTATTCAAGCTAGAAAATCAATGTATTGAGTGTGAATAGTATCTTGTTGGACTCCTGGTAACTAAACATACACATTATTTTGTCTGCTTTGAAATTATTGTGACAGTGCTGAAAAATACCTGCATAAAAAGTGACAGATGGGTGTGTGATATTTTGTAAAGGAAAATAAAGGCAGCTTTTAAAACAGGTTCTCTAGCAGTGAAAAATAAAATAAACTTTTTTTTTAAGTACAAAAAAGTATCATAGCAGTCAGTGTTGTATGTATCCAAATATAATTAATTATCCATTCTATGGGATGCAAGTCCTCCTGTGGCTAGAGAGATACAAGATCAAATGCGTTACAACAGAAAAAAAAACTTCCTAACAGCTTTCCAAAACTGGAAATGGAGCTTCCTCACCCTTTGCTTTTGCAGTAGTAACCACTCAAAACCTAGGGACCTGCAAAATTGTTTTGGTTTTAGATGAGTACAGCAGCGACTTGCTGGTGACCTGGTATATAAGCTGTTCCTAGTTCATAATCACTGTTCAGGGTAGAGCCTCTCCTGCAGCCCAATACATGAAACCTTTTTATGGGCAGTTTTAGCTCAAGAACTATTAAAGTTCATAGACATAGAGTGTATAATTTAGAAGTAATCTTTAATTCTGATTCTAAAGATGTACGGTAATAAAGTGCAACACCATTTTATGAAGCTCGTAATGGTCACATCAGTTGATAGAAAATATTTGAAAATCTCTGAATGTATTATTTTAAATGTTTTGGTATTTGTTAGTACATTTCAGGTGGGATAATACTTTCAGTGTACATAAAATAGAATTTGAGGACTTTGGTTTCTCTGTTTGCATAAGCTTCTGTACTAATGAGTAGAACATCCTCAAATGGATGCACTGACAGCAGGGATTTGGCAGGCAGGCTCCGGGCACTGATGCGGTTTGCTCTGGGCATGGAATTCTGCCCATAATAATGAGGCAAGGACTTCATATGAAAAGGGAAAAAAACCTCAGAGTATGGATCAGAGACAGAAGAAAAGAGCTGCCTAAGCCAAGGACATGCTGCTTCTTCCTTAATGGTACTAATATCCAAGATTTGTGTACTTGGCAGTGTTCCTGGATTTATAGTTCTTAGTCAGAAATATTGGAGGCTTAATGCTCTTGCCAAAATGTTAGATGTCTAATGCCACTTGAGATACTCTGAAATACTTCACGTGATTTCCAGAAGGACTGGAGTCTCTGAAATGTCATAATTGCATTTTTCCAGCCTGTGATGAGGTCACTTACCCAATTGCAATCTCAAATGGTGGCAAATGCTTGTGTATAAGGAAAGTAAAGGGAGTTATCTGTGTTTCCCCATCCAAGCTAGGGGGGTAAAAAATGTTTATGTGCATACACCCACATATATACATACACACATACTAAACTCAAAACCCAAACAAAGTCTTTCTACATCTCACTTGATTAAAAATTCAGCAGAAATAACCTTGTAAAAGAACAATCAATCACCCCCAGCAAAAAACGCAAACAAACAAAAAAACCCTATCCATGAAATAGGAAAAAAACCCCAAACCACCTCCAAAATAAAAAATTTAAAATTAATTTAATGCCAGATTTTTTAATTACAGTTAATGTGACAGTGCAGCTTTAGACAGTGGATGTCATGGTCCAGTCTGGGAAGCAGTAGAAAAGTAGACTAGAGAATGAGACTTTCTTACCCAGCCAAATACCTTCTACACATATTGCACAAGTGAAGAGGGTTAGGAAATGGTTCAGGTAATCTTACTAAAATATTCAGATTGAGTTTTGAAATGGTATGAGAGAATTAATTTCTTAGGCATGTGATGGATAAAACAGACTCAGACCACTCCCCAAAATCCATCCATCACCTTTTCAATCAAGCTGCTTTGTGGTCCATTGACAAACATGAGAAAGTTCACTCCTTTAGGTGCACTGGGTCAATACTTCTGTGAAGATGAGGAATTCAACCCTTGCAGCTCTCAACCATACAGCCCAGTTTATATAAAGACACTTAAAATGGGCTCATTTTGTCAGAGGAAGTGAAATCTTACCAGGAACTTCACGTAGAAGGTAATAGGGTGGGGGTATTTTTTGTTTTGTGTTGTTTGGGGAGGCCAGGGGATTTCTTCTTTGTTTGTTTGTGGGGAGGTTTTTCTGAATTTGGAATTAAAACAAAAAGATGTTACATATATAACAAAATATATAATCTATATGTATAAAAAAGCTTCCACTACATTGCTTACCTTTTGTGAGTACTTGGCAGATGCATATATATAGACTGGAGGAATTACACTTTTTTTGGAAGTATAAGCAAATTTTTTCAAATGACTTAGTAAGAGGCATGAAGAATAGGAGAATACGTTGAGCTTGAGAGAAGGAAATTATTCATCTTCTGTTTGTGTTTTGCAGGAGGAAATAGTGTATGGTTAATACTGGTTTCCAGTGACAGCAGAATAACACTTCCTAATTAGGATTCTGAGAAAGTGACACAAAGGAGGTAGATTAGTTTTCTTTTACCACATTTGCATCCAGTGATCAAAAATGCTGGAAAGAATTGGTGAATAATGACTCTTGCAGTGGATGATGGCATCTGTAGAGCCAAAAAAATTGCTGACTGAATATTGCTTTTACAGAAATTCATGTCGTGCAGAATTAAAAACTCTAAGGCTGCATGTTGCTATGGACAATTTGTTCAAACATGGAAGGAAACATTTCCTCTCTGCCTTCCTACCTATTTTCCTTTTCTGAAAATGAGATATACTAAAATACATCAGATTGCTAAAAGGAGATGTAAGGAGGATATGTGAAAGAAAGGATTTGATTCCTGATGTTTACAAAGGCCTGCATTCTTACATTCTTAGAATCAGGTTTAGTATCAGGTGAGATAACTTGTTTCCTTCAAAACAAAACCCAGATATATTGACAGTGAATGTGAATTTTGCTGTTTAAAGTATTTTTGTATACTGTTTCCTTTTAAAAAACTGCCATAATTTACTAATAAAATTGTTGTGTTTTCAGTTCTATTTTAACTAGAATATGTAATTAGAACACTTTCTACAGAAGAAAAAATAATTGGCACTTTATTTAGATATAAAATATAAAATATTTTTTAACACCTAGAAGAAACTAAATTGGGTAAAAGAGAGAATTTAGGTTTTGAGCCTAAACATGCTTGGATGTGACAGAAAGAAGAGATATACATCCCTTTACAAGCAAGATAGGGGGTGGGTAGAGGTGTGCATGGTTGTTTTGGGTTTTTCTTTTTGAAAGCACAGGTGATGAAAAAATATAGTTATTAAAAGAATATTAAAGTCACCAGTTCAGATTAGTAATATTAATTATCCATCTTCTGGGGGATGTTACAAAATATGAGAATCTTTCTGGGTGCCCAGTATTGGAGGGGTTCTGAACCTTAGTGTGGGCTTTTAAAGTACCCTAATAGTTAACTGCATTGGCAGACTAATAGTATCTTTTGTCAGAAATTATAATCACACTTATGCCTTCCCCTCCCTTTGTGTGATAGGATGTGTATGAATATTTGTTTCAGCTTATTGGCTGAGGGTTTTTTTCCCTCTATTTGTCTTGATTTTATATGTGCATCTAGCTCCATGGCAACAACTCAACCCCTCAGCCTGTGTAAATACTGAAGTCACTATGTATGAAAACAGAAGTTTTCTTTGCAGCTTTGACTTTGCTCCATTTAGTTTGATGATTGCTATTGGTGTGTTTGTTTGTTTGTTTTTAAACCTTCAGTGCTCTTGAAATTTTGTGTATTTTTTAATGCTACATGAAGTATTAACACTTAGCCTCCTCTTACTCTCCTACCACACGAAGGTCATGAGCAGAACATGTGTGAGTTCATACATTTAATCATTTCTGGTAGAGAGGAGGTTTTTGTCTCTGTGTTTGAATATCTAGAGTAGCTGGTAATTTGACCCATGACTCTTTTTAAAGACACTGGCAGCAGAAAATGTTCTTTTAGATTCAGATACATTAGTATTATACTTAGCAATTTTAAGTTAGAGTTACTTTTCTCTGATGACTTTCATCAAAAATGTTGAAACTATGTTCCTGTTTGTATTTTGTAAGAAAGTAGTGAAGTAATATTCCATAAGGCAATAGTAGGGTTTGGCTTTTTTAACTTCAGGTGAATTTATGTTTGGTTGGGATTACTACATTTAGAGATCCATTGCTTTGAGAATTTTTATTTGAAGGAATGGTTCAGAAGGTGTTAGGTTTAAGCAGCAGGTAAACATGGAAATCTTAGTGATTCTACCCTATGAAAAATGTTAAGTAATTGGGGAAAAAAAGTACATGTTTTTACTGTTTGCATGGACTGTCGTGTGTAAATCCCACAACAGGTGTCAAAATAATTTAGAAATTGGAAGCAAAGCTAGTCCCAGATCCTTTAGTATCTGTATTGAGAAATGCCTATCATAGTCTGAAAACCATAGAATAATGGAATCTTTTAGGTTGGAAAAGACATTTAAGGTCATTCAGTCCAGTTATAAACCAGTGTTTCTCTTGTTTTTCTTGATAGAAAAAACCACTGGGCCAGACATCTTACTACTGGTGCAGGAATTAAATAAAAGGAAGCAACTTCGTAATCCTATGGCTATTAGCTGGATTACTCTACATTAGTGATTTAGTGAGGACCCTAAATGTCCTGCAAATGTGTCTGTGGTTTTTAGAAATACCTGTTTTACTTAAGAAATATCAGATGAATAAATCAGTTCATTAGTTAGGGGACATAAGAGTCTTCTCTCCACCTGGGAGGAAGAAACCCATAATAGTCTCTCATCCAATTAAATACGTAAAATAACAGCAAGTTTGTAAAAAGGTCTTGGCATATATAGAGTGCAAAAGGTTTGGGGAGGTAAAGACAGGTTCCTTAAAAGCCGTTTCAAGGATTTTTGAATGGGATGTTTAAGTGACCTTTGTTTTGAAATTAGTTTTATTCTCTCAGTCCATTTCCAAAGAATCTCTATTGGAAAATCTCCCCAGTCAGAAAAGCACGTTTACAGAAGAATAGCTAATAACACTTATTTTAGGAGCTGTAGAATATCTGTTTGTATGTAAATTAAATTTTGTTTCAAATAAAACTTTCTAATTGGTAAATTTTAGTTCTAAACAAAATATTTATCATAGATACAGATTGACTGTGTATGTGTATTTAGGCTTCTGTTTTCAATCTGTGTAACTTTTAATGTATACGTAGGTGTTATCTGTCAAGTGTTGAAGCAAGGCTCAGATATAAAAATATCCCTTCCTTTCTAAACATAATTTAAAATGTGACATGTGCATGTGTTACATTTGTGTGTGCATATGGATTACCAGATAGTTATGGAAAATATACTAAAATAGCAGGTTTGATTACATGAAATTCGGGTTTGATTAATTACTGCTGTAAATTGTTCTGGCACTGTGCCAACTCGGGAGTGCATTGCTCTAATGCAGTGACAACTGCTGAAGGGAGGAAGGTGCATCTCAGTCTCAAAGCTGATAACTCAGTAGGAGAAATGGTTGACTGTGCTTGTGTGCTTGCAGGGTTGTTTTTAAAATCAAGCAAACAAACCCAAATAAATAAATGACAACCTGTCACAAACAAACAAAGCCCTCACTGCTACTGCTTCCCCCAAAAAACCCATCCAAAGCTCCAAAGCCAATTACTGTTCATTGAGAGCACAGTGATCCCAGATCACAGGGAGTTTCTTTGTGAATTTTTAGGTGTGTCTTCTCAGAACTAAGTGCAAAGGAAAAGCAGCATGTCTGGTTTGGGTGGAGCATTTGATGGGAATACCTTAGACAGCGAGTGTTTGATTACTTCCATTTTAAATTTAGTCTCCTTAGAATTTTCAATGTTTTCAAGAGAAAAAATGGCCAGTACTGCTTAGGCTATCTGACAGACTAAGGAATGTCTAGTTAGATCTATTAGGTCAAAAGACAGCAGAATGTACTTTTAGTTTTCTGGTCAACTTTCCTGAGAGTTTTGTTTTCCTTACTATTGAGATGTACAATGAAGGCATTTTCCTAGAAAAAACTAATTCATTGGGATTTTTTGAATGTCCTTAATGTCTAGAAAAAGTCACAAGATTCGTTTAGGAAGAACTGTGAGGAAGAACTGTGGATGTTTTAGGTAGCTTTTATACTTTGGAATTGACTAACCTTTACATTGAAGTACAGTGTGGTAATTATTTCTCTTGAAACACAGTAGTGAGGTTTATTTAGTCCAGTTCTGTTTTCCAGTACAATTGTGCAGTTCTGCTGAAACCAGTGTAATAGGGATCAGCGTGGCTTTCTTGTGTCACAATGTGAGGTGTTGCTCCTTTTCTGAGCCTTGATAAATGTTCTATGTGTGTGTGCTTTTCCTAAAATACTTCTATCATTTGGGGGTCACAGACATTTCTGAGTCAGGGTCAGAGAACTGTTTTCTACTTGTCTTGTAGCTATGGAGTATGGATTAATGGTAGGTATTCAAACTGGCTTCAGATACATTGGATAAAGACAAGCTGGAATTTACATTTCTAACTGCATCTTAATATAATTGCAAATTGAGCTAATGTTTTTAATTTTAATCAAGTGATAATTTCTGAACTAATTTTGTCTCTGGCTGGTGACATATTTAATGTCAAAGAGAAATAAACAGTAAGTACCATCTAAGTTCCAATTGAAGAAAGGTTTGAAATGTGTTGATAGATTTTTACATATTCATTTAAACATAATAAAAGTAAAATTGTCTTCCTAAAAGTGGCATCTGAGTAGGTGTAGGATCTAAGTACTTTATGACAGTAATCTGAATTTACTCTGGTCCACTAGAAAAAATGGCAAGTAGTGAACAATTTTCAAGCATTGATTCCACCTAGTGGTAAAAAAATATTATTACTGGTTTACATAATGCATATTCAGAATAACATGAAGTTCCTGTTATATATAAAGAAAGAGGAATTAAACTGTCTCTTTTGTAATCTACACACATGCAGTACTTTAAAAGCTGTTCAGAGTAGGCAGCTAGAATTTGAACACTTCACTGATTGATACTGATAGGGATGGTTTAGATAATGTTTCCAACATACTTACTCTGTCAAATTTAAAAAAAAATAATTGCAAACTGAGTGAGAGTAATGGGAACTTTGTACAGGTTTTAAAAAGTCCTTTTTATGTGTGTATACGTGTCAAAAACAGGCTTTTATATTTTTTTGTTTGGGTTTTGTTTGGTTTTTGTTGTATTTTCTTTTTCTTCTTTTTAGTTTTGTTTTGTTTTGTTTTGTTTTTTGAGGCTTTTTTGGAGGGGGGGATTTTTTTTCTTAACTAAATCTGTCCTTGGAACAGAAGTTTGAGTTCAGGTAACATAAAGGGTGTGGATGTAGGTTGGGAATTCCTGGCACAGTGATCAGTGAGATTTTGCAATGAACTATGGTGGAGAGATGGAACTTGGGGAACACTCACCTGGCAAAATATTGACTTGGCTGAGTTCCCAGAACTGTTTAAGAATGGATCTGTAGAGTTCATCCTGTGGGCACAGGGAGAGGGTGACGTGTGCAGGGGAGAGGCTGTAGGAAGGCAGGGCTCCTGCTCCTGGAGGTGATACCAGTGTGTGCCAGGCAGTAATGACTACAGCTTTGGGTAATGCAATCTGGCAAGAGCAGATGATGCAGACTCCCTTCCTCTGTAAAATATTGCCAAACTACTCTCTAACAACTGCAAAACTTGACCCCTTCCAATTACAGTAACATGTGAAACCATCTTAGCCCCAGCTGATGTAGCCCCAGTATAAAAAATATGTTTATCCTTGTAACATCCATAAGTGACAATTAACATGTAAGACAGTAACACAGCTGATTCTGACTGATGTAGGAAGACTGTCTTTTTTTTTTCCTTTTCATTTATAGGTACTTGTTTCACAGTGGCAATCCAGAGCATCCTGGAGACATACTTCTAAACACAACTGTAGAAGTTTTGCCTTTCCAGGTATGAATTTTTTGATTCGTATCTTCTCCTTTACAGGATAAAAGAAAAGTCTCTTTGACTTTTTTAACAGGGTGAGGAGACATAAATGGTTATTTTAACTTGATGTTCTGATGTTCTCATACTTCTCCTTCTTTTCATTGGATATGTTCAGAGAAGACTATTGTAACTATTCAGATGTTCATTCAGGGTGCAGTTGCTACAAGTGCTGTTGGTAATTTTGAGGTGAGCAAGGTCATTTTCTTCCAGTTTGCTGCTATTTAAAACAAAAAAATAAACAGTCTGCCCTCTCCTGTGTATTTTGGGAGATGAAAGTCAATCTGCTATTTGACTTCATAAAAAAGTCTTAGTTGAGGGATTGACACACATCCAAACCCACTAGATACCAAAATATATAGATTCTTAAACAGAATGTGTACCTTTCTCCCAGTTTCTGATTTTTTTCCCCATAAATGAGCCAGTTTTACAACAGGAGAGTACTACACTATCTAAAGTATATTCTTGTTTGAAGTCAGATGGCATTGGTTCTTTTCCTTCAACTAGATATTACAGCTAACTATTTATATAACAAAAGACTGAGAGGATTAAGATATTACTTCAGACAAGTTTATTTTATTTAGTATTAAAATGACAAAGTATCTCTATCTTCCCCCACATACCTGGTAAAGGAAGCTTGAAAAATATGCCAAAATTGCCATATGTTGAATGGGGTTTGGTTTTTTTTGTAGGTTTTTTTTTTAAGTAAGTAAGTGTGGAGGAGTTCACATCTCCATTTTCCCAGTCTGCCTTCCTTGGAGCAGGCAAAAATAGGAAATTCTTACTATTCCCATCCTTAAAAAGCAAAATTGCTAGTTTGATTCTAATTATACAACATGATGTGGGATATTATGTCATCAAATCCAAGGGGCTTTTTTCTCAAGACCTGTAGAAATACATTCAGCCACAAAAACATCAGCAGCCCTCACTTCATCTAAGGCCAGGATACAAGAATGTACAAGATAACGAGCAAAAATGTGCATCAGGCATCTCCTTTTTGGCTTTACTCAGCTGTGGAATGTCCCCCACCAGAGCATCCCTTAAGGAAGTAATGCTGCAGAGGTTCTATTGCTATTGATGTAATTTGTGTAAAAGGTAAACAGGAAATTTTGCATCTCGCCTGTTCCTGAGTCACTGGTGTCAGCAGAAAATATTGTCAGTAAAATATTATCAGCTGAGGACAGCAGCTCCTGAGGCCCTGTTTCTCCACCCTGCACTTCAGTAGAGCTAGAAACTCATTCAAGTATTTTAACCCTGATCTTCCTTAAGTAGAATTCAGAAAAACAAAAAACAACCCTTAGATACCAGAGTACCCCCAGACTGGATCTGTCTGGGATTCAAGCAGCACACTAAAAGAGCCCTCAAGACAACCTGCAACAAAAACCTGCCCCAAACAACAACAAAGAAACCAAAACACCTGCCCCCCAAATAAATAACCAAAAACATTCCTACCACTTTTTCAGCAGCCTTAGTTCAAAACAGGAATTTTAAAAAAAAGAAAAAAACTAATAAATTTAATCTCCATTTTACCAAGTATTTTTAATTAATTCCTGAGAAATTCTTAGAGTGGGTCTTTCAGTATTGGATCATGGTTTTAATTTTTGAGCTGTTTTCAAGCTTTTTTATTTTTTTTTTTGGTGCTTATTAAAAAACACTTACTGATCCCTGTCCCTACAGTGAGGCAGTGATAGCTGAGGTGCTTCCCTTGCTGGTCTGATGGCTTTCCATCTCACCCAAAGTCTTAGGTCAAAAAGCAAGCTGTAGGTTTTCATTTGTCCAAGAGAGAAGGCTCTTGTTAAGCCATAGAAAAAGAAGGCAGGTCCTGTCTTTCCTTGTCTCCTACTGTGTATGCTTGTATGTGCTAAGAATTCTGTTCACATGGCAATTACCATGTGAGTTTCATGGGGCACTTAGAGGAGATTTCTCTCCTTCAAAGCCAAGTATTGTTCAGTCCTGGGACACTGCTGCTCTTTTGTGGGTTTTGTGAGGTTTTTTTTGTTGGTTTTTTTTTTTGTTTGTTTGTTTATTTTGTTTGTGGTTTTTTTTGTTGCCTTGTCTAAGGCTGTAAGTACCTATATTCCAGGCTTGCTCTTAATTATTTGGAAAAAATGGATGCTGAATATATAAGAAGAATGCAAACACATTTGTCTTTCTCTGGCATAGTCATATGTCAAAATAAATTATCTCATTTATGCTTTGTTGTTCTAGAGTGAAGAACTGGTATTAAGCAAAGAAACCAAAGACAAACGCTTAGAGGATGGTTACTTCAGGATAGGTATGTAACAGTAGAAAAAAATGTGTATTTTTACTATTGCAACTCTTAAAGACATCTTTATTAAAACCAAAACAAACCTAAACCAGAGTTTTTACCATTCATTTTTGGGTACATGACTCCGTAGGCTTTACTTAATATTGTGTCCACTAGTTCTTTTCAGAGACTGATGTACTGAACAGAGATCTCTTGTGACTCTTACTTGTGGTGCAGCTACATCCAACTTTTCTGCCAGTTTTAATCACCTAGATTATAATAAAGGCATTTCCAGGTTTTGTAAGATCACCTCCTCTGTCCTGTGACTGCACAAGTGCTTTGGTGTGAGTTGTGTGCTTGGCCTGGATTTGAGCCCACCCTATAAACAATCAGCTGTCTCATCACAGGATGAGACTGGCATTTCAACATCCAAGGAGCTGTTGAGGAAGGTGTTTGGATACATGCTGTCAAGGAAGAGAAATTTTACACCGTTTTAATGAGTTGCTGAACACAGTTTGGGAAATTCTGTTAAATGGAAGCACATTTTTTTGTCATAATAAATTACAGTTGTCTATATGGTTTAACTGTAAAGTCTAACTGGGCTTTTAAATTGAATTCTTATTTGTCCTAATATAACTGAAGATGTTTTAAATAAGAATATGTTATGCATGAATGATATTCCTTGTCCTTAATCCTATTTGAAAACACATAAGCCAAAAGCATATAATTTCTGTGATATTAAATGAGTACCTGTGTCAAAATCTTCACTGAGTTCAAGGTGTTAATGCCTTTAGACAGTTTCAAAGCTGTCATTATGCATAATCCTGTTCAGATTGGTGTGCCCCATATTGTTTGCTGCTGCAAAAACTGGATCTGATGTCAAAATCTCTCACTGCCTTTTATTTTGGGAATGATACTCTGATTCTGTCACAGTTTATTGTGATACTGCAGGTACATTTTCTGGATTTTGTACTTCAGTTTGTTGAACAGGACTTAATTGAGTATGTACTTTTGCAGGGAAGTTTGAAAATGGTGTAGCTGAAGGAACAGTTGACCCCAGCCTAAATCCTATTTCATCATTCCGGCTTTCAGTGATACAAAATTCAGCTGTTTGGGCAATTTTGAACGAGGTAAGAGGTGGTAGAACATTGAAAAACATAACCAGTGAATAAGAGATTTCTTCATTCTTTTTTGAAGCTCAGACTTTTAGCTAACACTAAAAATAGTTATCTCTTATTACTGAGAAATGTAATACACTAAACCATGACTTATTTTTTTCTGATTCTCTATTTCAGATTCATATTAAAAAGATTACAAACTGATCATGGAAATCTGCTTTAGAGGAAAAAGAAAGAATCCTTGAAAATTCTTCCTATAAAATCTGACATCCTTAGAAAGTCACAAATTGAAAATACTGAGCATGCACCTTATTCCAAATGTCATTCTTTTTCACTTGAACTCTACCTCCTGTGAAATCTACTGTAGATGAGAAGATTGTATTTACCCCTTCTTATCTGATCCATCCAGAAACTGATGCTCCACACTGATAATGTCCGTCCGAGGCCCAAGTTGTCCTCCACTGTAATGTGACTTTACCATCTTATGGTTGCAGAACCCTGTTACGCTTAACCTGTACTATTTTGATAGTATAGTAATATAGTTGTACATATTGTTACATTCCTTGAAGAAAAAAAAAATATAATTATTGTTAAATAAGTTTTATGAAGGGGGTACTTTCGGAGTTCCATTTATTTTCTATAACAAGAACCCTCTTTTATAGACTGTCAGGGATATATATTAAAAATGCTAGGGATATTTAATTTATTAAAATAATTTGAAAAATACATATTTTTATGCAGTAAAATTTTAAATTGATATAGTTTTTTTATGAATTCTCTAGTTTAAGTTATCTTTCTACATTTTTCTTTGGAGATGCAAACATAAATTAATACCATATTTCAAATATACTGCCATGTTTAAAAAAAACAAGATTAAGTTTCTAAATTATGTAGTTTTATACACAGAATCTGAATGATGTTCAGAGGCATAAACAAATTACACTATGTACAGTTTGTAGCCACATAAAAAGCATGTTGAAATGTCTTGTTTCATATTATGTACTAAATCTGCAGTGATTTTAGATTGAATCCATTGCATTTTAGAAGAATTTTTTTTTAATTCCAAACCAGTTCTTTCTAAAAATATTTGTAAACATTTCCTAGGCTGAACAAATTCATTTTCTGTACTGAAGAAAATCATTCTCCAGCTTTGCTTTGGAGTGACAAGAGGCTACCTTTTATCACAAGAATGAACAGTAGATACATTTGATTTACAGTGGTCTCCTTTTAAAAAGTTCTGTTATTGCTGTGTTTATTTTGGATACATTAGTGAGTAGTTACAGTTTATTTTCTTCTTTTGCTTACAACAAGGTCTTAGTTTGACTCCTTTATGGATCAGTATGGAAACTCGCACTAACCTTATAGCAGGAATGGAATTTGGCCTCAAGTTAGTACCCTGCCTTTTCATTTCAAGGGAAACAACAGTGATCTTAAATGAATCAGAAATTCAGTCAGGAACAGAAAGTGGTCTGGATTACAGTCAGAGTGGAACTGTCGCAGTACTAATGCTGCTGCTTTTCTTAAGAGTCCTACTTAGGTGCTTATGTGTAAGGACCCATGCATGGGAAAAATTCAGTTAGTCAGAAATGGCCAGGAGAGAGGGAGGAATTCCTCCCTTTGATAGGAATGAAGTGCCTGATTGACATTGGAGGGAGGCATCCACACTGGCTTGGGTATTCTCAGTTGTGCTGTGAACCAGCCTCCTGGAACTGACATTTCAAAAGCTGGCCAGCTTTCCCTATGGAAAAAACCACACTGCTACCCCCAACACAGAATCATAGAATCACTGAAGTTGGAAATTACCTTTATTGTCTTTGTGATCAGGGCAAAGATGTACAAAACCTGTTGCAGGTTCCCTGATCTAGGGCAGAGGTCTTGAATTTGTACTTCCCCAATAAAGTTCAGCTGATAGATTTGGGCTCCCTTTCCTGATAGGTTTGTCCTTACAAACCTTTAGGCAGGAGCCTAAAACTGCCTCTCTAGCACTGCAAGCCCTCACCACTGGATTATAGTGTCAACCTGTCTTCTACCTTGTTGGAGAATTGTGCCATAGCTTTCACAGTTCAGCAATATTCAAGTTGAAGAACTTAACAACTTCTACAGACTGTTGTCATTTTGATTTTGCTATGTTGTCTAGGGAAGACAAGATTTGTACACAGAGATGAGACCTTCAGTTTAGACTGATTGGTATAAGTTCAAGAAAAATTAGATACCAAGTGGACCTTGTTTACTTTTTCTGATTGAATCAGGTGGTATAAATAAAATGTTACTTGGAAAGCTTGTGTTGCCCATAGACACTGAGGCCATATAAGCTAAGCACTGGTCACACAAATGAAATTATTCTTGGATTTAGGAATGTGGGTGACTAGGCTCTGAATCCTGTGTGACTCTAGCCTATTGTGGTGCTACAGCCCTGTTTGTTTCCTGTATAATGCCCTGCCATCAAATTACCAACATGCAATGGCTTTTTATCACACGTCAGCTAGCAAAGGTCTGAGAAAGTATTTAGGTTTTCTTCTCAGCTGTGTCTGAATGAATGATGCAAGTTAATTAAACTAGAGTTGTTTATTATAATCCAGACTGCAGAAATACATTCAATATTGTGGTTTCTTAATATAATTTGTTTTGCTGACAGTGACCTTTTCCATTTTCTGTGAGTCCAGAAGTTTACTGGTACTATTTATGTAAGAAAGCTGTGTGCTTATTCTCAAAGCATCACTGTTCCTGACGTTTCACAGTAGTTAAGATGAATCATTGCTAATATATTTAAATACATAGAACCCATACAGTGATTGCAAGATTGGTTAGTAGTATATTTAGTTTTCAAAAATGTTGAGAAAAAATTTATCTGAGACAACAAATTGAACTAGTGCGTGGTGAAATGTGGGATGCATTTTTATTACATTGTAGTAGCAGGAGTTGAAAATACTCTGGGCTGCTTGAATACTTTCAATGTTCCTGAGTGTATATGCTCTCTAGATAAATGTGCCACATTAATACAAATTATATTTCATAGATCCAGGTAAATTTAGAACTGGTGTAATCAGGTAGATTATTTCTGCAGACAACTATTTTGGGCTTTGTACCTTTAAATTCCAATCCCTAAGTCAGGCTAAAGTGGTGCAAGTCTCCTTCCTGGAAGTATGGTGAAGTAAGAACACCTGAGCTGTTTGGCTTATCAGCCCTTAGCTTGGGTACCCTTTGGGACTGGGTCTACACCAGTGGGCCAGTGTCTCCTGCACATCTCCATTGTAAGAACAGCATTACCATAAGAGATCTTAAACAGCATCTTAAACCTATTACCTGTTTTGAGAGAGTTTTTTCCTTCATGCATTCAATTTCAAGTTACTTTTGTTGTGACCTTAAAAATCCCCTCAAGGCTGCTGAATCTTAAGAGATATCCAATAATGGAAAGTGTTTTAAAAAAACCTGCACTATCCTATGCTCCTGTTAGCTCCTGAAGCTGTTAAAGCTTCAGAAGAGCAAACTTTTGTGAAACCAAAGGCATAGCCAGAAATCTTTATTATCTGGGCAAATGAGCTTCTTATTCTGGATGCCAAACAGACTGGCTGATGTGAACATTTGCTTTTCTGAGCTTATAAGGATTACTTGGGACCAAGGAAACACAAGACTGTCAGTATAATCTTGCTTTGCTCATTCAGTGGGTCATCCTACTGAAAACTTTGTAAATAATGTGAACAGGATGTGAAAATTAGAGTGTTTCTAAAGCACTGTATAAGGCTTTGAGCTTTTGCAGGCATCTCAACCGTGTGTTTTCATTGATGGAAAAAATTCCTATGGATATATTCATTTTTTCTGTACTTAAAGATGGCTTAGAAAAATTCAGATAGATGTGATTCATGGACCAAGAAAAGACCGGAGTCTTCTGTCATATCACTGCTTGTCTTAGATGTTTCAAAGCAGTTTTTAAATACCTTGAGTCAGTTTAGAGCAAAGCAATTTATACTTTGCCTGTGTGAAACACAGTTCCGTGAATGAGCTGAAGTGTGATTAGTCTTTGGAAAAATTTGGAAACTGTGTACCAGTTTCTTTATTTTATTTTATTTTTTCCCAGATATAATTTCAATAATCTTTGTATTTTGTTGGAAGTACTTGCTCCAGATGAAGTATCATAGTACTTTGTAGTTCACCTCCAACTTGGAGTATTCTTTTAGTCTCATGGTGGTAAAAGAAAAATGACATCTTCTCAAACCTTGCTCCCCTAAAATGCATGAATCCAAGGTTCTGTGTTTGTTCTTGCTAGGAATGGTGTATTATGAGAAAGTTAGTAACATCACATAAGTAACTCTAGCTAGAAAGGGGGGAAAAAAAGTCATTGTGTTTTTAAATCATCTTTACAATCACCAGCATAAGGCTAAAAAGCTATTAAACAACTGGTGTTTTCAGGCTAGCATTGATTGCTGATGTATAACACAGCCCATGGAGACCTGGTGAATTAGTACTTGAGTGTCACCTTCCTGACCTTAGTGGTCTCTGAAGGGTTTTGCTAAGTTCTGCTGTAAACAGTGAACTGCTGGAACTTAAAGTAGCTTAATTTTGAGAATGATGAAGCCTTCTTTCAAGGGAAAAAAATGTTGATCTCACTAAAGGGAAGGTAAACAGGCCCCGTGTCCTTCAATGGTATCACACCACAGGGCACTAAATGTAAAGTATTTTTATTGTTGAACTGAAGTGGATGATCAGTGATGCTAGGATTCCTGTTGGGGAAAAGTTGTACTGTTAGGCTGCAGCTGCCTGCAGGACGGGAGCTTGTGCTGTTAGCCAGGGAGGGACAGATCCTGACTGGAATCCTGCACTTTCCATGGATCAGTAGTTCAGTGCTTTCCTTGTTTAAAGGAGAATGTTGCTCAGCATCTGCTGAGAGGGAAACGTGAATCTCTTCAAGCCTTAACAGTGGCTGAAACACACAGTACTGTAAGATGCACTGCCAGCATATTTGGTATTTTAAGATAAATTATAGTTTTACCTTAGAGATCAAATTCTAGTATTGAAATTGTCTTACTGTAACCAGTTTACTTTTGTGTTGTTTTGGAAACTGAATCCTAGTGCTCATGTTTCATGCTGAACACTGCATTGGAAAACTGTCATCTTCCCTTTCCATAAGGTATTGTTTGTGATGGTCAGTTTTACTTCTGCCTTGTGGACTTTGCAGCTGCAGGCATTGCCGTAAGCCCAACCCTGTAGCCAAACCAACTTGTACTTTCCTTCCATGTTCATTGACCTGCCACTCAGAACGGTGGATGTAGTAATAACCCACTGGACTGCTAGAGATTGGGTTTAAAACTTGCTGCTATCTTTGGAAACCTGATATGGGTCATGTTAATTGTGCCTTTCATCACTGTTACTTCTGTGTGCCAGAGTTGTCCATGTATATTTGAAGTAGTCACTAAAGTAAATCTGTTCTCAAAACCTTTCATACAAGGAGAGGACAGATCTGTATCTAGAGACAGTTGTTGCTTTAGCATTGCAACACTATTAAGATCTGTACTTTCACACAGTCCCAAGGCAAGGTATTCCAATATTACTCTTAAAGAAAACTGCTTTTTGGTGTCACTTAAACCCCTCATAATGTAGAGCTTATGCCAGTCTGTGCAAAGTATCTGCAGTAAGAGTTATGCTACATAGACTTGTTGCAGTTAAATTTAAGCTACGGAAATGTACAAGTAACTTGTTTTTAGGAATGTACTGCAAAAGTATTTGAACAAAATTGCTAACATGTTTACTGTTGTAAATATTTTAATAAAAAAAGGACACTTCAAACTTTTTTACACAATTATCTACAATAAAGAAAAATTTACAACCATTTACAAAATGTTCTTAATTTTTTCTTTACTGTCAAAATGGCTAAGGTAGAAACAGAATAAACATTGGATACACGAAGTCCTGGTTTTATTTCACTCTGTATTTATAAAAGGAACAAAGCATCTTGGTGAAGTTCCATCCACATGCTAATGAGATCAAGTAGAGCATGATGAGAAGTGCAAATGGATACAAAAGAATAGCTGTGTTCTTCAAAAAGGGCAATGCTGAAACAGAAGCAATATTTGAAGCAAGTATAAAGTAGTGCTCTTTAAAAAAGGTGCTTCATGTAGAGTAGCCTTGGGGAAAGGCAGCAATAAAAAATAGCTCTGTTCTGCTGTCTTCATCAGACATCTCTGCCCTACTAGCCCTGTAGTTATCTCAAAATGCCTTGGAGAAATGCTTTACCTAAAACTGTGGTCTTAAACTCATTACAGAATTTTTATCTAATGCAAACATCTTCAAGTGGATTTACAGAGGAACAACAAAACTAAGTTGTGGTGCTACAGGTCTAATACAAGTAAGGAGTTTGGTGAGGTGGAGAATATAAATTCTTTGGCTAAGATGTCCACCCAGCTGGAAACATGGACTGGTACATTTCTATCAAACTTCATTTACCACAAAGAAGGAATTACTTCAACATGCAGCTAAGCTTTACAAATAATACACTAAGATCAAATTAATAGCCTGAAAACATGCTCTTCTTTTCAGTCAAACAAATACAAAAGAAGTTGATTTTACTCACCACTGTAGCCTAGGAATGTCACGTAGATGTAATAGCCAATTGCAATCAGCCATAATGTATTCCCAACAAAATACCCAATGACAGAATCAGATATGATGACATCTGCAAGAGATAACTGCTCTCAGCTGTTTTGACAGTGCACCATTTTGAAGCAGAGAGCTCAAAGTATTCTACTTACAGTTGATGAAGAACAGCTGGATAAAATGCAGGATGACTAGAAGAGGGTAGAAAGCATTCAGATGTACATCAAAGGCATATCCCCACTCCACATCATAATCTCTGTTCTGATGCTTCACTAAGTACTTATTTGAAATGAACCTACATGAAAAGATATTTGAGACTGTTGTTAGTGTGAATCTATAAAGCTGACAAAGCATAGGTTTGATGTAGTAAGTCATATGTGATCCCAACTCTCCATCACAAAGTTTCTGCTACCTGGGAATAAAAACATGCAAGAATCATGCAGACCAGACTATTGTTAAAGTGGTTTTGTTAAAACTATCGTCACATCCCCTGCATGCTAAAGGCAGCTGAAATACCCTGCGGGTAATACAGAAACAAAACTTCTTTATAAGGAGATCAGTGCTACAATTTATCAGTATGGTCACAAGCTCTGTGTACACACAGGGAGATGACTTCAGTGAAGTGCTTGTACAAGATCAGCACACCTCACACAGAGATGGTTTATTTAATCTCTACAGAGCAGATGCACTACAAGGACAGGATGAGGGCAGGAGAGTGCTCATAACATGTGCCCATTATTACTGAAAAGATGTGCAAATGCAAAGTGCATTGCCCAGTGTTAAAGGCTACTGAGTGAGCCTCAAGGCTCTTTTCTCCAGCTTAAGTTCTGCTGACATCAAAGTATTTATCCCATTTAGAAGAGGAACAGTAAGTAAAGACATGCTCAGAAATAAGAGACCAGAGTTTTTATGGAAGCTTCCTCTGACTTACTCTTTGTGCAAAGGGGTGGGCACAAGGCTTGCCTCTGCATAGAGGAAGAGCCTGGGTGCAAGGCGAAGAGAGGTGAGGCAAGAAGGAATTTAGACTCATTAGGAATGGGGGGAGCTTTTGGGAAAAAAGGTGAGCCTGCACTGGAAGAAGGGACTTGAACCAAACTCGAGCTAGGTGACTGGTATTGAGGCCTGCAGGAAGCTGACTAAAAGGCAGAGGAAGATCAGCAGATGCTGAAGTCTTTCTGGCTTAGGAGACTGCATCCTGAAGCACAAATTGCTGGAGGATGGGGACAGGGAGCATTACTGTAAGCTCTTCCCCAAGAAATTTATGGGTTGCTCTCCCAGACAGGAGCATAGGTCAAGTGGACCTATCATCTATCAGCTACGTTTCTTTTATGTACCTCACTCTCAGTTTTGCAATTACAAGCAGTAGTTCTTGAGACCACTGTCAGGATTTCTCTCTTTTCCAATCATCATCACTTTAAGATGTCAGCTCCATCCCTAAGAACTCTTATGCCCTAAATGCCCTTGCTTTCTTAAGTTCCTTGTTAAATAAAAATTCTTTCTTTGGTATCCTCCCCATGCTGCAGCACAGAAACAGTGGCTTCCCATCGTTTCATGGTTCCCTCACTGCTGCAGCACACATCCATGGTGCTGATGAGGCCTGGATTGTAAAATGACCTGCTCCTGCCTCTCTACTTCTGCAAGGCTCTGGACAGTAGAGGATAAAACTGGCAGTGCCTACCAACAAAGCAAAAAGGTGCCAAGACAGAATAGATATTGCTGTAGTGGCACTAGCTACTATCTTCAGCAAGAAGCACAGGCCAAATGTATATTGCCCTGCTTAAACAGAATCAACCTCAGGCTTACGCTACTTGACTTTTCCATTCATTATATTGATTGAACAGCTTTCTCTTTTTTAATCACTTTTTTTTTTTCTTTCTTCAATTTGGTATTACTGTTGAACGTTAACCAGCTTAAGAAGAAAGAAAAAAGCTGGAATGTTCATCATACAGACCTTCTGACTACTTAACTTTGTAGGAAATAAAGAAAGTGATGTATTCTTTTTTAAGGTATCATTTTGAAACAATTACTACAACAGCATAAAACCTACAGTCAATACTTGAGTGTAAGTTTACCCCAAACAAAGAACCAAGTGTCTCACAAACAGCAGAGGACTTTCTTTGTTTCCCGAATACTGAACTCAGCTTCAGAAATCACTACTTACCACATCAGAGTTGCAATCAGGAGCCCAACGCCTACGCAGTCTATGAATACAACCCAAAGTAGCAGTTTTATTGTTTCAAAGAAGCCCATGTCCAACACAAATCCAAATCCTACAGTAGACACTAAAAGCAGAGAAAGATCATTAAAGTCAGCTGTGGAAACGAAAGCATGACATCTTTAACTGATGGTGTTTTTTATGTACCCTGTTATGAAATCTCTAGTTTCCTTTTTTATTTTTCCCCTAAGATTTTCAGTCCAGGAGCTCAATTTTTTTTCCACCAAAAACCAGATATAATGCAATTTATTGATAATATGAACACTCATCTGTGCTTGGATCAAATTGTAGTGCTCCACCCAAACTATTCTAAAAAAAATTCAGACAATGCTACAATAGAACATTATTTGTTTTATAAAAGCTCCTTGTTAACCCAAACCACATGTATAACTGTATTTCAGTTAAGAGTTTTTCTTTTACAAACAGCAATATACTAATAGAAGTGAGATGAGACAATACTGAATTTGCAGTTCAGTCATTTATATTAGCCACTTTTCTTACAGCTTGATTCTGCAA
This sequence comes from Parus major, assembly GCF_001522545.3. NCBI lineage: Eukaryota > Metazoa > Chordata > Aves > Passeriformes > Paridae > Parus > Parus major. Next base: position 30,730,229 of record NC_031768.1, read on the forward strand.
TATACAGAATCTCATCAGGGCCTTTATAGTAAAAACAGTGTTTTATCCATAATATTCAGGTAAACCAAATATTCAGTATTTTTTAACAAAAACACTGCCGTGTAGCATAGGGTTTTCTTACTGTCTGTAAAGTTACAGTGAACTATGCAGTTTTAAATGCAACAGAAAATGAGTTGCAACTGAGAGATCAATTCAAGACTATGGAGGACTACTTAAGCCTACTCCGATTTCTACTTCCCACCTTATCTTCAAAAAGGCTAAGCCTTTTTCTTTTGTTCTATTTTGATTAAAAGGTAATCCATACAGATTGGTTCTTTTTGTGTGTGTGTTATTAGAAGGAAAATAAATGCTCATCCCTAAACTTTCCCTCCCTCTTCCTTATACTGTGTGTTCTGCCGCACTCACCACAGAGCCAGATACTGAGCAGCACTAGGAAAGCAGGATCATCTCTCGCCCATTGGTCCTTTGTCTGTTTTCTGTAGTGAAAGTTCCTGTAAACCCTCTGTGGTGAAGTGAACAGGTAAAGCATCTGCCAAAGCGCAAACTCGAAGTCCATCTGTCGGAAGTGGAAGAGCCTCCGGAGGTACTTGTAGCGTTTCGCTCCAGCTGTGTGCCTTGCAGCATCTCTGGGGCTCAGCACACCATTGCCCTGGCTCCCAGAATTAACCAACGTGGTTGGCAGCATCTTGCTAAAGAATTTCAAAAGATATATTTGATTTTGCACACAATACGGGGCACAAATAACACGATGTGGGCCACGGCTGCAATGCTGACAAAAACTGAGCACAAACATAAACAATGACATTTGTTGGAGCAAGTCCAGAGAAGGCCATGGAGTTGGTAAGAGGGCTGGAGAATCTCCCTTATGACAGGCCGAGAAAGCTGGGGCAGTACAGCCTGAAGAAGAGAAGGTTGTGCGGAGACCTCCTCTATCTCCAATATCTGAAGGGGGAAAACAGGGAAGCTGGGACACCTCATGAGGAACTGCAGTGACAGGACAAGGAGTAACGGGTACAAACTGAAACAGGGGAAACTTAACTTAGATACAAGGAAGGAATTCTTCACTGTGGGGTGGGGTTGGGGGGCGGGTAAGGCAGTGACACAGGCTGCCCAGGGAGGTTGTGGATGGCCCAACCCTGGCAGCGTTCAAGGCCAGGTTGGATGGGGCTTAGAACAACCTGATCTAGTGGGAGGTATCCCTACCCACGGCGTGAGGGTTGGAATCATATGATCTTTACGGTCTCTTCCAGCCCTTAACAGTGTACGATTCCACGACTTAGGAGCGGCCCGGCCGCCGCTGCTGACGAACACCCGCCCCCCCTCAGCAGGGCCCGCGCTCAGCTCCGGGCCGGGCAGCGCCGCACCCCCCAAGCCCCGCCCGGCGCTGAGGGTCTCACCTGCTGGCCCGGCCCGCGGCGCGACCCCCGCCCCGCCCGGCACCGCCACCACGGCCGCCTCCCGCAGCCTTCCGGCACCGTCCGCGGCGCAGGCGCTCGGGATCCTTCCCGGAGCCGCCCCGTCCCTTCCTGCCCCCGCCGGAAGCGGCCGCAGCGCCCGGGATGGCGGCGGTCGGCGGTGGCCGCGGGGCGGGCGGCAGCGGGGTATAGCGTTGGGTTCGTCGCCATGCCCAAGTACTACGAGGATAAGGAGGAGGACGGGCGCGCCTGCAGCGGCGTGAGGGAGGACCTGCGGCAGTGCCTGATGGAGAGCCCCTGCGTCCTGCAGGTGAGTACCGCTGCACTTCCCGGCCAGAGACCCGCAGGTCGCCCTTTTACGGCCTCTTCCCTCTTGTTTGCAGCAGTTTAGGGAATAGGGAATAACACCTCCGGAGGAGAGCGCAGGTCACCGTACCGAAGCGAAATCCTTAGCGAACTTTTCTGAGGTTGGAAGTAAATGATCCTCAAAGGCCCCTTCCAACCCAAATTACTCAGTTGGCCGGAGCGTGGTGCTAATAACAGCAGGGTCGTGGGTCCCATTCCTATATTGGCCTTCCTTTAAGGGATGGACTGGATGATCCTTGCTTTCCACCTCAGAATATTCGGTGATTCTATTGTATGATTCTGTGAAGTGCTTTGATGTCTCTTTAATGAGCTGCAGAAATCAAATTTTTATTCCTTTATTTTTTCATCTACTAGGAAAACAAAAGCCCTAAACAGTGCTTGCGGGAAGGACACTGTAGGAGTTTGCAAGTGACATTCTTTGCATGCAAAAGATCAATGGTAAGTGTGGTGTGTCTTCTGCTGATGGCCTGAATGTTTCCTGTACTTTCCCCCACCCTTTTAAGAAAAACATGGTATTTCAGTAAGGTGGGTGTCAAAAAGCAGAACAGCTGTTGCCTTTGAATCTTGGTTAAACTATGGGTGTTGTACTCAGTTCTCATGAAGAAGCCATAGAGTAGGAAAAATTGGAAAAGCACATGTTTAAATTGGATTAGGCTTAGAATATCACAGGGAAGTAGGAAGGTATTTTCACTATTGTTTTTACTAAAGTTTTGGGTTAAAAATATTAGTAGATCAGGTAATTGTAAGATAAAACATTGACAAACTATCCTTTGCCTGTAAGGTCTTTGAAAAACATCTATGTAGAGAGCATTTAAATGAAGTGAAGTAAGACTTTCACTGTTGAAGCAGGATCTTGCATTGAATTCACACTGAGTCATTAATTTTCTTGTAGTACTAGACTTCATGATAAATAAAGGGTTTTTTTTATATAATGAATTATCCCATATGGAAATGACAAGTAATTTTTAAAAATGTAATTAGATAAAGTTTTCTGTATTTCAATAGGAGTTCCTTGTCCAGAATTTTTTTGCTTGTGTTTCCATAGCATTTAAAACATATTTAAGATGTGGTAAAGATGGTATTAAAACTTTACAAACATGAGAAGTGCAGGGCTCATTTTTATTTTTGTTTTTATCTGATGAAGAGTGTTCAGCTGAAATTGTACTTTAATTTTTTTTTCCATTTTTTATTAGTTATAGCAGCTTTTTGTACCTCTTCTATATGAACCATATTAATTCATAAAGTGAAAATTTATTGTATCTGTGTAAAGGAAGATGTTGTGTATTGAAAGTTTGAAATACCTATATAAAGCTGCAAGATAAGTATCTCCAGTTGATGTGCCTGTATTTTTCTGTCTGTGGATTGTTAAGGGAGCCTGATGAAACTAAGTTTCTCACTAAATGCCTCCAGTCATGCAGGAAGAGGCCTGACTCTTAAATTATTTTATTAACTCTTCCAAGTTTTAAGGCTGATGAGTGAAGTTTCTTTTGTCTTGTTAATTCTGTAAATTTCAATAATCGTGCTCAGTCAAACTTGTTATTGTTATAATAGTGAAATTTAAAGAATGTCCAAAACCAAATTGGATGGTAAATACAGATATAACTTATGGAATGCTAAAATCATCAGGGTTTTGCCTAGATGCCGTTTTCTTTTCAAGGAAAGAGAAAGTCTTATCAGTGGAGTAACTTTAGTACACTTTAGATGTTCAAGGAGGGCCAAGGTTTAAAGTGAAAGCTACGTGGTTATCGAACAAGCTGTGTCATTGTGAGTCTAGCTCTTGGCAAATTTTGCTGCAGTTCTGAATTCTGGAAAAAGGTTAGTTAATGGTGGTAAAAGAAACCTTCTCAGTCTAGTACCAGATTATGGCTGAGTTGCAATCTGTCACTGCCATCTTCAAGACTGGCTATCTATGTTCAGAATAATTCTCCCAAGATCAAAGTATGTTTTTCTCCTGCATTGGGAAAGAACTTGCAGTTTAGCTTCTGTAAGTACTGTACTGTGGCTTTTGTTTTAGCTTTACCATCATCTTTAGCCTTTCATTAAGCACTTCTTCTCTAATTGCCAATAATAAACTTTCAGAATAAACAAGATGAATATTGTTTCTGGTATAACTGATCTATTTCTGTTTTTTCCACAGACTTTGTACATTTAAGTTACCCTTCTCCTCACAGACATTTGTAGTGACTCCCACTTCAAACAGATCTGAATTTTTCTCCTTCAGTTTATCAGTTATATTTGCAAAACCAATCTAAGCAACTTTACACTACCTTGTTTTTCATGGGTTCCTTGCCATCCTACTATCCTGTTCTATCATTTATGTTGTTTATTTCAGAATACACAGGAAATTTGTCACATAATTTTAGTTTTGTGTGAGGTTTAAGATCATATAATGCCTCTTTTCATCTGAATCCGCTGTGGCTTTATCACTAGTTTTCTTTTGCTTTATTCTGGCCTTCTGTTCTGATGTTACAAAGTTCCAAGGTAGCACAAATGCTCTACATTACTTCTTTTGGAAAATACCCACTCTTAACATATTTTCTTCAATTTTCAGTTGGATACCAGGGCAAGATTCAGAGGAAGGAAGGGATACTGAAATCCTCATCAAGAGACCTAGCCATGGGAATTTGGGGTTCATCAGAACTCTACACAAAACAGAGACTAAAGTAAGAAGATGGTACCTGCTGCATCCTTTCATGTAGTGTTTTCATGGAAGGTATCTATTCCTGAGTATTCTGACAGATTGACCTAAATGTGCATTTAAATGTTGAAAAAGAAGGCAAGCATAAAGCTGCAAATTCTGGCCAAAATGGGTACCTGTCATGTACTTGCAATAAAAATGTGAAATCCAGAACAAGCTGCAGAAGTTATCATTCCATTTTGAAGTGAAGTTGTCTTTTGTGACTTTGCCGTAAATTCTGATAATCTTTTACTATTAGAAATAATACAAGGTATGGAACTGGAAGTTCACTTGATGTGTTGAGGAAGAGTTTCCTTAGTAGATGAGTATCTCAGAGGGTTTCTCAGAATAGAGCTATTTTCAGAGATGAGGAGCTGACCAAGGTTGCAAAATGTGTGTACAAGCTGCTTCCTCTCCAGTAGATTTGCTACCCAATAAACCTGTAATAGATGGGAGTGGTGGTGTTTTTCAGTCTCACACTGCTAAGGAATTGGGATTTGTGGGAGTAAGAAGCATTAAATAATGCTTAAACCATGACTGTGGTCAATGTTAACTGGTTCTGTATAAGAACTGATTTTCCAGAGGAACATTTCTTTTTTCTTCCTTTAGTGTCCCTGCCTCTACAAGCCTTTAAGAAATAAATGCTGCTGTAACTCTTACACAGGGAAACTGGAATAACTTCAGGCAATCTTATTAGAAGCAAGATGAGGAAATAGTGAGAGGGGAGAGAGCCACAGTAACTTCTTTTCTTGGCTGAAGTTCATAGCCAAATGTCTGAAATACATTCAGTCTGAACAGATGCATGTCACACTTATTGTTTCTAAAACTGATTTCTTCAGTTAATGAGCACATGTTGATTATTTAATTCTGTCTGTCTTAAGCAACTGTTCTGTAATGAGTCAGAGAATGTTTATATTCCTTGTATGTGTAGGACTTTATTTTTGCCACCTATATCAACTCTGATTTCACATTTTTGCCTTCTGTTGATCATGTGGAAGCTAGTTGATTTGTTCAAGTGCTGTAAGCATCCTTTGTTTTCCACAGTCTAATTACCATATTATCTCTCTGCATACGCTAAGATGATTATTGATGTCTATAAGAGTATTTTTAACTTAACACTCTAATTACAAAGTATTACTCACAATCCTTTTCCATGGGGAAGAACATAAAAATAGTACTAAAAATAAATATAAAGCCACATGGCAGGTATTTAAATGTCAGAGAGAGGAGTGGGAATGGTATGTGAGTTTGGTAGTCAAGGACTCTTCCATGGTATGCCCTACTGCATGGGTTTGTAGGCTGATTGTTCAACTGATCTTTATTCCTTTCTCAGCACTAATTACTAAGCCTCACCTGATGGTGCTGCAGCAACTCCTTTTGGAAGGGAGCAGAAAGATGGCTACATCATAGACATAACGTTATTTTTAGTAGTCAGCTTGATCCAGTGGAGATCAGGTGTTAAATCCATTGGATATTTATGGATTTAACAATGAACAGAGCACATGTATTATATGATCCATTAGAATGATAGTGTCAAAAATTCCTAATGGTTCACTGAAGTACCTAGGACAGTATGAAAATACTGTAATAGGTATCAAAATACTGATTTGCTCAGGAGACTTGTTCAATTCAAATATTGTGTAACATAATACTGTGTCTAAAGATAAGTAATTACATAATTGTCTTGGGACTTTGAGCACTGTCCTACTTGAGAGAGATTAATGCTTCTTTGGGAAAAATAATTCATTTCATTAATGCTCTAAGTCCTATGCATTTGATTACAGTTTTTTCCCTAATGCACAATTTTTTTTTTAATAAATAATATTATATAATATTATTTATAATATAATTATAATATATAATGATACTATATTATAAATACATTGATTTTTTTTGTCCATGCCTTGTGCTGCATTACTGACTTTTACTAAAAAAGTGTATGTTTCTATTCTTTGGTAGATTTTGCAAGATGGATTTGTGAAATGAGGTTGTTGAGGACAAATGGTTGTCTTGGTGCCAAAAGGCTCATACTAGTTTTAGAATCACAAACATAAGCAGTGCTAATAGTTTGTATTGAATAAGTAAAGAATAGAATTTGCAAAGACCTTGCTGTTCCTCTCATTTGTTTTCCATGATGGAGAGTCAGAGGGGCTAAATGGTGTCAAGACTGACCTCACAGGCTGGGGCTCTGTCAGTGCTAGGACCTGTCTGATACAACATCCCGTTTCAGCAATTAAATGTTCTCGCTGTGGTCCAATCCTGCAAACACAGTTGTATTTACAGAGCTGTAAACACATATTGCAGAACTGCTCACATGTTTATGATGATAAATGACCACCCTATGGTCATTTACTCTGAAAATTCTTTAGGTTGTTAAATCTTCTTTCAAGTTAGTACAGAGCAGTAAGTGTATGAATCTGTTTAATAAAGGCCTATGTGTACATATGTTGAAAAGTGAAAGAAAAGGGTTGGTGTTTAAAAGGTATCACACATTTAGTATTTAGGATGTGCCTCTCAGAAGGAAAGACAAAGCATCTTTAAAAAACTCTCACTTTTGAAATATTTTCTGCTTCCAGAATGGGTGCATTTTTATTACAAAAAGCTTCATTATTCACTGGGTGGTGTAAGAAATTGGTTGTTCAGTCTCTCTTCACTTCTAAAGTTTCTAGAGAGTAGCAGGTTGGATGAGATGCTTTTTTTCAAAGAAAACATTTAAAATTATATCTTTTCAGTGAAAGCCTGGAACAAGCTAGATTGACACCTTCTACTCATAAGAAGAGCATTAAATTAAGTCATCATCTAAAAATGTAGGCACAGAATGTAGGTGGTAAGCAGTATCTTGTTTCCTTGTTTAAGCCTGTGGTTAGAAAACTTACAAATACAGAACTGTAGCAGCTTTGTTAAAGTAATGACTTTTACTCTGCCTTAGTATGTGGTCATTTAGAATATGTATATTTATTGTAAATAAAGGTGCAAGTGTCTTGTCTAAAACTGAAGAGCACAACATCTTAATTCCAGTCATAAGTTGTAGTTGACAGAATAACCAGAAACCTTAAGATGCTTTCTCATTTTTCTTTTTCCAAATCTGCCTGCTAAATTTTCTGTCTCTGGCATGGTTTTATTGCAGATATCTTCAGAAAATCATTAACCAGTTATTTCTGTAAGTGGCACACTCCACAATGACTTGGTTGACAGTCTGTAGGAAGAAAGTTCTGTAAACATAAAGAGCAGCTTCTTGAAGTGGACTATGCTTTATTTTCGGGATTTACAGACGGTTCATTAATAATGTTCTTGAACACTGAAAGTGGAAGAAGCAATAAGATAAGCATTTTAACAGTTGCTTAATTAGGTCAGTAGAAGGTGATATATTTCAAGTAATAATGTACTTTAGTAGCTAAACATTGAAAACATATTTTTATGTCAAGCTGAGGTTGGTGTGTCCTGATGGAGGCTTTCATATGCAATATTCTTTTTTGGCTGGCCTGTAGGTACTAATGGGCTGCAGTGAAATGGAACGGAATAATTTCCCTAAAGATTTTTTAGTAACAGAGGAAATGATATGAGTAAATCTCTGTGACCTAGAACAAGATTTTTAAAATCTGCAGTATTGCTACTATTGCTTTAAAAAGAGCTATGGAAAAATAGCAAAGCAGAAATTAGCTAGTAATTCATAAGTTGTCATGATAAACCATGCTACTGTAAAATTGTATTGTGCTGTCTTTCATTACCACTCAAAGAGGAATATGAACTTTTCCTAGTCAATTTGTGACAGAAACTTCTGTGGCTTTTTTGGTGGGGAAAGTTTTGAAGTCTTTCTGAGGCAAAAAATATTAATATTAATAAATATAATATTTATTAATAAATATAATATTTATTAGCTGTTGTGTCAGGCTTTTGGTTCTGTAGCAGCCGTATCTCACTAACGGTCATAGAAGGATGATTTCTGAAATTCTTAGTGGGAAGAAATCTGTTACAGGTTGTTGGATTGTTGGCATGCTAAGGAAGATGAGTGTAAATAGTTGTTGAGGGGATTAATTATTGGTTGTGTAAAAATTTATATTGTAAAATATGTATGAGCAAAAACTCCATAAAGCCTTTTATCAGCTGAGACTGGACATTCAGGTCCCTTCCTGCTTTATGTCAGTAGTTAAGGTAAGTGCTTGGCACCTTTTGTCTAGTCTGACCTTCTGTGAATCTTTTTATGCTAGAGAAAGGCACCAGCTCCTGAAAATGGCATAAAGTCTGATTATTATAATTTCTCTTGATAGAATATTTCAATAGCCAGTATTCCCTCTTTTTCTAGAAAGACCATATCTGTCTTGTGATTAGAATTTGACTTCAGTTTTCATTTCTGGGAGAGGAGGAGGGGATGGCTCTGCAAAGAAGTTAGTAGTATCTTATATTTTCCTGATGGAATGCATTTGGCAAAAAAAAAAATGCAATGAAATGCATGGATTGACTTCCTAAAATCTTGTGTTATACCTGCCTTCCTTAGTCCCATCACAGGGGGGAGATTTGCAATCTCCTTTCAGGAAGAAGATAAACCTCTATTACTGATTTTTTTCATTATCTACAAACAGGTAAGATCCTTGCTTTTTACACTATTGATTGTGCTTCCAAGGTAAGTGTCACATTTTGTCATCTAACACACCACGTTGTTGGGATCTCATGTTCAGTTCCCTGTCCCTTATGACCCTGATGCCTTTTTCAGAGTCAGTAGTTTTTCACTCTGATGTTTTCGCAGTGTATGGCTTGTTGTATAGCTTTTTGTTCTTTTCCTGGACATCTAATTTGAGATTTGGCTATTAAAAAATGATAAAAGTTTTGAACAGTGTGCTTTATCATCTGTCCCAGAACTTTCATGTGATGGCCCAGTTCTTCTGTTCATCACAGCGTCAGCTGTTGGGTTATTCACAAATAAAATTGGCAGTGAGTTTGTACATACTTACACAACTTTGAAGAAAATGTGAAATAATCTTAAACCTGGTGATGGCCCCAGAGCAGCTCTCTAAGTACTCTACTGAAATACAACTCCCTTCTATTTGTGAGGTTTCATTAATTACAGGTTAAGAAAACATAATACTACAGAAAAATTAGGTAAATGGAAAACCTCTCTAGCCTATCCATTCCTACCCTGCTGGGTTTTCTTGTATTTTGCCCTGGTTAATTCAGACTGTTGTGCCTACAAATAACATGGTGATTTCTCCACATCCTCCTTCAACACTGGTGCAATATAACGCCCTTCTGGTCCCTTGGGTTTTAGTGCTGGTTTGATTCCCTAATACTAAATGAACATCAATAGTAAACATTGTTCTTCCAGAGTCCTTGGTGGGGAGCTGTCCAAGTCTGCTGTTTACAAAGATTGTGTTTTGGTTGATGAGGATTAATAACGTCAACAGCTGCAAATAAACTATGAATTTTTGCTGTCAAGATCTGTATTTAATTTAAAAGGTGCTAGTGACAATGTCTGCTTGCTTTCCAGCCTGTTCTCACCAAGCATATTTAATATTTTTATGTGAGAATGGCTTTAAGTTTACATGGTATGCAGAGGGGCTCCTATGTTCTGTCTCTGTTAAAAAAAGTGGCAGGGTTCATTAGCTTTGTGCTAAACTGGGAAAAGGTAAATGTGAAAAATTATGCATATTTGACTATGCATTGAAAACACCTCTGTAAGTTCTGTGTGATCTTGAAGCAGGGAATCAATGGAATTTCACCAACAACATGCAGAAAGAAAAATGAAAAAACTCAAGCTGACTCTTTTGGCTTTTCTATCCCAATTCAGATTGTACTGGGGACTTCAGCTGGCAGCTTCCAGCATGAGGGAACTGCAACAGGCACATTAAAATTCTTACACTAGAGCAGTGTTGGGACTGACTCAGCTGGTTCTTGGCAGCAGTCCTCTGTGGGTCATGCACAGTTGGCTGGAGGCATCCAGACAAGTCTGTCTGTGTGTCACTGGTTCCCCACTTCAGCGTCTTTCCTCCATGCAGGTGCCCCTCACCTTCCTCCTGGGAGTTCCTACAAGGTAACTTGTTAGTAACCTGTGTTCTCCTTGGCCTTTGTGCATCATGTAAAAATAATAGAATGAGCCAAAGCTGGACTGTGACCTCTTCCTACATTGTTTCAAATGACTCTTAACATTGCTTGAGCCCAATAAATTCCTCTTTGATAGCAGCGTGGTACAGAAATTGGTTAAGAAGTGGAGCCCAGCCTGCAGCTACACAGCAATTTCAACATATGCAAGTGAGACACCTATTGAGCAACTTCAAGTTTGGGGATGGATGGATGGATGGATGGATGGATGGATGGAACATGCTAAAACATATCAGTGTGAGCAGTAGGATTAGGGAAATAGTTCTCCCCTTGTACTCCACAACAGGTGAGGCCACACCTTGTGTGCTGTGTCCAGTTTTGGGCCCCTCGATTCAAGAAAGAAATGAGGCACTGGAGCATGTCCGGAGAAGGGCAATGGAGCTAGTGAAGGGTCTGGAGCAGAGGTGCTATTGAGGAGGAGCTGAGGGAGCTGGGGCTATTTAGCCTGGAGAAAAGGGTGCTCTCTATAACCACCTGAAAAGAGGCTGTAGCTGCGTGGGGGTCTGCCTGCCAGTGGCAGGGCAAGAGGACATAGCGATAAGCTGGGCTAGAGGAAATTTAGTTTGGACTTTAGGAAGAATTTCCTCTACCTCCAATGCTTAACTGCAGATGAAGATATAAGAGAATCCTAGTTTCTATATTTTTGGATCCTCCGGAGCCGAAGATGCCACTCTGGCTCGGGCGGCCGCGGGGGCAGCCTGAAGCGCTCCCGTTCAGCCCCGGCGGACGGGCGGGCGAAGCCGGCCCGGCTGAGGCCGCAGGGGGCCGGG